>NC_134960.1:20531030-20834394 GCF_965638725.1 Aptenodytes patagonicus | reverse complement strand
GCCGAGGCTCTTCCAAATCAAGCTGTGTTGGTCAGAGGTGTTAATGCAACCACGTTATGAGGAGGAAATGTATACGCTCTCCTTCATCCACTCCAACAAAGATCCTCAGGTTAGGTCAAACCACCAATAGCGCTGGCTATTTTTACTGTTTGCTCTCTGCTATACTTGATAATTTGTGTGTGGGGTTTTGTTAGTGGTTTGGGTTTTTTTTCTGTAAGTGGACTAGAGATGGTTCATGTGATTTCTTTTGTGTCCTCTGCAGTGCAGAAGATGCAGACAGGGTGGGACAATAGCATCTTTATACTTGTCAAGTATCTATCCACAACCCAAGGCACTGCCCATGTACAGCCTGAGTGCAAAGGTGGTTTTTTTGCAGACTTAGGAATACTACACAAACAGGTAAAACAAGACACTCGATGAAGACCACACTCGAGAAAGATTGTACCCATGGTCTAAAAGCCAGATACGGGGTCACTGAAGTGTACTTCGCAGTGGTAGCTGAGCTGGGAACCCTGGAAGGGGGATTTCCTGCAGTTCTGGCATGAGGAACCAGAGGACCTCTGGTTCTCCGTGAGGACCTCCCGATGCCTCGCACAGAGCTTGCTGAGACACTGGGCAGGAGCTCGCTGGCGGGGCTGCTCTGCTGGCACAGGTTGTGGTGCAGCCCGGCAGCGCTCCCAGGGACTGCGCAGCCGTGATGCTTGGCTGTTCTCGGCATGCTTCTGCTCTGAAATGTGGCTGTGTGTGAAGGTACCTTCCTACAATGGCTGCTCTTTGCATCGGTGGAGCAGGGACAAAATACCCTCCTGCTGCACCACAGTGAGCCCTGTGGAGCCACACACCTGAGAGGTGAGAAGACGGTCTATACTGTCCTGTGCATCGCCTGGGCGGTACTAGTTTAATCATTTATCCCTGTTCACGCCACCAAAGCTTTCTATCGGGGGTGTATTTGGCAGGGTTTAACCCCAACGGTTAGCTTGTCAGGTGTCAGGCAGGATTTGCAACACTGGCAGCTGGGGAGAAAAACTGTTATTAAGTGTAACGTGGCACCTTGGATACAGAAAGCATGGGGAGACAATAAATACAGACTTCCATAATGTCATTTTATAGTGTCACTCTTCAGAATTTATTAAGACTTAGTTGCAGTGATGCCTGCAGCTTCTTCTGGTTGAATCAGTAAATTCTGTTAATTATCTCCAGCACTTGTTTTGACCTACTGTGTTTTAAAAAAGAGGAAATATTGGAGGCACGGAGGCACCCCAATTACTTTCTTTGGCAGGTGGTTTTTTTGGTGTAAATCCAGCTTTTCTCAGGTTTGCTGTTAACACCCCAGTCAGTGCTCGTCTGGGTGGATGGACCCGAAACGTGAAGCGTTGCTTGATGAGAGCACTGAGAAGCGCAGGCACCGACGGCCTGCCTTAATCACCGCAGCCCCCTGCGGGCAGCGTGCGGCAATGGGAAGAGAAGAGCCGTAGCGAGGAGGGATGCAACTGTCATCTCAGAGCAAGTTTGCATGTCTTGTCATCCCACCCTGGTACCGATCCAGTGTGTGGACAGTCTTGGACAGGCTGAGGATGGCTGAAGGGTTCACGAGGCCTTCCTTAACGACAAAATGGTTGTCACTAAAGCCGTGGGCTCAAAGAATAGTTTACTGTCACTTCTCTGCGGGTGTTGCCACTCGTTCGCTATCGGGAGCTCGCTGCCTTGTGGGTGCTGAGAACGGCACTGGCGTTTTTCAAGAGTTCCTCAGTCTACAAATGAAATTGTGCCCATTTCTCCCATTTTCTGTCAGGCACAAATCACAGCGGCGGCGTGTTTGTGTGCCTTTACCCCTGTCCTCAGCATTTAGCTCTCTGGGATGGAAGAAAATGACTTCAAGCCCAACCTTCCGATAATTTATTATGTTCCTTGCGCTTAAGGGCAAAATTTAAGTTGCCAAAAGCAGATGTTTGCTTGCTCCTTTTTTAGCTCTCAGAGTACTTTCTGTGTGCTTGATTGATGGACGTCCCTGTTACATTAATAGTTGGGCTTTGCAGAAAGCTGTTATTACCAGGAAAATCTGGTGTGGGTTTCAGTTTTTCTTCTTGCATTGAAAATCCATTATTAATGTCTTTTTGAGGGGAAAAAAGGCTTCAATTCTGGCATTTTCCTTTGCTTTCTCAGGCTCCTTTGCAACTGTCCTCTCTGAGGCACTTTTAAAATCAGTATTACAAGTGTTCTTTATACTTTACTGTGTGGTTGAGAGTTTCTGTGTCTTGCTATTGATTTCTGATTGTGTTGCAGGACATTTGGGTGCACGCAGATTGCCGTGTGATGGATTACTTTATATGTGTCTTCCCGATCATCACTGAGCTGGCTTTTTGCATGTTCCCTCTTGCAGGATGCTGCTGCTGAGCCTGGAAGCTACCAGGAGAGCTTTGCCAGCTTGTAGCCCATGAGTGCAATCTTGAGACACTGAACTTGTGATCGTTCATTTTATTGTGGTTTTGATTTTGGTTTTACATCGGACGCGGAGGTATGCTTGTGAGGTCTCCTCTTTTATATAGTCTTTGCGGAGTTGTTCTGCCCTGGCTTCTCAGGCACCTTCATGTTCTGCATCGCAGGAGCTTAACAGGTTGTCCTGGTTTTGTTTGGGGTGGTCAAAATGCATCTTCAGCTCTTTGGATCAGTGCTGGCATGAGCTCTGACATTGCCCCTTGGATCAGCTCTGCTAACAGATCTTGGCATTTCAGAGGTGCAAAGTCCAAGTCTCGATGAAACAACATGGAAACACGGGCCATGTCTGTAGCTGCTGTAAAGTTGGATTTGCAGATATAGGCACTTGAAGCATGTCAGCGTTCATGGAGCATGGGCACATCTGTTTGAGAGCCTGGTGGGACCGAAGGAGAGCGTGAGGAGTGACACGACTGTGGCCAGCACAGACGCTCCACAGTGCATCCATTACTCCAGGTGGGCTGCAGCAGGGGGAAGAGCACGTGCTGAAGAGGACAGAGGACTCTGTGTGCCTCTGTGTGTGTGCACATGGCAAGTCCTAAAAGCATGAAGGAGAAGGAGCAGCAACAGAAGTTTTCTGTACAGGGAGGGTTTGCATGTGCCTCAAGCTCTTGTGAAGCAGGGTGGTGAGCAGTCCCGCTCCAGGGCTCTCCAGCCAGGTATGGATGTGTTTGTTGCTTGACCTGCCTGCGGGCAGGCTGCTTCCAAGCCCTCTGTGTGTTGGCAGCACAGGCTCCACGTCTGCCGGGTGCTTTGGTTGCAACGATACGCAATATGTAGGTGGTCTGGGTGTACAGTAAATTGCTGCCAGCTGTATTGGGGTGTTTGCCTGTCAGGCTTATCTTCAGTAAGGTTCAAGTCCTAGACACATAAAACATACTGTGCTTCAGGGAGGCCAGTTTTACCTTCTAAGGAATTAGTTGCTGTAGTTTATCCATCCATGCTGGGGACCAGAGAAAAAAGATAGCAGAGGCACTGGTACCATGTCTTTGGAGGAGCAGCACAGAGTTACAGGTGTTTTAAACATGCTCGCAGAGGACACAGGCAGCCTGAGATCTTCCTGGGTCCAGTGGTGCCACCGTTCGGTGGAGCTGGCAGTCGGGAGGGGGATGGCATGCGTAACTATGGGCAGGCTTCGACCTTGCTGCTGGAACTTAGTTAGCAATTCTGTTGATGTTCTGGAAACGAAAATATAATTCAGGCCACCTTCTCCTCCAAGCTGACCCTGAGAATCTGGGAGGAGAGGAACTACTGAATAATTAGGGTCCTTTTTTTTTTTCTTTTTTTCTTTTTGCTAGAGTTACTGCTCAGTGTTGAACTGCGCTGTAAAGTGTCATTAGTTTCCTTGAACTTACTGGTCCAAGTGTACTTCGCGTTAATATAATTACGTAAATTGCAGTGTCATTAATCACAGTGTGTGCTGCAGCGTATCACTGTCTTGCCTTATTTTGTGGGTGGTTTGGCTGGTGGGACCCCCCGTAACTCTGGCCAGGGGGGAAGGCTGTGGCTGTAGCACTCCTCCTGGACTCTTTTGCCTGTTTTAACTCACGCTTTGTATTTGCACGCCTCTTACCCTGTAAGATCCGGGAGCATTTGCCAGTGCTGCCACGACTGCAGAGAGCAGCTGCGCTGCTGCTGCTGCGCAGGAGGGCAGCTGGAATGCAGCTGGGGAGAGGTAGGTTTGTCACAAGGGAGTTTTGCCGTACCACATCCCTGCTGCTCCCATTTCGTTTTGGGTCCATGGAGGTCCCGGCATGGCGGAGCCCAGGCTCCTGGTGTTGCAATAAATACCCAGAGCCTGAGCCCTTGTGCAGGGGACTGCTGCAGGACCATTTGATGATGCTGTGGCTCTGTCTCCGTGGCAGAGCTCTCAGCCTTCCTGGCAATGTAAATTCTCCTGGCTGCATGCTAAAATTACATTGAGTTATTGATTTATCTTTGAGAGGATTTCCTTCCCGAGGGACATTTCTGGCCATTGTAATGATTTGGTTCTTCTGCGAGTGCAGAATCCATAGCAGAGCAGAGCCACCCTCCTGCCCGCGAGTCTGCAGCCTAGGGGTTGTGCTCCCGCAGGCTTCCTCTGCAAGCTGATTTCTATTCCAAAGCCAAGGTTATTCTGCTGTCACTTCCAAGTGACAGCTGCAAATAAAAGGGCATTTTCAACTTCGCACTGAGCAAGCTGCAAGTCTCGGACTAGCCTTTATGCCACGGCACAAGCGGTGTTATCCTGGACTTGTTGCAAATGCAACTCTGAGGCTGGCACGTGGGAAGCGTGAAGCCATGCCAGCATTAACGCACCTGGGCTCCTGGGAATGTTTTAATTCTTTAAAGTGGGGTATGATGGGGGCAGGATCGTGCAAATGTTTTTTTATAAAGATGCAGGGTGCAGCCTCTTTTTTCTTCACTTTCTGCTGACTCGTCCGTGGAGCATCTCTAAAAATCAGGCTAAACAAGTTTGATTTTGACCTCCTACTTGAACACCTGAGGAGGCAAAGCCAATTCTCTACTTCTGCCAACAGTTTTCTCCTTTTAGCCCTGAAATCGTAGTCCACTGGTTGTGTCTCAACTGGTGAACACCATCAGTAGAAGGACCCAACCCTTCAGGAGTTGGGCCAAATGTTTTACTGAATATCTGTGGAAGGGAAATGACAGGTTCTGTGTCCCTGGGTGCCCATCTCCAGCGACTGGCCCACCTAAAGCACCTCCCCGTGGGTTCCTGTATCTAACCCCACGGTGGATTTGGATCTGATCTCAGCTGCAGTGTGTGCACTGATAAAATGTGAGGCTGCTCGCACACGTGGTGTTATAAAACAGCATCCCCTGATTAGGCCCAGGGAGAATTTCAGTTTATTTTCCTGTGAACCAAGTGTGGCACAACTACTTTCTTTCTTAGTGATCTATCTGCGATATAATACAAGTCCTTAGCATCTACCTTAAATACTGCAGTGTTGGCAAGTTCTCTTGACAAAAATTAGGCTAATGTTCCCTACGACTGCATTAGCTCCAGAAACGAGGCTTTAAATTGAAGCTAGGAAAGCACTATACCAACGTTCTCTCTGAGGCATCTTCTTATTCCAGCTTTTATTATTCAAATTCGTTCTCACTATAGCTTGGCAGCGTAGCTGGCAGACGAGTTTATGCAATGCGTTCTGCTAGTCTTGCAGCCAGGCAGTTTGGATCAGGCACCTTTCAGCGTTGAACCGGGGAAATGTTGTCCAACCATCTGCAGACCTGGGCTCTCTTGGCTCCGGGGGATGCTCTAGGCTTGGGGAAACGTTGGTGCCGGGATGTTACTGCGACCACTGGTGTGAAAGCATGCGATGAGCCAGCTGACATGCATCGAGTAGAGATGCAATCCGAGTCAATAAGTTGCACGCCTTGCCAGCAGTACAGCGTATCCTGAAACGCTCCCGGTGATAGCTGGAGGAGGGAGTTTGGCTTTCCTCTGTCGAACGTGTCTGTCTTTTCAGTTTCAGCCTTGATTGAGTTATAAACACAGAAGCTGAGGACAGGAACAGAGATCGCTGAGACCCGGTCATGAAGACCCCTTCTTGAGCTTCCCAGCCTTCCCCTTGAAAATGGTTCCTTTTTTTTGTCCCTTTTTCCTCCTGTAGCACAATCTTAGGTTTCAGCTCCTCGTTACCAACTGCAGATTAATCCTGGCCAGCTTAGACCTCCTGGTTCTCACACTGGTGTTGGTCCTGACAGATTATCCCTCCCTAGAGAGTAGTTGTGTCCTTTCCATGCCTCTGCGTCGCTGGGTTCTTTGGGGGTGGCTTTCTCTGCCCTTACATTCATCTGTGGTGGCCCTCTCAACAGTCACTGGGGAGAGGAAGAGAGGCTCTCTGAGGGTGACAGATGTGGAAGACAGCTGTGGTCGATGATGTTCTGGAGGTGTTAATCTCTGTCATAGTAAAGAAGCCAATGGTGCCTGGCTCAAAAAGGTATTAGGTGCCTAAAATTCGGCAGAATAAATATCATCCTCAGTTCATTTTGTCAGGTTCTCAATTCTCCTGGTCACCCCCCTCGTCCTTGACTGCCTACACTCTGCATTGATCTTCTCTGAACGTAGATAAGCCTTCAGCATCCCAGATGGGCTTTCCAGCATAACAAATACACCTGTGGGATGACAATTATTTAATAGGTTGCAGTGACATTATGAAGTAGTTTAGGCTTGGGGATAAATAACTTAGTGAGCCGGAGAGGGATTAAAACTGGCTTTTGTAAATAATGTTTCGCTTGGATGTTGACTTGGCGACATGCTGAGACAAAGGTCACTGCAGTGTCCGTGCAGCCCAGCATATGCCGTTTGATAGCTGAAATAATCAGAGTGTGGCTGGACACCTTCAATCTCCACTTTTCTGCTGCTGCCCAGACCTTTGTGGGATTAAACGCTCTAAACTGCTACAGTTCACAGAATCGAGCCCAATATCAAAAGAGAAAATAAATTAAGTGCTTCGTATTGAATCACTAAGCACATGCATCATGCTGTAACCAAGGGTGTGTGGTAATGCATAAGAAATGACTGGCTTGAAACTGGAGATAAGGGTTTGCTTATAAAGTGAAAACATGTGTGTTTGCCAATTTTACAAAAGGGCAACCCTTCCTCCTCCTTCCCTGCTATTATTTTTTTCCTGGTGTATTTTCTGCTGTTGCAGTGCGAGTGAGAGAGGAACCTTTGCAGAGAGGGAGGTGGAAGGGCAGAAGCACTTGTTGCGAGGAACTCTTTGCCATATGAAGCTTTTCTGTATTGGCAGCAGCAGAAGATATATCAACAGATGCTACAGCAGTGACTCCCGTCAGAGAGGCACCATATGTCCTCTCCCGAGCCCTCCCATCGCTCCTTCCCTAAGAATCTTCCTCCCCAGGGACCTCACTAGCATCCGCCTTCGCTTCCATTGCTTACTATCTCAGAGCATCCCGGAAAGCGGCAGACACCTCGTGGGAGGTACGTGCTCTGCCCTGCGCGTGACAGCTGGCGCTCTCGTCCTCGGTGGTTATCTTGCCATGAGAGGCTCGAGGTTTGGTGGGTTTTTAGGCAGGCAGCTAGCTCGGCTCTGTGCATGCCCCTGCACGAGGCTGGGCTACGTGCAGAATAATCTTTCTGGCCGCCGGCAATGGTAGGCATGAGTTAAACGGACCCACTCTGACAGCGTCAACCAGGGTCCGTCGCCTGTCACCGCTGGGTTTGCCTGCCTCTCCCCTTCCGCTCTCCCGCTGCCGGAGCCAGAGGTGAAGCCAAGCACAGGCAGCGGGTGGATTTGGCAAGAGGCGTTAGGAGCCAGAGCCTGGTGCTCGCAGGGTGCCGCCGGTTTGAATAACTGGGCTCATGGCCCCCCCCCACCACTTGCTGATCAATTGATAGAACATAAATACAGTGCCGTGGGAGAGCGCTAGATGGGTTTAAATTGGCAGTCCTAAGTGGTTGTCCAACCGAGTGTCCAAATATAACTGATGCTTTCGCATGTCTAACCAAGTATTACTTACTGGAAAGCCCCTTCCTTGCGACGCTTTGTTCTCCGCTAGCTGCGGATCAAATTGCGGAAGGAGGGATTTGATTCTGGCATAATTTTAAAGACATTTTCATTATATCTGCCGAGGGAAACAAATTACAGAGAAGACCTCTCAGCACTAGGACAAAAGAGTGTCTCTAAACCCCTTTTCAGATAAACCAATGTTTGAGCTGTAGGCCTGATGGATGGTGTTTAAACACATGGTCATTATTCTATGATTCTGTGTTTACTGCAGCAAGCAAGCGGTTGGCATTAAAAATCATAGGATGCAAGAAAGAAAGTTCTCCCAAGGTTCACTGTGGGCACGTGTCTCCCTGTAATCCCGGTTGTGTGGAGCCCTTAGCACCCTGAGTCCACACAGTGATCTCTGCGGTATTAGCCATGGGAAAACAGTAGCCCAGCAAGCACCAGTAAGTAGCTTCTCTCTTGCTAAATGAGAAACTGGAATGGAAAGGGCCCTTTCTCTGCGCCCTGTTTGAGTAGGGGTCAAGTCCAGCGGAAAGCAGTGCTGCTCCTTTGAGACACATAAGGACCCGGGCAAGAGCAGAGACGGTGACACTTTGTGTTGGGATGTATCAGTGCAGCGATTTTGGGGTTTTCCCGGGGATGGCTTTGCTGCCAGCAGCAGCGCTGGGTGTTGAACTGGGAACAGATTCGCCCTTGGCAAGCTTGAAGGCATTTCAGGTGGCTTCTGTCCCTGCTCTGCTGCAGCGTGGTGCAAAATCGGTGTTGGAGAAGATGTCATATTTAGACATCACCATTTTGACAGGTCGAATTGCAGGATATTTTTTAGCATAGCTTGGAGTATGATATAAAAGATTTGTCAGATAAGCTAACCAACTAAAGTGTCTTTTACGTGAAACATCCTTGGTTTTGTTGAGGTTTTTTTAACTGTTCATTCAGTCTCTCAACAATTCATCACATTCAGACATTTCTGGAAGACACTGGTGCGAGTTGCTGCTGAGAGCTAAATATCTGTGGCTTGGGGATCAGGCCCTTCCTGCTCGGTATTTGTCTGTGTGCTCTGGGAGGCAGAAGAAAACAGCAGTTTGAGTTGTTTGCTCGTGCTGTAAGGACAAAACTCCTCTCTCGTGGTTTCCTCCGTAATCCCAGGAAGGGAAGGATGTCTCTTTATCCTTGTCAGCCCTCTGCACAGCAGGATCTTTGTCCATATCGAGGTGCAATGATAAGACAAAATGATGGTGATAAAACCAGCCTGACATCACCAGGACTTGTCATTTGCAGGCAGAGGCAGCACGGCTGCCTTCAGCCCCGAGGCAGGCAGCCCCTGGGAGAACTGGCACGATGGGAACGGCCACAGTGGGTCACGGCAGGGGTTCATCCAGCATCCCGTCCCCTACAGATGCCACAAGCACGTGCTTAAGGCACAGTTCATGAACATGGCAAACATACAGTGATTATAAAAGAGTTTTCTCTATAATTAATTACAGTAGGTAATTACAGCTCCTGCTGCCACTGATGGTGCGGACCTGAGAAATCCAGGAGCACCGGGCAGTGACCAGGACGGTGCTTCTCCAAGGATGTGCTGCGCTCAACAGGCAGCTGTGGTTTCCTAGCAGAAGTACAGAACTAATGGAAACAAGAGATGCACAAGAAGTGGCTTTGTAAAGCATTTCATCCAGCATTGTAGGAGTTTCTACTTGAAATGTGGGTGCAGGTGTCTGAGCTGTCTCACTGCCTGTGCTGTGCATGAGGTACGGTGGGAAATGCTGGGGGATGCTGGGGTGGCTTCTGAGGGGAGCTTCCAGGCCTGATGCTGTTAAACCTGTCCGCTAGCTATCTGGAAGAGGTGGTATATAGCATATTAATGACTTTTTCTGGTGGCACTTAACTGGGAGGATCAGTGAGTGCCAGAAAGCGAACTAATACAAAAGGATGTGGATGAGTGAAAAAGGGGCAGGGAGTAGCAAAATGGGATTCAGGCTCTGGGCTTCCTCTTCCCACCAGTAATCCGTCTCTTCTTGACCTGCGTCTTCCACACATCTTCCCTTCCTTTTGTATGTAAAAATGTTCTGTTTTGAAATAACAAGCAATCCAAGGAGTGGTATGACTCACCCTTATGGGGAAAAAAAACCAACCCAAATCAGAAAAGCCAGGCTTTGCTGCTTCCTAGCTCAACAGTGCTAACTGGAGAGTCTGGAGTCAGAGCATGCACTAAGCCCCATCAGACTACGGCCGGTTCCTCTGTTTTCCTCTGAGCCCAGCATTCAGCGTGAGAAACAGGCGGCATCTTCGTGCAGCCAGAGCACCGTGCTCGTGTGAAATCCCGTCCTCTCCCCAGGCAGGGCCCGCCGCAGGAGCCGGCAGCCTGGCGAGTGCCAGGGCGGTTGTGTCCCCCTATGCATGACCGGCACGTGATGCCCCAGCCTCTCCCCTTTGCCCACCCGTGGCACTGGTGGCTCCTGGAACCGGTGGTGCCAGCGAGGCGGCAGAGGGGAGCTCTGCTGCTTCCTAGGATTTGTCTCCTTGTGGGGTTTTGGTTTTTTTTTTTCATTATTTTATTAAAGGAGTAAGTATGGTGCCATCAGATAACTTTTTGTGGATGCTCTGTCAGTCTTGTGCAGCCTTATTATTTTTAATATTGCAGCACTGCTGGTTTGTTTTGCTGGGAACATTCATGTATTGGTTTGCAGATTCTTTTGTTGCCTGTATTAGAAAGAAAGTCCCTTTCCCCTCACTCCCCTGTGCCAAGAGAAACAAAGAGTAAAGAAAGGTAGATCCTATCTGACGCTTGCTCAGATACCAGGGTGATTTCTGAGAACTGCAGAGCCAGTTACTGACTCATAACTGGGTTTTGTGTTCACACTGTTAATAGATTTTTTTTTTCTTTTTTTTTTTTCAACGGCAAACGAGGACGCTCTCTTGGGGAGAAACCAGGGGATCCGCCTCGGCGAGCTGGATCACCCTTTTTTCTGTTTGCAGGATCCTTCCCAGGGGAACACTTCTGCCGTAGGGGACGAAGTAGTGCCAGAAGGTGTTTCTGGAGGGGAAGTGTCTCATGTCCCTCTTGCGCTTCTCTTGCTGGGCAGGTGGATGGGTGGCAGCTCGGAGGTCCAAGGGGTGGGTAGGGGATGGGGCGGCTGCTGCCAGGAGCACAGTAAGTTATTGCACGGTCTTGGTATGAGATCTGCGTGTCTATGTATGATGTAAAACTTGCCCGGTTATTTTTAATGCCTGCCTGTTGCTGTGTAGTGAGTTGGGGCTCAGCCTTGTCCCTGTGCAGAGTTGCAAAACCACTTGTGGCCAGCACTAAATGGAATAACGTACTGGAAAGGAGCTGAGCAGGATGAGACCTTTCTCATTTAGTGAGGAAACACAGTTGGTCATTTGGTTGGTCTAGAAAAGGAGAGATGGGGTTACTTGGATATTACTACGTGATGTATGTTCAGCACAGCAGCTCTCTGCTTTTAGTTATCCTGTATATAACGCGCCTGATTCTTGCCTTAGTTGTGAGCGTGGCGGAAGCGTGTTCTGTTTTCCATTTGTTTATTTATTTATCATCTTGTTTTCAACCTCTGCAAAGCTTGATATAGGTATAGAGCTTCAGAAACGTACACATAACAGAATAACAGATAACTGTGATTTGGTTACAAGGCAATAATTTAAGTCGACAGGTTTAGCTGATAACATAAAACACAAGAGAGAAATAGAATCAGTTTATAAATGTCAGCAGAACCCCTGCAAGTGAGTTGCTGCCTTGAAGCCGACTCCAGTGTTGTTACTCCATCTAATATATTATAAGAAGAAATAAACGGATGTCTGAAAAAATCTGGCTGACCAAGATTAAAAGAATAGGATTATAAATTAAATTCCTCCTCGGTGTCACTTTAAGCAACTTTCAGGACAGACGAACACACCCAAATAAGACGAAGGCTAACGCACCGGGAGGACCTCCAAAAGACCACGCGTTTTTAGGCTGCGGGTGCTGCGGATGCCTGGATGCCTGGCAGCACCCAGGCGTGGCGACAGTTTGTCCGGAGAGTGGTCTAAGTCAGAAAGTGGTCATGCTCCGGCTCGTGCAGGAGAGCAAAGCCCGTCCTGATGCTTCTGCAGCCGCAGTGGGTGCCAGTAGATAAAGGGATTAAATCAAGAACAGGAATAATATCGTCATAGCAGCGTATTGCCACAGGATCAGCTTGGAAAATAAACGCTGTTGCTTTGCTTTGACATTTATTCCCAATAAATACCTTGTCATTCGTGCAGTGGCGAGGGTGTGTTATCCTCTGGAAGTATTTTACCTGCTGGACGCTATCTTTTTGGCTGCGAGAAGAAGGGCTGAGTGATTGAGGGGCAGGCGGGCGGCACGTCCCCGTCAGGGACGCTGGGTGGCCTGCTTAAACCCCGTGGCTTTCTCTTAGATCCATCAACCCAAGTTGATGCAGTAACGTATTCAAATAACTTCAATTGTGGTTTAAAAAATTCCAAGTACGGGATATTTTTTAAGTAGTAAAGAATACAAACCAGTTGTGGGGGAAGGAGTTTGCTGGCTTCCTCCTCCGGCAGATATAGCCTTTTCTGCAGGTTCATGGAGGGGGTTTCGCAGCTATTTCTACTCACTGGGTAGATGATTCGGAGGTGGGAAATTAATTAGAATGGAAACTCTTCTTTCCCTTTATAAAGAGCGAGGGCGTAGGACAGGATGAGATCTAGCGGCTGTAGGATTTGGAGATCTCTGGAAAGTGAGACCGTTCAGCTTCATTCAGTAACGCAGATATGCAATGCATACCTGTTTGGATAGACATCGTTTATTTTTCTAAGGTGTCAAGGAGAAAAAAGGTCAGAAAATTGCTTAAATATAAACTTGTTTTTTATTTTTTAATTTAGTTTCATTTCCTAAATGCAACTTAATATAAACAATAAGTAAAAAATTAATTCCTCTGGGGGGGGGAAAAGCTATTAAGAGTGTGATTCTGTATCAACAGCATGTGAAGCTGTGTAATTGCTTACATATGTATCGCTCCGGTGCGTGCTCCCAGTTGTTGAATAGTATCAAATTATAGGAATCAAAGAGAATCAACTATTTTTAAGGGAAGTGTCTAGAAGCTACATATTGAAACGTGATTAAAATTCAGGATTTCCAGCTTGCTCGTTTAAATCAGCAATTTTAATCACATTATTCAAGTCAACCCACCCTCAAACACACTTTATAAATAATACTTCAAAATACCCCAAACTAAACAAGACTGAAGACCTCATCCTGTCTCAAACATCTGGAATATTTTAAGTGACTACGCCAATCTTTTTGCTGAAAACAGAGACGTCTTTCTTGGTTTATTTAATAAAGCAGTATGTTTGTCCTGCTGTGGCATGAACCTGCTGCTGGCTTTGGGAGGGGAAGGACCCAGCTTGCCCCTCGCTTTCTCCTCCGCTGGGTGCTGTTCGTGCCCGTGGAGGAGGAGGATGTCCTCGTGCATCGGTATGTTAAGCACGCAATGCCATTTTATATATTTTTTTTTTTTTTTTTTCCTTGCTGGCAGTTCCCTGCCTCGGTGTCTCTTGAAACAGGGAGAGGAGATGCGGTGTCATCCTTTTCGTGGAGATCCTACAAACTCCTTTTCGACCGGCACCTCCCGGCTGTGTTGCGTGCATCACCTGCGAGGGGGGCAGCTCTGCTGTCGCAGTGAATTCCTGCAGAGCTCACCTTTTCAAAGTGGGAAGATGCTCCTCTAGAGAGACATATAGATTAAAGCTCTCCTGCATATCACAAGTAAAGGAGCAGGAGAAGAGTTGGGTCCATCGGTGGAAAGCGTGCCGAGTGCGGCAGAGGCATATCGAGCCTGTCCTTGCATAGTTTAAGATGGGAAGATAATCACGTCTGTCCCCTCACATATCCACCCAATGCGACTTCCCATGGACAGGATATGGTGGAGGGAAAGAGGAGCTATCAGAAATGCACCCTGTTTTAATAGGAAATCTTCCAAAATGGATTTTCCTGTTTTTTCTAAATGCGTTTATACCTGCTGGATGGCTTTAGGCTTTGAAATGTTTTTGTCTGAATTGTGACAAACATCCCACTCTTTTGTAGGAAGCACCAGGTCCTTTGATCAGTGAAATGTCTCTTTGGTCTTGAAGAGGGAGGGATCAATCACATTGTTCCCTAGACTAGAGGATTTTGTCATATCTTTTGATATTTGAGAATATATATTCATTGTACAAAATAATTATCCTTGTCTTCGCTTCCCTTTGGTAGGAGATGCTATCTGTGTCCTGCATGTTGTGTTATTTTATCCTAGACATCTTTTTAGGTAAAAGGAGACAGATAAAGGAAAGGCTGAATAGGGAAACCTCGTCGAGAGAGAAGAGCATGAGTGGCTGTGTGTCTGTCTGTCTGTCCGTGCGCTTCTGCCTGTGTGCAGCTGAGATCTCCATATTCATTCAGCTGCGACCCCGCTCTCCTAAGCAGGCAGATTTTTTGCATTAAAAGAAGACGAAGCAACATCAAGAAGCAGCAACCAAATATTGCCATCTCTCCATCCTTCTGCGACAGCTGGCCATCGTGACATGAATTGTGTGGTGAATTGTGACCAAGAAAAAACCAGTCTGAATTTCCCATCTTTTCTGCATTTAAAACCAAAGCTTAATGTATTCCTTGTATTTTCGTTGGTAGATAGTAGTGATCATATATTCCTTTTAATACAATATTTCCAAATCAACACAGCCTCGCCTTGGAACACTTGATATGCAGCGTACCTGGCTGTACTCTGCAGTATGCTTTGATTTCACTTTGGCAGCTGTATTTTATGCTGTCTACCCCAATCAGCAACCAATTCCCCTTTCTCCAAATAGTCTCCAAATCCGCTCCTGACGTGGAGTTTTAGTGCTCCCTTAGGAATTGGCCCGGGAGGGAGAAGGGAGCCGGTGCTCTGCTCTGCTCGGGGTCCCTCCTCTGCTGCAGCACGGAGCCAGCCCGGCTGCATGGGGATGTGTTCGGTGGGTCAGGGTGGCCTCTCTGCGGGGTTAAAACAGCACTTGTGTCGAAGGAGCATTGCTGGAGGGGAGAGTGGTCGGCGGCCGATAGCCCGCTCCCGTTCACAGTGCGGGACGAGGCTTTTATCTCTTTCTCTCGGGTAGGAGTGTGCGCCTTCAGCTCGCCGGCCATGCACAAAGCTGAAATAATGCACGTGCCCTAAAATAATCTGACCTTTGTTTGTAGGTCAAGCTGTTCCTGCAGGGTCACACGTACGAT
Organism: Aptenodytes patagonicus; assembly: GCF_965638725.1. Lineage (NCBI taxonomy): Eukaryota > Metazoa > Chordata > Aves > Sphenisciformes > Spheniscidae > Aptenodytes > Aptenodytes patagonicus. Next base: position 20,819,181 of record NC_134960.1, on the reverse strand, counting down.
TAAATCTGCAGACGGGAGACAGAGAAGCCAAGCTCCCAGATAGCAAAAATGGAAAGAGTGACATGAGAGAGGAGAGAAGAAGAAAAAGGTACAGTGATGCAAAGCATCAGGGGTGGGTGGGCTGCGGGTTTCATGTCTCTTATTAGAGACCGGGTTCCCTGGTGCACTCAAGTGCTGTCTCTTCCTGAGACTTAATTGCTGGTTTAAGAGTTCAGCAGTGCTGAAAAGGGAGCCCTGTCTTTTGTGATCCCTTCGGGATGGTGGTAGAAGTGCCCTGAGTGCATGTTCAGAGACACCTTCGTGGCTTCTCATGCCATGACACTGAAACTAAATTTGCAATGTGGCTTCTTTGAATGGCACTTAGTCCTTTGAAATGTCTGCAGCCATCAGTCTGAAACTACTTTCTGAGCTTAAACCATCAGAGCAGTTGTGAGGGGCTTTGTGTTGACCTGAGCCAGATACAGTGTTTTTAGCTCGGTGCAGCCAGCAGGCTTGCGGCATTCATTTACACATCAGTTACTGCTGACGCGCTCCTTGGATCGCACAGCCTTCCCTGCACCCACGTTTTTTTAATTCGTTTTAAAAGTTTCACTGGCGCCAACTTTCCCCTTGGCACACTCATAACAAAGACAGGTTTAGTTACCATGGGCAACTTTCTGTCCTAAAGTGCATGGGATTTACCCCGGCTTCCCTCGCTCCCCCAGTTACTCCTGTTCAGAGCACGGAGAGGCTCTTTAGCTTCTTGATGCCTCAACAGTTGGCTTTCCTTTTTTCTGTGCAGGATTCTTTGTGGCCCAGATAAACACTCTGAACCAATGAGATAGGCATAAAGAGCAACACAACATGTTTTGTAGCATTTCTGTGTAATTTCTGCTTGGATTTACCCTTGCCCTAACTTTGTGTATGACAATCATCAGAACTTCAGCTGTAAATCTCCGTGTTAAAGCTTGCAAGTCCTTAGCAATGATTTAGTGGCACAGCGGTGCTTTTTATTTTTCCTCTGAAACATTTCCTGCTTTTTTATATTGCTACATGAAATTCAGAGGCATAAATTAATCAACTATTTTTATTGTGTTAGGACTTGAGATTTTGGGTCGGCATGCAGATTACAGAGCCTTTTTTGATTGTCAGGATGAGGTGCCTGCAAACCACACACAAAATATAGCACTCGGACTAATCTTTTCTTGAGTGTGGAGGTTTTTTGTGTGTTTTAAGTGAGATGCATGGAAATCTCGCCCTTTTAGTTCCTTTCCTCCTGACATTACCCATTGCTAGTTATCACAATGAAAATATTATAGATACAGTTGTTCACTCATAACATTTCGTTTTGTTTCCTCTGCAAGGCTGGGCAAGGTGGATGTTGACTCAAATTCATTCACATCCCAGGAGCTCAAAAAGGCGTTGGCTAAAATGAAGGAAAGTGAGAAGGCAGAAAGAAAGGTAAGGAGAGTTCCCTGTTTCTAAAGCAATGCACAGTACACGGATGCGAACACGCTACATTACACATCTCAGAAATATGATGGTTAAAGTAATTGCTTGGGAAAATACTGTGCAGACTAATCTTCTGGTGAATATGGACCTAAAATACCTCTGCTAGCCTGTTACTGATATAGTTCCCTGGGAAACTCTCACCCCTTTTTGTACTAATCCTGAGTTTTCTGTAAAAATGGAAAATTTTTGTTCAGGTCCGTTTTATTAATTTGAAACTTAAAGGCCTTATGTTGCAAGCTGCTCGTAAGTACTTAAGTATATTCTCACAGTTCAGGGTGTTTCTTGGTAATAATTATCCCATGGGCTGTCGAGGGGGAGAGGGGCTGCAGTGGTGGAGTGGGCTGAGATCAGCAGTTTAGTGACAGCAGCCATCAGATGCTGCTGCTTTCTGGTCTTTACTCAAGTGAGTGGGATCTCAACTAGCAAACTAGACACACAGTGTCCACATAACCATCCTCATGAGCCTTCCGGACACCAAATTTCTTACTGCCATTCTTGGCGTACGAATGCTAAAGTGAAGCCATGGGATCTTTCCTGAACCCAAAGCAGGTACGTTCAGTAAGCTCTCTGGTGTGATGCTGCTCCCCGAAGTTTTCTGATACCAGTGTGATTAGACCTGAATTAATTTTGCAAAAAAAGTAGCTTGCAAATGCTTGTGTGAACCCATGGGCTGATTTCCTTTCCATTGCTTGGATGTATTTTTATCCATTGTTTTGATTTATTTGTTCAACTGCTGCTTGGTTCACAAAAATGTCTGCAGACCCCCAAAGTGGACTGGATTGCAGCATTGATGGTGTTTGTAAAGGAAGTTACTTTGCTGTTCACTGTCCTCCTTTTAGCGTGAGGAAGTACAAAAAGTGTTGTGCAGCTGAGGTGCTTCTGTTCTGGTTTGGGTGATGGTGACAAGCCACTGGACATAGCATCCCCTGCCACTGGCACAGCTGGATCCAGAAGTGATCTCATGGTTTAAGTTTCCAATCTCATGCCCTGGGTAGTAAAAACCAAATGGCCGTGGTGAAGCATAGGCTGAAGTTTCCTTATATAAGCTGCAAGTTTCCCATTTAGTTACAAATAGTCCACAATCCAAAGTGAAATAGAATATAAGTGCTGTTTTCAGCCCTCTCCATGCTTGGAGCTGGTCCCCAGCCACTGGCGTGACGCTGGGGGGATGATGTGCGACTCATCAGGTGGATCACAGCCTTTTTCCCCTCTTCCACTCAGCAGTATTTCCTTAGGCCCTAGCTCCTCCTGCTGCCTTGACGTTGTCTCAGTCGAAGGAAAACTGAGGTAGGAGTCAAGGCTCTAAAGTCTTGGAGTTGCAGAAAGTCTTTTTTTCCCCTAGCTGGCACTGGGGCATCATTTAGTTTTCTGAAAGATTACTTATGTAGCAGCCAGCACCAGTGATAGCAGGACTTCCTGAAATGAGTGTCATTTAAATGCAAAAATTAGCGATACTCTCTTATGTGAAAATAAGCCATATTTTTAAAAACTCTGTTAGAATAGCTATTGTCCCAGCAACTGGGCTAAAAACAGCTACATCTAATGGACCTAAAGTACTCCATTTAAAATCACTCCTGCAGGGAGCAAATTCATCCTTGAAGTAACTGTGTCAAAGTAAATTGAGTTACACCAAGCGTGTTCCCATCTATGTTCCTGCAAAAGCAATTCTGTGCGGTTGGGGTTGGGATGGTGTTCTGTTACGTGCAGTACCTATAGTAATTAGGCCAGTAGTCATTAGCGCCGCTTGTACGGCTGCCATCAGATTGACAGTGCTTTACTTCCATCACTCTTTTGGGGTTTGTTTTTCTTTTTTTTTCTCTGTTGGCTCGAGCATTCGGCTTCTGTTCGCACGTGGGTGAGCTGGGCAGTGCTTGCTGGGGGGAGCGCTGCATGTGCAAACCCTCTAGTTGGGGGTCACTCCTGTATAAAAACATATTTTGGTATTTATGTTTGTGGCAGAATCCCTTTCAAAAGGGGCTTTCTTGCTTTCTCCTGCTCTTGGGGCAGCCCATTTCAGTCTGGCCTCTCTGCTTCCTCTGTCCCCTGCAGCAGCAGGCTCTGTCCCTGCCTGCCCCAGTGTCACCAGTGCTGATGCTGGAGAATTGGTCCCTGCTGGCTCTGGGGCTTTCTTAGATCTCTGGCAGAGCCTTTTCCTCCTCACCGCACGCCTTTCTGTAGCTCTCTTGGTTCATCACAGCTCTTGGAGTGCTGTTTGTACAAGGGAGACCAGCTGCGCTGCAGGACAAGCTATCTCCTGGCCCAGCCCCACGGCACGGCACTTCAGCTGCCCCCATCTTGCAGCCGGTCCTCCCACCTTGCTTTCTGACAGCTTCTGGCCCCAACAGCGAGTGCATATGTTTCCCTGAGAGATAAAGCCATCCTGAAACGTGTTAAGCGATTGGGATGATGAAAGCGTCTTCAATACGCATCCAAGAAGATCTCCTTAATGTCACTGGCATGGAGTCACTGGGCAGTTCAGGCTGGACGGCACCTCCGGAGGTCTCCAGCCCCATCTCTGGCTCCAAGCAGGGTCAGCTGTGAGATTGGGGAGGTTGCTCAGGGCTTTTTGCAGCCAGGTCTTGAGAACGTCCACTTGCAGGCAAACAGAGAACAGCAGTGCCGCCTGCTTCTGGGCTTTACGTTGTTTTGGAAGGCGCATAGGACGTAGAAATGATGTACAAAGCCCTAGGTACAGGCTCAGCTCCTCGGGGAGTGCTTGCTGGTACCCAAGGTGGGTATCTTACAGATAACTGGGTTCCTGGGCTTCTCAGAAGGGCCCTCCAATGCTGCCCCTGCACCTCTGATGCACAGCAGTAAATCCGTTTGTGTAGACAGCCAGGTTCCTCTTGTAAATCTGGGACTGGGGTTTCTTTCTACGTCTTTCTTGACTCTCTTTATCACCTGCCTTCATATCTGGTTTCCTCCTTCTGCTTTCAAGGCTCACGAGGAAGAGGTGAGGAAGAAGTTCCGGCCCATAGAGCAGCTGAAGGAGGAGTTTGAAAAGCTGAACGTGAAGATGGAAACAGATTATGAAATTATGGTTAAATTAATCAGCAAATTCAACAGCTCTGCCTCCACGCTGGATGAAAAAGTAGCGGCGCTTTATGATCTTGAATATTACGTTCACCAGGTAACAAAAATGCATTAGTAACTACCATGTAAAATCCAGGGGATACGGTGTCATAAACATGGGTTTATTTTTCTTAGTGGTATCAGGTAATACAAATTGCTGAATTATCATAATCCTGGGACAATAACAGACAGCGGAGGGCTACTGCAGGCTTATTTTATATCCAAGTTTGGATAAATCATCGCTCGTACCAGTAGTGAACAGTTTCCTAGGGGTTAGTGTTGCCTGATTTGTTGTCTGTTCTCAGGCTTTTTTTCTTGCTCTCTCTTTTTCTTCTTCTATAAGCTAAATATCATGAAATGGAAAATGGGGTTTTATCTGGCATTTTGGGGTAAGTATAGTGATGGCTGCTAAAAAAAGAATTATTTTCTCGCTTCTTCCATGGAAAGCATCTGTTGTTGCAGGTAGGTCCCCTTACAGCAGTTCACAGAGAATGTCTTTGTACCGGGGAAGACAACAGCCACCCAAAAACCTGTATTTTGTTTTGGCGTGAGTAAGAAATGGCATGTAGAGCCTCTCTCACAGCTGGGCCAGTGGCAGAAATGACTGAAGAGGCTCAGGCAAATGGCAAGTTGCTGAGCATCAGCTGAGCTGTACTAATTGGCTCTGTGTGAGTTGAGTATATTTCCTGAAATCTTGCTTCCTCAGGTTTACGCTCACACTTTTTCCTCTGATCTCTCTTGCTCTGCTTTCAGCTCGCACAGTTTTACCTCCCGTTGGTTGCAGGCTCCGGGCACGCCGCTCTCTTCCCTTGTGCTTGGTGCCTTCCCACGCTGCAGCGGCTTGGGTTGGGTGTCTGGGCATTGAGGCTGTGTTCTGCCTCATGGGAAAGGGCTGGGCTTCTCCCTCCCCAGGGACTGGGAGAGTCTGGAGCAGACTGGGAGAGTCTGCTTCCAGTGTTGCTCTCAGTGACTTCATCTTTTCAGAGGGTGGCTGGGACAACTCTTGGGAGATGCCAGTGCAAGACCTTTCACTGGAATGGCACTTCTGAAAACCAAACATGGCATTTTGGGGAAAATAGCTGAAGGAATGAGCTGCTGAGAGATGGAGTCCATGCACCAGCTAATAGAAGTGTTATTTCCAGGGCTCTTTGTCTTGAATTTCCACGCTAAATCTCTGTCACATGCATGCAGAGGCTTCCTTGCTATTTGTTCTCAATGCTTTTGTTTCACTGATGGCATCTGTCTGACTCGGAGAATAAGTGTGAACAATGGGCACCCAAAGAGCTTCGTATTTATACTCGGGGCTAATTCTGTCTGGTTAAGGGTGCCAGAGCATCAGGCCAGGCATGCTGAAAAGCAACCCCCAAACACCCTGGGATGCTTTGATTTCCAGAATAACAGCCTGGACTATTCCAGCATAAAATTCTGCCTGCTTGCAGCACGGGATGGGGCAAACAATTTCAGAAAGGCGAGAGGAGCAGGGGAAGCGGTCCCCGCTCCCTGTGCGGGGCCTGGAGCATCAAAGGGAACCACATCCAGCGTCAAAAGGGTCAGAAGGGGGGAAATGGCAGGGAGGCTGGCAGGGAGCACAGAGGACTCCTTTGTGCATCGATCACAACGTTGCTCTGTGCCTGCGCTGTCGGGGCAGATGGCTGGGCAGCACCTTCTCATCAGGCAGGAAGCTGATAAGAAATATGACTTGTCTCTAAGCCAGCGTGGCTTTTCCTCCTCTTTCTTCTTCTAGCCAGTTGAATGCGTCCAGAGCATTATCTCTGCTTGGTACTGACTTTAGCAGCACTGGCTTAATGTAATTACTGAATAGCAGCCAAATACGCTTGTGCTGCACGACCCTGGAAGGGCTGAACTTGTCAGGAGTCCTCTGCGGCGAGTCACGGCTGTGCCGCTGGAGGACAGAGATCCTTGCAGGTGTGGGTGGCCCAGGGCAGCACGCACCTACGCGTGGGACCGGTGATGGCTCCACTGCTCCCTTTTCCCCTGGCCTCCGTCGAATGGTAATGTGCCATGGCTTTTGCTAATCCTTTGGCTCCCGGCTGCCTTGCTGCTGCCTCCGGGGCACAAAATACCCTGTCGAGTGGAAAATGCTGTGCCCTGCAGGGTTTGCAAGCAAAGGATGCTCTCCACTCCGTGGTGTGGTCACGGGCGTCCCGGAGCGCTGGGCCGTGAAGCAGCACGTGCCTCCGAGCTAGCTGCAAAGGAGTGGAGGGGAAGCTGTGGCCGGTGCCGAGCCGGGGGAGAGATGCTCTCTCCTGCTCTTGAAGAGTCAGCCCAAGGGCTCTGTGTTTGCTCAGCTTTTGGTTGCCAGCTCTGGTTTGCTTCTCATCAGTCAGGATTCAACTTGGCATGTTTGGGAACCCATCTTGGAGAAAGAGCAGGAAGGTTTGGCTTGCTAGGTTATCTGTAACGCATAAAAACCAAATGCAAATGTGAAGAGGCCAGAGCATAACTCATTTATAAACAGAATTCACGGTGCTTGCACAGCAGTGTGCAGAGCCAAGACTCGTTCTCATGCGTTGCAGGCTCTTTCTCTCAATTATTTACTCTCCTTATCTTCCTCTCTCCCCTCCTCTGACATGCTACACCATTTCTCACTGCTAATTTCTTCTTCATTGCATACGGTTGACATGCTGCTGCTTCCTCGCTCTCGTTTTCTAACATTTTCTCTCTCCCCTCCCCGTTTTCTTTCTCCGATCTGAAGCGTCTCCCTGAATAACTGCTGTCATATTTGCTCTTCTCCCATCCCTCTCCTCTCCCACCTTGCCTGTGTACTTTACTCAAGAGCTCTTTTGATCTTTGGCTTTCTTCCGTGCTGATTTCAGTGGACTGAAGCAAAGCACGAGCTGCTGCCTCACAGCAGCCTCCGCTCCCCAGAGAGGTTAATACTTTCGCATTGTTGGGTTTGGGGGTTTTGTTGGTTTTACAACGGTGAGTGAGGGAATGAGCTCTCACAACAGACACCACTCAAAAAAAATAAATACATCTTCAAAATAAGCTTTACAGCACAATTTATATTCTGCAGTTGAGGTGTCTCATTGGCGCTGGGGCTGGCCTGAAGGACTCCGGTGCTGCTGAGGATACAGGGATGATTGGTTTTACCACGACTGATGCTGGATGCAAACTTCTGCCTGTCTGTGCATTCCCTCTTGAGCAGAAGTCAACGTCCAATTCCAGCATTAAAACAGCCTCAGAGTTTTTACAGAGGCTGAGCAATAAAAGCACCCACTGGTAGCTGAAATTGGGTTGCTGCATAGATTTCTTTGTAGGCAAAGATGGGTCTGCAGAAAAGAGGTCTGGCAGGTCCAGTTTATAGGGACAGTTAAAAGAATAGGATCTGAAAGGATACAAAAGCTGCTGCAAATCCTGAATCAGCCCCAGCAGACCTGCGGGGATCGTCTTTCTGTCACCGGTTTTGCAGAGGGGACAGCAAGTGGTGGGTATTGTCCTGCTGGGGAGAAGAGACGAGCTGTAGCTCCCCAGGTCCTGCTTTGGTAAAGACATACCCGTAGGACATAAAGCTAAGTAGCTTCTTCATTCTCTTGGGTACCTAAAATATCCATCTTATGGCCAATTTTGGTGCAGGTACATGGTTGAGATAAATATAACACTAAGCATGAAGTCACTGTCGACTAAAAGAGCATTCAAGCTGGAGCGCGGTGCCTGAGACCGACATACCCTGCATGCCTTGTGGTGTTTGTCCTCTCCCACCCCATCAGTGGGGTCTGCTCGCTGAAGCTGGGGAGGTCAGTTTGCCCGGCTGGTAACTCGTTTTTATGTTCTATTTCCATCCGCCAACATATGCTGTTGTCTCCCTGTCTTTCAGGGAGGAGAAATGTTGAAATTCTAAAACCGATTTTTTTGCACACGCAATTCTGAGCGTTCGTCAGATTCCCTTTTAAATTGCAAAAAAAAAAAAATCCTTGAAAACCAAAATGCATCGATTTGACTTTGAACCAAATTTTGTACTTGAAGCACTTTGTGCTGTTTCTCTAAATTTTGTTTGCGAGCCACTCGGAGCCCTTTTCTAACCTCCTCTCCAAGAACAGATGCCCACTGTGATTTGTGCCTGCTTAGCCCCAAGTCTGGTTAAAGTCAAAGACTGGTGAATCCCCACTAATGTTTAAACTTTTCCCTACTGGCAGTTAGTCCAATATCGTCTGCTTTAGAAAAATCATTGCTCAGGCTGCCCCAAGGGGAAGCTCCTGGCTGACCCTTCCAAGCAGGGACTGGCTTTTTCTTTTCACGTCCGCATGAAGTTGTTGACGGTACTCATGAAAAATGCCCAGAACCGCCCATGCTCTTTGCTGCGAGCAGAGGTGGTGCTGTGCCCGTGTGCTGTTGCTGCTCACAGGCTCTTAAACATCCCTAACTCCTGGTGCTACAATTAGAGCATCAATTAATTAATTGCATTTGCAAAACATGCAATTCCCTGGGTTCCCAGTAATGGCCTGCTCAGGTGAGAGAGCAAAGAACTGGGGTTTTTTGACATCATGCGATGTACCGAATTTTTGACATCACCTGAATTACTAAAATACATGTCAAGAATAGTTTTGATAGTTAATCAAGGTATTGGAGTTATCAGTGATGCCTTCTGCATGTGATAATAGCCACCTGTCAGTAGACTGGGCTTCTGCAACCATGACATCCACTGCTCACGGACAGTATCGTACGAAATTCGAGCCACAGTCGTTCCCTCTTAATTTTTAATTGCTTTTAAAACTCAGCGCTGGTTAGACTGGGAGGGAAGAGATGCTGTGCTTTCTGAAGCAAGGCGTTCTCCAGGAGTCGCTGAGTGGAACCTGGCTGGGGGTTTCATACTGATGGGGACCTGCTCTCTCCCAGGTGGACAATGCTAAGGACTTCCTCTCCATGGGTGGACTCCAGCTTGTGATCGACGGGCTGAACAGCACCGAGGCCGTGCTGAAGGAGCATGCTGCCTTCGTCCTGGGAGCCGCGCTGTCCAGGTGAGCTCTCTCCCACCCAGCCTGGGAGGGTGAAAACCTCGGGAGACCAGACAGGCTCTGTGCTTCTCTTCAGCTCTCTTGATTTATTTCTAATAGCAGGAGCTGAAAGCTTCTCTCATCCTGCAACACATCAAATTGTCTTCTCCCCTGCCTAGCCCTTTCCTTGCAGCACCACTTTCCCTGGTCGTCTTGTCAGTGTGTCCTCACCCTGCTTGTTAGACTTAGCCAGAAGTAATTCGGTGTGGAAACTGCGATTGTTTCTTGATTTCCCTGGGCTCCTTGTTTTTACGAAGTCCGAGGGGAATAATTCTGCCTCCCCTTCTCTCCCCTTGGCAGCCCTCTCAGGGGGGAGATCTTGAGGATGGTGTGGTTATGAGTGCCCCAGGGAGCACCTTTCTCCCTCCTGCTCCTTGCTCCCAGGCTGCTTTAGGATAGCGAGATGCTGATTTCGGAAACGTAGCAACTCTTGTGGTCTTTGGAGGGGGTTTTTAGCCCCATGGACACGTGCCTCTGACCCACAGGCATAGCCAAAGGGGTGTCGATTAGACGTGGGGTTAGGAATGGGGTCAGCAGGCTGAATCAAGAAGAGACTGGTCTGAAGGATGTTTGTGGTTCATTGGAAGGTGGCTGTTGCCCGAAGGAGCCCAGGCGACCTCGTGCTAGGGCGTAACGTGTAGTGCTATAGGTGGTACCATGTGGGCCCTTTTTGGTGGCCCTTTTTGTTTTACGGGTTTTGGGGCTTTAGGGGGTGTGTGATGCACATTCACGTGTGCAGAGACTTCAGAAATGCATTGGATGTACCCAAACTTCAAGGTCAGAAGTGCAGAGTGAAGATTGAAAGTCAGGACCGTTATATCTGCATATTTCTATGCCTAAAAATGTGGTCACCTTCTCCACCATTACAAGTTATTTATCACTTAGTCTAATATATAGTCTACAAATCTGCATTTCTTTTGCGGTCTTGTATGCGATGCAGTTGGTCCTCAGCATGTGCGAAGTAATAGGGCCTCATGGACAGCAGCAGGTACCCAGATTTACACCAGGAAAGGATCTAGCTATATTTTGAAACAGAGTTTGACTTACTGATCACGAGAAGATGTGCTCTTTCACATCAGAAGCACAGACCCGCTCTTCATATTCTGGCGTATCTTAACGTTTGCGGCAATATTGTAATTGTTTCCTTAGGTTCTTTAATATCATGTAGACTCTTAATGATATGTTTCATAAAGAGAAAATCACGTAGAGGCTCTGGAAATATTTGCAGGTAACTTGCAAAATGACAAGGGCTATTAAATCACTTCTTTCCTGATTTAGCTAATGTGACATGATCAAAACTCAAGAAATCCATTGTCTCATGATATGGGCGTGTAGCAGTGGCCACGAAACTAATGGTTTTATATAGTATTCCTCACTTAATTGCAAATGCCTTTCTTTGGACAGAAACAATCTCTTTTCTAATATGACAATATTAAAATACTGCTTTGGAAACTTTTAGATCTTTTTTTCTTTGAAGGACATTCTGACAGATGGTAATTTTGAGTGGTTTGGATGATGTATTGTCTGAGAGCTCAGTTCCAAAATGTGAGAACTATTATGCCTGGGTTTTGCTTTTTTTCCCCTTGCTGTGCTTAAGCTTTCTCAATAGACACCTACATGCCAACTCATCTGCTTTGTGCTATCTGCTTAATTTGTTTGCTCGTACATCTTCTCGGCTTACTCTGTGCTCCCTTTAAACTGCCGTGGGCATTCCAAGTACCTGACGGTAAGCATTTTCTGATGTCTTGTGTTTTTCTGAGGGGTTGTTGTTTATTTCCTTCACTCGTGGTTGTTCCTAGGGGGCCTCAGGTGGTAGGACTTTCCAGTAAATGCCCAGAGGTGCCACAGCTCACTGGGCTGTAGGGGCACGATCTGATCCGTCCTCGTGTGCCTGGGGCTGGTATCACATCCTACGCTGGATGCTAAGCCATGCCTGGGTAAGAGGCCATGGTCTGCCGCTCACCAAATGGGCCTGTGGCCACCTCCCAGGTCTCTTCAGCCGGGTTGGCTCCGGCCAGCCGTTTCAAGCCAGGCAAACCTTCCCAGAGGAAAATCGGGGCGTGATCATAGCAGCTCCTCAGCCCAGCCTGGGAGGTCATTAACTCCTGGCGCAGCTGAATCTGGAAGAGGGAGTTTGTGGCGTTGTCTGTAGGCAAGTTGTTTTATGCAGGAGAAAACCACTGGACACTGAGCAGTCTCAGATGTGCTTGGGTCAGATCCAGAACTTTTCAACACTTAAAAATAGCCAACTCTTCTCCAGATGTGCTTCGTCCTTAACTCTGATAAGGTAGTGAAGCAGGTGAGGGATGGAGCAACCAGCTGCATCACCCAAGTCTTGCCTGCATGCGGTCCAGCTGGGACCTGGCTCAGAGGTCTGGCTGTGCTGAAAACCAGCTTGGGATAAAAGGGTTTTCAAGTGGATCAGCATCTTGAGCCAACGGGCCAGGTGGCTGGCCAAGACGTTGGATCAACAAAGGCGGTAGGAGGAGAAAGAGGAGGAGGAGAAGGTACAGCAGGGGCAGTTCAGGATTTCTCCCTCCTGATATTGTTCCTATTTATTTGGCTTAAACTGGACTTGAAACGCAGCCTTAGTACAGGCGAGTTTGGTCCTCAAAGCAAAGGGTCCCAGGGTCTAGTTGCCTGGGTGCTGCCTGGACGGATGCTGTCCTCCCGGCATCCGTCTGCCTCTATCTGTGAGCCTCTGCCATGGAAGAGGGTGATCTGGTATGGAGGAAATCAAGATTTTATCTCTTTTTTCTCTTATATGTCCTTCATTTTAGGCATTTGGGGTTTAATCGCTGAGTCTGTGACCAAATCAAACATCGTTCCATCTGGTAGGGTTTTCTGAGCGGTGCCCTTATTGCAACTCTGCAACCTCATCACAGTCTTACTGTTTTTAAACCTTTAACAAAATGTTTTCCATTCAGCAGTTTGCAAAAGTAAACTTCATTTGAACAATCCTCAAGTGCTCTGATTGCAAATAAAAGTTAAATGCACTAACAAAAATAATTGCTAGGCATGTGGGATTGTACATTTAGGTATCCATAATTCACTAACAGTATATGCCAATACACAACATTATCTGGATTTTCAGTGATTGCATTAGCATAAAGGCATGTTAGCATTTATCCGGTGGTACTAACATTTAAATATATATAAGTATGAAATATTAAGATACAGCATTTTAGAGGCAAGTAAAACTACTGTCTGTAAAATGTTCTTGCATATTTTTGAAGGTACACTCTAGTATCTTCAGATGACAATCAGCATTCGCGCCATTGGGTCCAAACATTGCAAAAATGTCAATGTTTTATGCAAAGAGGAGCTATATTAAGCTAAAAAAGATTGCTGATGAGAGAAGTGTCTTCTGATGTCCTCTAAGCTATTTACAGGCAGCATCTTCCTTTGTTCGTAGCACAGCCAGGCCTCTGCGCAATTTGTATCTAGATGTTTCACAAGACTGGAAATGTTAGCCAGAAAGGATTATGCTTGTGATTAAAACCTCAATTTTTAAAAACTTTACCTCCAGGAAACGTTTTTCCACACCACTAATTTGAACATTTTAATATTTTGTAATAAAAGGATTTTTGTAATCCGTTTAGAAGGGGAATAATTTATGTCGAATGCATTCTTGAAGCTTTATCCCAAATGCTCCCCGTACGCTTAGGGGTGAATCAGAGGCGAGGACAGAGAGAAGCTAAACCGTGGGACCTTCAAGGCAAAGAGAAGCAGTTTGCATTTCGTGGGGAGAGGGCAGAAAGTGCAAAAAGTGAGATTTTGGCATGGATGAAATGGGGAGCCAGGAGGAAAGTCGCTTGTGCAGCTGCATTGAGAGATTTGTGGTGTTTTGGCCAGTCTTTTAAAAACCCAAGTGCTGTTCAAACTGAGTAGCTAGGGACAGGATCTCAAAACGATGGTCCAAGGTTGTGTTTGCTGTATGTCCTAGCAGGACGCAAGGCAGTCCCCAGCACAGCCTCTTCCAACAAGTCCAGCGCTACTATGATCTTGCTGTCCCCTCCTTTGGCCCTGAGTGATAAAACAAATGTTACAGGACTTGGTAAAGACTTGGGAGGAAACTCATCACAGGTAATAACTTGCACATCATCTAGTAGCAGCACTCAAGAGGTTCCTGGAGGTGGCTTGCATCAGGGTGTTCCTTGTCTTAACCATTTCCCACGAGATTAAATCCCTTAAACTGTGATAGTGTGCATCACGAACATCCTGATTACCATTATTTATGGGGGAATGCTGTCTCCCCGTCCCTGATCTATCCATCAGTATTTCGGTGGTGTCTGTTCTAGGGTGTGCGACTCCCATGTTTTGCCAGAGAAACACCAGCTTCTTCAGGATGTCTTTGTCAAGAGGAAAAAGCTTCCACCAGATTTAACGATTTTGAATTAAGTCCAGCTTTGCAGTGAAAGTGGTTGACGCTCGCTGCTGTTAAATAACATTAAGGCCCAAGCGATAAACCCAGGAAAAGTAAAATTAAAGACCTTGCTTCGATGCTGTCTTGTAAGGACATAAGGATTTCTGAGCAGAGAAATAAATCTAGTTAGCTTAATAAGCACTGTCCCTACCCATTTATTTCAAATCCATCTTCATGTTCGTCCCTTCCTCCTCCAGCTTCTCCTTTTTACATCCTACAATCTTTGCCCATGTCTTTATCCATTTTCACTGTTTTTCTCCAGTGGCCCTGTTTGCCAATGCTGTGTGTTTGCCACCTCCCAGACGCAGTAATTCTAGCTCGACTCCCTGCCTGCTTGTAATTTCTTACTTTTGTAGATTGTGTCTCCTATTCTTATTTGAACTCCTGACTTGTGTGGAGTTATCAGCCTCACCGCACTTAATTTCGAATTAATTTGATTGGGTCACCTCAATTTTTTTCTGTAACGATAATGAACTCAACCTATTTAGCCTTTCCCCATTATGAATAACCTTAACAAAAACTGCAGTGCGGTATAAAACTGTGTTTCATCATTATGGTTAATTACACAGAAGAATAAATCCCTAAACATTTTTCAGCGTCTGAAATCTAACAAGAAAGTGTTATTAACAATTAAATAGTAAACTGCCGTCCTTGTGCTCTCAGGAAGACGGGGAGAGCAGACCCCGTGAGAAAAATCTAGAATCCAAGGTTTGCTCCTGTTTTTATTTTCATAAATGCTTTGGTAATTTAAATGCTGGGGAGATGCCGGTGTCTGGAAGCCAGCAGGGTGCAGTGGCGCAGGGTTGGGTGCTCGTCCCATGCCAGGTATGTTTTACCGACTGCTGGAGAGTTGACAAGGTGGGATGGACATCTTAGCCTAACCCTGTGGGTCTGGTTTTAGGCTGAGGATGTTGTCACTTCTGTAAAACGTGGGAATTCTGGAGTGAGTTACCCCATCCAGGGGGTCTGGGTAGGGCTGGTGGTGCGAGAGAGGAAGACAAAGAGGTTAAGCAGTGAGGATGCAGATTACTGAAATTGGGGCGTTTGGCCTCACATCACACTTCAGCAGCGAGCAAACCTGCACGGTTCCCCCCCCAGCACTGAGGACCGCTGCATTTTATCAGTCATGACGGGGCTCAGCCTTGACGATGCAGGTGGTCTCTTCCTCGCGTGTCCTTCACACGGAGGTGAGCGCTCCCAGAGCCGTGCAGGGTCTTGCCAGTCTCCTGCTGCTCACTGTTTAAGACTTGTGTGAGGTGGCCTGCCCTGAAAACACAGCCCCGCAGGAGAGCCGGCGCTACCCGGGGATGTGGCAGGGGTCGGGAGCGCTGGGAAGCTGCTCCGGCGGTGCTCAGCAGCACCCTTTCTTTAGCAGGGAGGTTGGTGACACAATCTGCAGGAAGAACTCATTGCAGCCAGGTCATGCATTATATAAAACATGTTGTTTCTGTCTCTTCTCATTTAGTAAATGCTCTCTGCTAAAGCATTTCAGTTATTGTGGTGGTTTCCATTTAAAATACGCGTTCGGACTGGTTACCTAATCACTTTCTGCAAAAAAAACCAGCCCAAACTTGCCGTTTCTCAGTGTGGACCTGGTTTCATTGCTGGACGCAACATGTACTCTGTCTCTTCAGCCACTATTTATTCATCATCCATGTTCTCTGTTTATCCTTTTTACTACAGCCTGTGCACTCGGCTAATGGCTTCACAAGCTTCAAAGATTTTCCTGCCTAACACCTACATTATTTTCCTGACCTGCTGTGACTTTCCCATGTTGCATGTTCTCTGCATTCCCTCTAAGTAATAGGTGCAAAATGCTCCACAAAGAAGAGGCATCTGTGTCTACTCTTTAATCACGGTGTACGGGAGGCTGTAGCAGCCCATTGTTAATGTGTTTCAGAAAGGGAGGTTGAAAAAGTGCATTGAATAGAACAAAGCAGCAAAGAATGGGAGGAAGACGAACAATGAGAGCAGGAAATGCAGGATCCAGCCTCAATTACGTACCTGCTCCCAGCAGGGTTTGGGGTGGACAGAACTGACCCAGCGATTACGATTACAGCTATTGTCTGAGCTTGTATAGGAGGATCCAGATCCCATCTCTTCCTTTGTAGGTCCTGCTGTGTGCACCCTCCTACCCCTTCCCTGATTGCGGCTTTTGTTGGATTTAATTGCTGGCAGGCTGTACACAGCAAGCATGCAAAGGCAGATCCAGCCAGGTTTGCGGCGTGAATGGTAGTGGCAGAATCGGGCTTTCGGAGGGGTCTTGGGGGGCTGCCCTTAGCTCTCGTGGGGTGTCTTTTGGATTTCGCCACATTTACTCACCGGCCCTCTGTTGCTCCCCTGTTCTTCCCCTTGTGCCGAGGAGAGGAAGGCAGAGCTGCTGGACCCAGAGCTTGCATAGGAGGCAAAATAACATAAGCCAACAGCCGCAGGCTTTCACGGCATCTAGGACTCGTCCTTGCCTGTCCTGATTGAAGAGGGATCAAGTCCCAGCACGTGACCTTGTTCCCAGGTTGGCATCTTCCAGCCTACCTGTTCTCCCAATACACTGCTTTGATGAGTTTTTCCTCATCTGTCTATTTGTGTGCTTTAAGATTCATTGAAACAGTTGATTATTCATCCATGAAGGCTGTTCCTCAGGTCTTCCACCAGATTGCTGCCAACCTCAGCCCCTTCAAGGCTCTCGGGGTGTTTGAACGGGGTGACGTTCTGCAGAGAGAGAAAACAACAGCTTACTGGAAATTATCTTTTTCTGAAGAAACTCATCGTCACTGTTGACTACTTGCTCTTCCCTCGGGTGCTGACATTCTGTGTCGTCTTGTGAGCTGGATTTTGATCTCTCTTTATTTCAGATGATCCTATTTCTGCTTAAAAGGAGATGTCCATCAGAGGCCCTTAGAGCTGCCTGGCCTGTTTTGGAAGGGGATGACTTACTGGCTTGGCTGTCTGAGAAGCCGCACAGACCTCGGAGCCCTGCCGATCAGGGCAGCAGTCAGTGGTCACAAGACATCTACGGGGAGCTGGACCAGTGGGCAGCCCCCTCCCCACGGGGTGGCTTGGAGTCATCGCACAAGTTGGAGAAATGCTATTGCAGCCGCTTCCCACTGAGTCTTAGCCCCTTGACACCACTGCATGAGACCTGAATAGATTTGAAAACTAATTTGCTGCTCGGAGCATCAATAGATGTACGTCACTTGTCCTTTCTGCTGCATTTAATGAGTTTCCAAGGTACTGCAGCCAGTTCCAGAAGGCAACCATCAAAGGAGTGCGTCTTCGCTTCCATCAGAAGTGTCTAGCTGTCCCTCCAGTGCACTTCAGTTCTCACAGATTCTCTCTGTTTTCGTCTCTTATGAATTTAACGTGGAGTGCATCGTATAATTTCTTGCAATCAACCTTTCCAGACTGTCTCTTTTTTTTTTTTTTTTTAAATACCCTGAAAGTAGGGGATGGGAAAGAGAAAGGACTCTTCCAGCAGTCAGATGGTGTTAGCTGGAGCCCAGGTGATATGTGGGTCATGGTAAATGTCCTGTCATGCTGCTTCTCTCCACGTTCATGACTCTCTCAGTTATTCTCTCCTGTTGCCCAGCCGTACCTGTTCCCTTCTGTTAATCATCCTGGAGCTGGCCTGTGCTTTGAGCATCCATGCCTGTGTCAGTCTCGGCTACCACCCAAGTGGGAATGCGTCTTTGCGTGGGTGAGGAGTGAGTGAATGTGTTGGTGCTGCTGGAGCAACAGTCGGGAGACAATGGGCACAGCCCCACGGTGGCTGTTTTGAGGGACAGGTCGTTAATCTTTAGCTCCGTCTGCCAAGATCAATAATTAGGGCTGTTGCTTTGTATAAACCACCAGATCAACATAGGAATTGCCTTATTAAAGCGGACATGCAGGCCTGGCCGGTCGGAAAGCCCCTGTGGCTGGGTTCTACGGAGGTAGAAACAAAAAACCCAGCGTGGTAACGGTACGGTAACATGCAAATGAGGTTTCCCTAAGCCTTAAGCAGCTAAAACCTGCCATATGTGATGAACCACAAGGGTTCTTGGTTTTTTCTGTCTATTTCTATCAGTGCAACGGAGAGGGTTGAAAAGGGTTTTCTGGATTCTGGTCCATGCCTGGTGCAGCAGGGTGTCTGCTGCCAGAATCCCTTTGGTCGGCGGCTGCACACATGAGCGTTTCTGATCAACCTCTGCATGTTCCTCACCTCCCTTTGGAAGCAGATTGTGTTACATTTCCATACATACTCTGTCATAAAAGCCCATAATTATGATTTTAGCATGTTTGCATGTCTTGCAATGAGCAGGAATTCACCTGAGTTGTTTTCCAAATCAATACCCCACTGCTTTTACTTAACAAGATCTTTTTCCAAGCTGAGAATGGTAAGGACTCTGAAATTTTCTTTTTAAAAAATGCATTTTCTTCTCGGGCACTTCATATTGAAATCTGTCTTAATTTCAGTTCAGCTAGTGTGTGAAAACACATGGTGAGGCATTATTAGTCCCTGAAGGAATAAAGACAGATGGAGCCCAAAATGGAATTGGCTTTATGATTAACTGAAACCTTCAAGAGTGGAATGGAGTCAGGGCTTGGTCCTACCCTGTCAGCGTTTGGAGATCAATTCGGCCAGTGTGAATCTCCACGAGCGCAGGCTGAGGAGCTCAGCGGGAGAAATACAGATGTCACTTGGTAGAGTCAGCCCTGGGTTGTCCCCTTCCAGGTGGGACCTGTTGCTGGAGGAGGGCACGGGGAGGACCGGCTGGTGGAGCGGTGAAAGCGGTGTGCGGGTTGGGGTGACGGGGAGGGGATCGAAGGGCGTATTGGGGTCCTTGGCGTGTGATGACATGCTTTAGTAATGAGCTGCTATTTCTGGCCTCGAGCTTCCCACAGCTGTGCACGATGGCTCTTGTGTGGCTGCTGTGATGGAAAGCAGAGCTGGAAGGGGGGGAATATTTTGAGGCATGTTCCAAAAAACTTGGGAACAGGAATGTGGAGGTGGGGGGGCAGCGAGTTCAGGCTCTGCTCTGAGCTCCTGCTCCACATGCGACCTGAGCAATTCCCTCGGGGGCTGTGGTTTCACATCCCTGTGAGATGTGGAGGGTGGACTGCCCCTCGAAAGGGAGTAGTGGAGAAATACCAGGTGGTGTTATCTGCACTGGCTTTGATGTTAGTGGGTGTTTCTGGAGTCTGTAGCCAAAGACCTTTAAAGCATTTCTAACATACCTGCTGGAAAGGATAAAGAAAAGATGTTGCAGAAAAGAGATCTCTCCATCGTGTTTTGGGAACAAGTCCTCCTTGTGCAAGCTGGCCTTACAGCTCAGACCGTGACCATGCTTGCGTAGGCAGCAAGTTCTGAGCAGCTACGGAGCTGGGGAGAAGCGGCAAGTGAAGGCAGAGGTGCTTTGCAAAGGCAAAACCAGATCCGTTATGGAGTTATGTCAGTATGAAGGGAGGGTACAAAGGGGATGGTTAAGTGCAATGGTGGCAGCCCCAGGAGATGGCCCAATTTCCCACCCCACGGCTCAGTGCTCACAGCTGATCGTCCTTCTGTGCACAGGATTGCGCTGGCATAGGGCACACTTGCCAAAGGGAGGACTGTGGATGCCTCCACCTTAGCTAGCTGGATGAGGCAGAGGGGTCTAAAACAATTTAAAGGAGGATTTGGTGTAGAAAGTTGATGTTGCCTATGGAGATCATGGTTTAAGGTACACAAACTGGCCGAGGGGCCCGTGACTGTGAGCGTGCTTGGCAGGTCTGCACGCCCTGCACCCTTGCCATACCCTGAGAGCAGGGGTACGTTGAACCCGTCTTCCTGGGGCAAAATGGATGAGAAGCAGCATCCATGGGTGCACATCAGCTGGGAAGAAGGTACAGAGGGACACATCTCTCAGGTCCAGCCAGGACAGGTGCCAGCACCCCTTCCTGCAGTGCAGTAGCAGCACCTTCGAGTTAAGAATGTGACTTGGACCTTGCTAATTGTCCTAACGAGTGGGAGGGCTGCTGCAAATGAGCTGATACTGCAGATCAATGGGGAGCTGAGCAAACACGTGAAGCATCATGCCCAGCACCTCACAAAACATCCATTGTTCACTTATTCTGACAAGTGCAATTTGGTTTTTATTATCCCTGATACCCCCTAGCAGGGCAGCAAATTTGCCAAGGTGTGTTTTGTAAAGGGAGGAAGGCTCCGTAGTGTGAGCTCTTTCTGCAGGACCTGGCCAGGAATTCTGAGAGAAATACTATAAGGCTGCTGTGGATTTTCTTTTCGTTCCCTGGGGACACTGGGGATTGCAGATCAGTGGATTGTGGATTAGTGGATCAGGAATTAGAAATGCATTTTTCATTCTTATGTTACACACTAATGAACTGACAAATTTAATTTCTTTAAATCCAGCTACTTCAGCTAGAATAAGTGAAGTCGTCTTCTGTCTCTTTTGGTAACTCGGGAAAGGCTGAATCGCAATCTCTCTGGGCGTCACATCATCCAAATTCAGTTCTTTGTCTTTAGCATGTGGCTGTTACGAAAGTACAGTCTATTTACAAGACAGAGCTCGCCATCTGTGAGTGGTCACCGAGCAGTGCGGTGGCGTGCTCATCGGAGCGCTGCGGGTAGCGCTGTGGAGGGGGCTGCAGCTCTCTGCCGGCCATGTATTGCCTTGTCAGTACAAGGGGGTGAACTCAACCCCGGGGGGCAGGCGTTGCACTGGGCTGGTGGCTCCAGTTTCAGTGCCCGAGTCTCCTGGTAGGGACTCGGGTGTCCCTACTAGTTGCTACTGGGCAGACACCCTTTTAAAACCCAGTGCTGTGGCTCTGCTGAGCGTCTCCGGGACCCAGCATGGCATGTTTGCTCGGCTCCAGGTGTGAGGTGCGCTTGGCTTACATCTACTATGTTTTTCTTGCCCTTGGGCTTGTTTCTGTGAATGAAGCCGAGGTCTTCCTCCCTCTTTTAGATCCCTCTGTGTGGAGGGTCCCTGTGCCTTGGGCAGCCCCCTCCGCTGCAACAGGATGGGATTTGGGAAACGCTAGTGCTGGTGGATGCACAGGCTGCAGTGGGCTCCACGTGCCGCTCCTTTAGCTGCAGTGTTCTTCAGGTCTTGCGGTATGTGCCTCCCCACCCAAAACCTGTGCCAGGGATAATGCAGAACAGAGAAAGGCATTTATGTCATTAAAAGCCTAACGGACTGCGCTGTGGGACCCGATCTGCGGGGGGAAACCAGCTCCATCATTACCCAGTCACTCTTCAGAGCTTTAAATGAGAGCTAAACAAAACGGCCTTGGCTTTCTGGAGCAGGCTTTATTCATTCACTTTGTGATGCTGAAAGTGGGTCTGAAACGCGGCCGCCTCTCGACGTGAACTGCCGGCACCCCTGGCAGAGCCGTGTGCTGGTGCCTGCCGGGAGAGCCGCTCTCGTCTGCCAGGGCAGGCACAGCCCACGCCTTGCAGGAGGAGAGCGCTGGGACATCAGTTACTCCCCTTGACTGATGAACGGATTTTGGGCTTTGCCTACAATATCTTGATTAACAATTAACATGATGGAGCTGGAAAATACATCTCATTTCTCCACCTGAACTCGACAGGTGAGGATATATGTTTCCTGGTTGATTGCTGTGCCTTGTTATAGCCTATTTATGATTGATTGAAAAGCAGAGGCTTTGTATTAAGAGAGACCTTTAATCTCCTGGCAGAGCCGAGTGCGTTTCCCTTCAGGAAGTGTTCCTTCTCTTCTGCTTATCTCTAACCCCCACTTTAAACCTGAACCTGGCAGAGACCAGAAAGAAGGCAGGATCAAAGCAAAAATAATTGGGATCGCTGGCTTCTGTGGGCAGTCTGAACCCGTTATTCCTACTTACTGGTTATTCCTAAATAACTCTTGCAAGAGACAATTCAGCAGTTGCAGCATCTTCTTGATGAAAAGCACTCAAATGTAATAACCATGGCAACAGTTGCTGAGGGCCGGCGCAATGAGGGATGGAGATATGCTCTCTAAAGGACAACGGGCCCAACTTTACTAACAAATGACACTGTAATGCGCCAAGGAGATGATGTACGGTGAGCTCCGCATGCTGGCTGTTGTCTTGGTGGTGACCCAGACATAGGTACTATGCTGGGGATGCAGGTTGCCCCAGTGCACCCAGTAATGAGCCACACTTCATTAATGGTGGGCATCTTCCCCCCTAGATGACAGGGGAGCTTGTAACCTGAAAGCCAGGGAAATCGTGGGGGCACTCGATTGGAAGGGAGAGGCCAAGGAGGGAACCTCAAGAGGAGACACCACCTCTGATCCCAAAGTCACAGATGAGATTGATGCCGCCTGTGTGCGCGGTCAACAGGTTTCCCAGGGTTTGGCTGCTCTAGGAAAGACCGCATCTTTCTGCTGTTGATTTTCACCCAGCCTGATTGGTGTCACAGACAGATATCAATAATAAATACTTGACACATCTAATTTTAGAGCTGCTTCTTTGTAAGCCATCTTTAAGACCATGTTTGAAGCTGTACAGGAGAGGTGCCAGAAGCCACGTGGCGTTGCAGGTGGAGGAGTCGGTAAGAAATGGGGCATTTTGACTTGGAAGAGTTGGCTCTTGGTGCGTGGCAGGGGAGAGTGCAGGAAACAGCCGAGCCAGCGGCGCCTGGGCTGAGCGTGGAGAGAGTTTGCTGTGAGGGTTCTTCATCCCTGGCTCATGCTCTCCCCTTGCCCAGGGGTCTTCTGAGTGCTCACTGTTAGGACAACCCTGGAAAGACCTCTCCAAATGCTCAGGTCTGAATCTCTAGTTGGGAGCACCTTAGGTTATGAGATCAAGGCCTCTCAGATAGCTTTGTGGGGATTGTGTTATTTTTATCAGGCAATATTCTCTCTCTGTTGTCTTATTTAATTGGACATCTTATAAGCCTGAAAAATGAGAGAAGGAAACTCTCTAATGTTCACCAGAAGAAAAGCAGAGCCTGCTGAAAGGCAGCATTTTTACAGATTTCCGAGAAGCAGGCAGTAAATACTCCACCTCTGCTTAATAATAATAATGGGCAGGCTAAGTATCTCTAAAAATATAAAATAATGTGGGCCTATTTGAAATAGTCAACATCCTTATCAGCCTGCTGCCATCTCTGCAAACAAGTTTCGCTAGAGATTCTGGGCATGATTTTCAATGGCTCTGAGCAGCTGTAGCTTCTTTGACTTCAGTGAAAAGTCTGAGTGCTTGGCACGGCGGCAAACCAAGCCTCTTCCTTTCTGCTTCAAATTGGGTCTTGATTCTAAGTGAGATGAATTTTCTCCTCCTGATAATTCTGTGCATCTGAAGTGATTACAGCTCCGCGTGAGTGCTCTTTTAGGAGATTTGAATGCAGCGTTTTCTTCCGTCTTAAAAAGGTTCCTTCAAGCCTTATGATTCTGGGGAGGGGGGGGGAATGAATCCTGGTGGAAACCGTCACATCTTCCTATGCAGATTAGAGATTAAAACTTTTATTTTTATAAAACACGTACGGGGGCTAAATCGGAAAACTTCTGTTCAGGCGAGTGGGTTTTGGCTGGTGGCAACGTGCTGCTAAATTCTTATCTGGCGATGGAGAGGCAGAGCCAGTGAGTGGTATTATTTGGAGTTCTTAGAGAGTGAGCTTTAATGTTTGCTTAACTCCACTAAAAATAGACGCCACCCTCCTTTCCTAATAGGCGGCATTTGTCACACTTGATTCATTTCCTCTCCCAAACTGAGTTCCTTCATGAATATTCATCTCTACTCCCCAGGAATCTGCCTGTCCTCAGAAGTTGTACTCACGGCGACCACGCCGTAACAATGCGAGTCAACCTTTCAAAGCTCACCAAATACCTGGCCCAATCCAGCAAAATGTTGTGGTATCAACAGCTCTCATTGATTTCTGCCTTCTCTGTGAGCCGCGATTGCTCGTTATCCCTCTCGATGAGACCCTTAACGAGTCTCCCGTTCCTGTTGTCATAGCAGCACCGCATCGCCCGGTATGGCAAAGTCTCTGTCACTGTTAATTGTGAGATGGGAGGATCAGTTTGGCAGTTTTTCTAGTGGGGATTAGGCCAAAAGGTCCCTTCTGAACTGTGATGAATGCAGTTTCCTTCAGAAGATACTAAAACTTGGTAGTTACAGAAAATTTCTGAAGAGGGAAGCTTTACATAGTGAAGAGAGGGAGAGCAGTCCTTACAGAGCTCTTCCCATTCATGCTCAGCCACTGCTTAAAGCAGGAGAAAAACAACCAGAGATGCCAAAGGAGAACTTAAAATGGTTGATTCGTGGTTAAGGAAGTCTGTCAGTATCTCAGGCCTTCTAACCTTGGAGGTCCAAAGCATGTCGAAGGTCCCTGCTACTGTCATGCTCCAAGTTGCTGTTGGAATGGGAGAAATCCGTTGCTGCCTGGTTGTTGAGGAAGCAAAGGGCTGACGTGATGCTGGAGGAACGTGAGGCCAGCAAAGCTGCTGGACCACGGACCCTGAAGCCCTTGGCCCAACGGGTGTATGAGGAGGTGTGCGTGGAAGGGCGTCTGTAGCATCTTGTGATAGGTGATCGTGTGTTTCACTCAGCAGGGACCAAGGAGAAGACTTGATGCATTGCTTTTCAGGGCACTGGTATGGGTGACATGCCAGTTTGCTGTGTGAAAGGGTGCTGGTGGTCACCCACACCTGCGTGGTGCCTTCCAGCACATCGGGCTGCCGGTCTGCTCCCTGACAGTCACTCCATCCTCACTCCGTTTGCACACTGTGTCAACACCTTTCAACCTTGCTAATTGTTAAGGCAATTCAAGGACTAAAATCGGTAGTATCTCAGCAGGGTGTTGTCTGCTGGGCTTGTGAGGACCACCCAGTGGGCGGACTTCTGTTGCCAGTGGGGTCTTTGGCATCAAGAAAGACCATGTTGATTTTCAGCAACGTGCTAGAAGAGTTTTATAGGGGTTGCTCTGGTGTTGTGGATGAGAAATGTGCATAGCAGAAAGAATGATCTCATCACACCTTTCATCCTGCAAGTCCTAGAGCGGCTGCGTTGCCCTCTTGCAGTGAGACGTAGCCACGGTTGGTTGAAGAGGGCAAAGAGAGGCAGCGTGCTGTTTGTGGCTGGACCTGAAGGAGTGATTTATCAGCGAGGATGCCATCGTTAACTGGTAGGACCTGTCCAAGACACCGGGTCAGCATCTCTGCTCTCGCACAGAATAGCGCCGCAGGGTCGTTTGCCCAGAAGTGGTAAGGCCAAGTGGTTGTATGTCATCTCCAGGGATGACAGCTCATCTGCAGGCTCGCTGCTGGCTCAGCACAGAGGCAGGGAAGAAGGGCTGTCTGTAAACAGTTTACTCTCTTTCCTGCGTGCTGAGGGATGGGGATCAGCTGTGCTTGTTCCCAGAGACCTACTCTCTGAATACGCAGGGCAGATTTGTCCTCCGTGCCTGTCATTGGGTTTATTCCAAAACTCTGAAATGTAGCCAAAATAATCCGTGACCTAAACGTAGGCGTGAGTGGTGTTTTTATAGAATGAAAAAAGAAAAAAAAAAAAAATCCTTACCCCCCTCGATCTCTCCCCCAAAATGAAAAACTCCACTGGCCAAGCCCTGCAAATGAGTGTTTGTTTTTTCATATGTGCAGTGAGGAGCGAGATTTCTAAAGGCTGGCTTTCAGTTTTACAGGCGTTTATTATAGGCATGAATAATTGCTGGCACTGTGCTACCACTGCTGTTGTTTGCTCTTACGGTTAGGCCAATTACATATGTAAGCCCCTGATTTACAAGCAAAAGCAGAACTAAAGTAGCTTTGTGGCCTACATTTCAAGAACGAGTAATGTGTCCACAGTCAGCTGTAGGTCCCCGGATTTGTGCCGTGAAACACGGAGGTCCATTGCCATAAATATGTGGACCCAGATTGTCCAAGGCATTATGCGACACGTGCTGTCACAGCGCAGCGTGAAGGACATATACATGGATGAGCATTTGAGGACCAGGAACTTGCCCAGATTCATCCCACGGCAAGCATGCTAGAAGATTCCTGCTGCATTTGGGGAATTCACAGAGAACGCACACAAAAGAGAGAGAATTTGAACTAAACGTTCAAATTGGTTCTGCAAGATGGACTTAAACAAAGCCTGTCCAAGTCCTATTTCCCAACACGACAATCGGTTTGTCTCCAACTCTTACTGTCCAGTGAGCCCTCCTGGGGGAGAAGAATAGATGACATCCATTGCTGAATTTCAAATTGATCAGTTGAGATCAAACTGAGAATTTTTTCTTGCTTTTGCACAATAGGCAGAAGAAGAGTGGGAAGGAGGTAGGTCGGTGTGGCGACTGATTCTCCATGGGGTGATGGTTTCTAGACAGCTGCTTGGATGGGTCACGTCACCCACGATACCTGTTGACCCGGACCCTGCATTGCCCAACCTGGGGAACGTCTCGCCTTGCTGTGCTGGTACTACTCAATACCATCAACTGTGGGGTAAGGTGAACAGCCAACCCCTACTGTGGGGGAGGATGAAGAGCTGTACTGATCCTCCTTGGTCTGGTGGCAAGCTGGTGTCCTTGCTGCTGGGGGGAGCAGAAAGGGAACGATGTGAGTAAGGACAAAAGAAGGCAGGACGTTTGTGGATGCTGATCTCATTGTCACAAATCAGTAGTGGATATTGTCTGTGGGAGGTAATAGCAGCCCCGCTTGGGAAGGAGGCCAGTGTTTCACACTCCAGGGGATGGCCAAGGGAGGATGATGCACTCATGTCGTTAGTCATTAGCGCAGAGCAGGCGGCTTCTCATCTCATAGGGTTTGTGTACTCAGCTGGAGGCCGTGGCAAGCTCCTTTGTGTAAATGGCCTGAAATCAGTCTGACTGCTGTGTGCTGAGCTGATGGACGTTGGCAAGGAGACACTCCACACCAGCTCAGCGTAGGGTGCTCCCACATGGGTTCACGAATGTCCGTCGGGCAGGAAGCATCGATTTAGGACCATCGGTTTCTGAAGTGATTTCCTTAAGCATCTACAGCTTCTGAAGGCAGATGCAGCACCCCATCAACTTCTGAAGGCAGACGCAGCACCCCGTCAACCCCAGGGCAGGCAGACCACCCAGCGGCATGCACCGTGCCCTCAGCAGACCCACTGGGCAGCGGCTTCCCTCTCTCCTCGGTACAAGGCAGATGGGAATGCAGACCCAGATTTGTTTACTAGGCTGCGATCGACTGGGGTTTTATATCCTGGCAATTACTGGCAAGTCTCTCCTCCTGCGCCTTCACAGCACATGTGTGAACTTCTGGTTGTGTCACCTTCCCGTCCTCTCTTAACGAAGTCTAGCAGTGGGAAGTGATCATCACAACTAACATTTGCGTAGCGTATGTCTTTCCACAGTTCCAGAGCGTTGAATAAATTGCACCCCGCTTCCTCCTTCACCCTTCACATTCAAGCTGTTTCTGAATCCAGGCATCTCATCTTCCGCAACCACTCTCAGCTCTCAGAGCTTTCTTCTGCCCTGGTGATTAAGCCCTTACCTCCTGCCTCGCAGAACCTACCTCTGATGCTTGTATCACTGCTGTCCATTACAGAGACAGTGTTCATCTCAAGATCTTTCTGGCTTTTTCTAACCATTTCATTGCCAGGCTAAGTCTGTCTGTTGGCTCCCTCCTCCACTGTAGCAGATGAGGGCTTTTTCTCTTTGCCTTTAGGGTCATTAAAACTTAATTGGCATGTCGGCTTTCTTTGTCGAGGTATCCGTTCTCTCTATCCGTCAGTGATGCAGGACACTGCTGAAATTCCCTTCTTCTTGCATAATTATCTGACTCCACTGCATCTTTTATGCAAAATGTTCCCTTCTGAACGTGCTTCCTCTCCTTGCTCCAGCCCTTTCTGAGTATCCAGTTTAGCTGTGGTACCTGCCACAGCTTTGTTTCTTATCTATGCACGTGAATTCATTGCATTATTACCATATTTTATTAGCTAGCTTGGTCATTTTAACTCCTTGACTTCAGCTTGATTCAGTCATTCGTAGGCGTTTCCTTCACCCTCTCTCTGAAGATGGGATCCACATCACCTAGCTTGAGTCTTCCTTCACGAGCGTCCACCTGAGCTAACTATCCAGGCTCCATCTCCAGCCAGGCGAGAGAGACAAAAAGACCTCCAAAGAGACAAAGAGCCTCCAAAAGACAAATCATTCCATCCTAAGACAGGAGTCAAAGACAGCCCCACCTGCCATGGGGCAAACCATCATTTCTGCTCGCTGCTGGTGACTGTGAATTCCTCAGGCACTTTCAAAATAGTGCAGCCCCCTTTAGAGTGAATCTAAAGCCTTGGACTGTAGACTTGCCTTTCTGGATTAGCCTGGGCAAGTCCCATGGAAATACAGAAACAGTTGTTGGGTCTCCAGGGATGTGCAGACCACAGGTTGGAACACGTCACCGAGGGACCCCAGGCAGCTCATCTGAGCTAGATGTCTTAATTTTAGGTGTCTAATGTTAAGTGAGATGAATCTGACACTTAGAAAGGTTTGGGGAAATGTTTCCGTCTTATTTTGTATTTAGAAAATATAAAGGTATATAGTGAATGTTTAAAAAACAACAACAGTAATAACAGCAATTATAGGTGGGTGCAATTTTCCTTTATCTTTTAACTGAAGCTGCTAGAAAAATTACTGCTGTGCTGGTATTTGGCAGGGACATCGATGCAAGTACCCACTTGTTTCTGAAAAATGCTGCTGGATTTTTAATGACCATCAGCAGCACAACCTTGATTTTTAAATGTCATCCTAAATGTAGCAGTTCCAGCCTCCTCTGCCGTGGCATGTGGGCGTTTGAGTAGGGATGAATCAGAAAGCAGAAAGAATTGCTGGTGCTTTCTGTGACTCCCAAGTTTTCTTTGAGGGCTTCCCACCCAGGAACTGGCTTGAATCGTCTGTGGGTTGCGTTGCAGCATCGCAGTCCCTGGTCCCGTGGCCACACTCCTGCTGTCGCTCTCCCCTCTATTAATGCGTGATTAAGTCGCTTGATGCAGAATGAGTTTGTTAGATTTTTCCAGGAGCTGGTGTTCCACAGGTCATGCTTTCTGTTTATGAAAACCAGATAAATAAAGGTTTCCCAGCTTCTGCAGATGCAGCTTTTCCATTCTTTCTCTGGCTGGAAGCATTCCCCAGGCTTCGCTTTTGGAGCTGGGATCTGTGCTTGGCATTTGCAAGATGGTGATTTGCTTTTGTAAATGGAGCAAAGTCTCGTTTTTGAATCATGACTCAGTGAAACAAATCTACTTTTCTAGTCTAAAATGATTCTAATAGCACTGTTAAACCCGGTGAGAGTAGGAACAGCCAGAGTTTAAAACATGACACTGCAGTGGGTGTGATTCTCCCTGTGATCCAGCATCTTCCCTTCCCTGTAGAGGAGTGAGATGGATTGAGATGAGGCTCGTAAGCGATGAGCAGATCGGTTGTTTAGGAGCAATACCTTCCGTCGTGGTACTCGGGGGTGCTCCGGGGCACATCCGTAAGAAAAATGGGTGGGAGACGACAGAAAGATTTGCTTGATGTAATGCACTGCCTTCCTTGGTTACGGGAGGAACGCAGAGAGTTGCGAAACAGATGGCAGGGTTAAAATAGGACAGTGCATCTCGGAGATGCTGCTGGAAGGGAGAGAAGTGAAGTGCCTGTTCTCACACTTCGCTTTGTGTCTCGTGGTAAGAGCTGGAGAGTGCCTGCGCTCCGCTGGCACTCCCAACAGGGACGTGCCAGGCAAGGGCTTGCTTTTTTTTTTTTTAATATTGTTAGCACTTGTCTTAAAGAAAAATCAGCTCAAATGAGCAAGCAAACAAATAAAGTGAATAACAATCGAAGGTCTTAGCCTCAGGCCACCTTTTAATGTCTCTCAAGATTATTAGTGAGATGTGTTAGATAGGCACTTGCTGCCGCTGGAGAATATAAACCGAAGTGTTAGGAACCCGGCAGTTAGCACTAAGGCTTTCTTCTCGCGGTGCTTTCAGACAGCTTTTTGCAGTGTTTTCATGTTACCTAAGGCGTGTGTATAGGTTTTGTTGGAATATTTGAATAACTTTGCATGCCTTGAATTATGCTCAGTGCGACATGGCAGATCTTGCAGGGATGCTTCTGTGCAAAGCTGCCCCACTGCGAGTTACTGTCACAGAAGGGTCTTGTTCAGGGGTCCTGCAGCAGCAGCAAAGAGCTAGGTAGGACCTTGGGTGTTCCTGCATTTGCTACCATCCTAGGCCAGCTGAGTTTTGGAGCCACGAGGCTGGAGGCGTGCAGAGAAAAGGAGCGTGAAGAAGGGGAGGAGCAGGGAGGCAGGAGCCCAGCACTTATGCTTTTGCACCCTGGTGCGGCTGCCGATGCTCCTGGGAGCGCTTCAGTTTCCCCGTCTATAAATCGGGGGTGCTTTGAAGTCTCTGTGATGAAAAACACTGGATGCGCTCAAGGACGTGGTATTAATCCTGCAATATTGTTCTTGTTCCTTGCTGTGTTGTGATTTTTGAAAAGAAATCAACACAATTTTTGTGGGCTATGGCTAAAATGGCATGGAAATAAATTGAGTTCTGCTTGCACTCGTAGAGAATCACTCGCTTTTTGTTAATGCAGCCTCTGATGAAACAGACCCCATCCTTAGGCACCGATATGCGTTTGATCTATGGTAAAATTAACAGGCTTTCAGAAATATATAGGGAGTGTTTTGTATGGCACATGGCACGTATAGCCTTAAGGTTGATTTACACCTCAAAATAAAGCATTAGTTTGGGTGACTGAGTGCTGGGGGGAGTTCTCCATGAACTGTGGAGCACTTGCTCGTACCTACCTGGAAGGATCAGTCATTCAACACATTGTGCTGGAAGAGAGCTCACGCAGTTCCCCTTGATCGTTTCAGATGCGGCATGAGTCACCCAGTCCAGCCCTTAAATCACAGCGGGTTGACAGACCCTTCGGAGTGGACTATATGGGTCTATCCTTCACCGTCAGGAGAACAGAGAAGATAGGCTAGCCTTGATGGTGCTGTTTCATGCCCTTTCCTCTGCAGGCTCCTCCGGCTCCGTGCTGACAGGGTGACGGCGATAGCGCCGAGAATCCAAAAACCTTTGCTTTTTAATCATAAAATGGTTTGTGGGTCTTTGATTAAACTCGTGGATGCTGAGCTGGTATCTGAGGCTGTTGAGAGCTGCACCCCTCCACTTGCCCGGGCGTCAGTGGGAGCTTTAGGTGCACAACCCCCTCCAAAGCAGACCAGAAAGTCACCCGTCCATGTTTGCGTAGCTGGGGGGTATGTGCTGGCACTAAAATAAAGCTCAGAGCTGGCGAAGGTGAGGGTCAGGAGAAGAGAGGGGCTCTGGGGGTGCCCTCGGGAGCCTCACACGTGCCAGGGCGGCAGGATTCCTGCCTGGGCTCTTTGTTACTGTGTGCGATCTCCAGCCCATTTTCATGGTACCTTTTTTCTACAGATACAAATACAACCTGTCAGTTTGTGTGTGTTCAGCAGAACAATTTGGCGCAGTTGATTTTGTTATGGCACCTAAGATTTAATTGTCCGGAGCTGGTATTCACTCTTCTACTCTGCTCCGCGGAGAGGTGAGGAGGAGGAAGGGTTTCGCTGCAGCTCAACTCAGTCCCTCTGTTCACATCGCTCCTCTCCGGAGCAGTCACGCTTTGGGCAAGTCCTTGTTTTGGTTGTCCCAAACAAGTGCCCTGGCTTTGCCACCCGCTCCCCTGTCGCTGGGGCTTTCTGCACCCTTACGAGGTGTCTCGCTGCGGCACATTCGCTATTCTGTATTTTTATTTAATTACTTACTTTTACAGCTCTTCATATAAATCTAATTATCCATCTGTTATGCTACATGACAGCACTGCAGCTCTTCTCTTTTTTTTTTTTTTTTTTTCCCTGTTCCAAAATATTAGCCGCCTTAGCCTTGCCCTCTCTGGGCTTAGGCAAGCCGGGTCCCCTCCCCGCGGGGCTCCCGATGGCTCTCGACCCTGGCCGCACCACGAGAAGTAGCTCCGCTCTGTGCTTCCAACTCGAAATCGTTGTGACTGCAAAGGGCCAGAAACTCACGTTGGGTAATTCCTAGTTACATCGTGTATCTGAGAGCGGAGTTTGCCCCAGTTAAACCCGACGTCGCTGTACCCCCAGGGAGCTCAGGGCTTGGCTGTAGTGGGATGTTATAGCCCTCCTGCTTTCAGCAGGGACGTTGCAGGGCTCATAAGAAGCTCAGCTATCTCTTGCTGGTGCCTGGGACGCAGATATATGGTCGATAGCAAGCCAAGGTTCCCCCAGCTTTTCCCAGGCAGTCTTCCACGCTATTTCTGCCTCTCTGGGGTAACTCATGCTCCCTTGGTTTAAGTATCACATTAGCCCATCAAAATCACAGAATCACATACTCAGCTCCAACTTGCTCTCTGCAGTTCTATTCTCCTCTTAGCAACAAATACTCAATAACCTAATTGCTCATTAAAAACCATACTTGCATTTATGTAATCCATTATGTCATGTTGAGACATGTTGCTCTCACAGGGATGCTGCTGCTCCCCCGCTACTGTGATGAGCGCCTGGCTTGGTAGAAAGTGAGAAGGCAGCATTGCATTGAAGTGGAGATTTTCATCTTCTCGGGGGTTTTTTTTATGTCTCTCCTATATTCTCTGCTTTTGAACATCTAACATCTCTTTTATGCTTCACATCTTTCATACAAAATTGTTGTATTGTGTTGCCTATTGAAACCAAGTTTTCCTTTTGTCAGGTTTTCCCCCCTCACCCCCACTTTCTTCTTCGCTGTATTTTGATCGGCACAACTACTTAGGACTCCGTTTTCCTGGGTGGTTTTTAATCTCCTTAAGTCGTAGCTCTGATGGCCTTTGTCTGTGATAAACTCAGATTTGAGCTGATGCTCGGAGAAGAATTCTAGGCCACTTCTGCTGCATGCGGACCTCGGTGGGGGCTTTGGGGGTGTCTGTGCTTCCTCCCTCCTCCTCTAACTCTGAATAGTCGCAGGCAGCCTTGTTGGGGCTGGGGTTATCTTATTATCACCCTGTACGTCTCATGTTGTGCGTGCAAATGTCCCATTTCCATTTCAATAGCGTGGGACTCTGCAATAACGGAAAGCCTCTGTGTTAAATATGTATTTTTGTGAGAGATTCACCAACCCCGTGCTTAAGCATCATTTGCTGGCATCCCGCGGCAGAGCCAGGGTGGTTGTTTCAGAGGACGGGGTGGGGGGGGCTGCAGAATTGTTCGCATTGAGTTGTCCCGGTTATCCTCTTCTTAAGAACAAAGTTCGGAAGGAGATGTAGCCCACTGGCGCGCACCTGGGAAGCTGTGGATTCGGAGCCGGCTGGGCTCGCTGCAGCTGCTCCGCAGTCATTTCCGATGGGGATAGTTCATGCTGTAGCCAGTGCTTTGAATGCAATAGGAAAGCGTATTCTCTGCATGTGTCACTTCTCACTTGGACTATTTTAATGCTTTTTTTGTCTTTTCTTAAAACTGCAATCTAAAATTCAATCGTGCAAGTATTAATGAGCTGCTGATTATCCTGCCTCTTTTTTCTGCGCTTATTCAGAGTCTCAGATTTACAGCTATAGTTCGGGCTGGAATTACTGAATTCCAGTCAAACCTTTAAGCGTTGACATTGTAATGATCAGTTTTATCTCTCTATCTATTATTTGTCAGGTACTTTTAACGTGAATGTACTTACAAGAGCTGTCAGAAATCCTCCCAAATACAGAGGCCTCTGAAAAAGTTGGTGGCCTTTCACATGTGACCCTGCTTGTATTGCTTTTCGTTTCCAGGACTCACAAAAATGACCTTTTCCATTGCCTTTCAAATTCTTACCTGGGTGTGAAAGGTTGAGAGGCACAAGAAGCCAGGCAAGGCTTGGAGTTGTAATGCCATCGTAGGTACATTTCGGCCTCAAGCCACTTCACTCTCCTGCGAGGAAAGCATTGGTGCACTCTCATTTTCTTTGTTAACAGATTTTGGAGTGAAAGCTGGGGAGCGGGGCTGGAGGGAGGGGGAGGGCAAGGTAAGCCATGCTGCCTTGCTGCCTCTTTCTGATCCTCAGGTTATAGCACAAGCTAAATAGACTGTACTAAATTTTTTAGGCTGTTTCACAGACTTACAGACTTTGATCCTGGCTTTGATTTCCCACGTGGCATCGCAGACTGCTGGTTCTGACGAGAGAAGAGACCCATTAAGTCCTGTCTAGCCCAGTGATTATCATGCCTTTTCACCGTCATGCCAGGCTTTCATCAAAGCACGAGCTCTCCAGGCTTACCTCCCTGTGCCCTGGGGAGGATGCTGGTGTAGCTCAGCAGCCGGTGGCCATGAGAGCGGGTGTGCGGCCCCCGCCGCAGCGGGACACGCTCCAGCCAGGGCAGGAGAAGTGCTGTGCTCAGCACCCTGCTCCTGCCGGGCAGGAGCATCCCCTCCATTGTGCTCCCCCATTCGCACCTCTTTTTGGTCTTTCTCTACCTGGCTTCGGCAGGTTGCTCAGAGTAAGAAGGTGACCCTTTTTTTTCTGGGGTCTCGTGCGGTTTGTACAACAAGCAGGCCGAGAAATAAATATTCTCTGTGTGTCCTTGCCGGAGCAGTGGAGATGAGAACGTTTGCCTGCCTGCCCTGCTCTGTGCTTCCAGGTCCCTCCGCACCACTTGGCTTTTCTTTCTTTTTTTTTTTTTTTTTAATTTAAATCTAATTTTGCTGCCGTATTGCAAGTTCCCGTGTAACTCAAGAGCCGCTGTTGCCTCAGGGCTGCGTTGCTGCTTTTCAGTCTTCCCATGCCCCTCTCATGTGTGGTCTGGAAACACTTTGAAAAGCCTCTCCTAAATTTGTGCACGTGTACTTGGGGTCATCCTAGGAGGAATTAGGGTAAGAGTATCTCTTAATGGATAGTACTCTAAAAAATCCTCTCTCCAGCGAAATGGCAGCTGCTTCCATGTAATGAGTTTGCCAGTGAGAATGGCAGAGAAGCCCGTGCTGGATTTTCAGGAGCAACAGCTGTGTCCCCCATACCGGTGCTGCTCCTTGGCATGCCCAAAACAATGTCCAGGGAGAAACAGCATCCATCCCACAAGCAGGTCCCTAACAGCCCGACAGCAAGGTGCGGGGGAATTGCAGCGTGTGTGGGATTACGAGCTACAGCGCGTGGAGAGGCTGTTTGGAGGGCTCTGATCCCAGCTTGCGAGAACATGTTTCCTCCAGGAAGCCTCCATCATGCTGGTGGGTCCTCTGGCCGGTCATCCCCGTCCTAAGGTCTTGCTGCTTCCACAAAGAGCTTTAATGGAAGAAAAAAAGGAAGAAAGGAGCAAACATCCCGACCTGGCAGCTGGTGGAAGATGCCAAGTCCCATCTCTGCCTTCACCACCCGCCCAAGGCAGGACCTGTCACCGGTCGCTGGGGCGCTGCGGCAACTTCATTTCAGTTTTACTCTGATAGCACTGATCACAGCGCATCAGCCCTTGTTTTTATTACTTTTGCTCCCCTCTCCGTGCGCTGTTGAGGCTTGCGGTGTTCTGGCAGACAAGCCTTGACTGTAATAATTTCTGGCCTTTCGTCGGAAGTTGTAACTCCAACGCAGTGAAATATAAACTGGCAGAAAATGGAGTGTTTCCTTCTGCCATTGCGAGCTGCAGCAGGCAGGCTCAGATGGAGGTTTTCTGTTGGCTTTCCCTCCCCTGCATTTGTGCTTTCCCCTCTCCGCCGAAGGGCACGGTCGCCCTCCTCCAGCCACCGAGAGGGAAACGTGCTGGGCTGATGAAATGGCACATGAAGTTTGTGCTCGGCAAAGTCACAACTCCAGGAGCTTCGGAAGGAGGCAGCAGTGGGAAACATAAATGTTGTTTGTCTTGTGGTCACAAGGGTGTGTCTTAAGTGCTGGGGTGTGCTTTTGACAGGCTGGGTGAGCCCGTCTGCGGAGATCCCTGGGAGAGGTGAGGAGAGGCAGGGTTGTCTGCAGGCAGCAGGGACATCTGGAGTTGGGTGGAGGATCAGCCTGGGTTGGGATTTGAAAGCACAGAGAGTAGACTGTAGACAACACCCTGGGAAAGAGGGTATTGTCTCCAGGATCTGTATCAAGAGGGTCTGGTGGCCCATGTCCAGAGCTGTTCAGAGGTCATCTCATGATCTGGGATGGATGACCCATGTCTCAAGAAGTTCAGGATCTTCTGTCCAAGGACAAAGCCCACCTTGCAAGGGACAGAGCTTTCTCAGGAGTTGCTCAGAGACGACGGCATGGTCATGTGTGGGCAGTAGGGATTCCTGCCGGTCTCCCTGACCTCTTCATCCCTGCTCAGTGCATCTTGGCCAGCGTGAACACCAGCAGCGTGCTAGTTAACCCCAGCACCCAGGTGGTTTCTTGCATGGATCAATCATGATGAGCCTGTACCCAGCCTTGTTTTCTACTCTTCAGGAACAGAATGAGAGATGGATGTGATGGACGTGGGCCACATGGCTGGGAGGGACAAGAACCTCGGACGTGTGGTGAGGGCCATATCAGGAGGGGATGCGTTGTGGCCCTGCAGTTGGGGTGGGTCCTCCCAGGGCGAACCGGGGCTGCATTTAGCACATGCAGGAGCCCTCTTGGGAAGCCGCTTGAACCTGGGCAGGGCACTTCTGTCGAGTCCCCATAGCCTTGTGCCTGTTCCTCACCCAGGTTTGAGGCTGGTTAATCTCATCCGTTGAGTGCTCCCAAATCTTTGCCATCACTGTAGCATCAGGGGGTGTCGTTGTAGGCTGTATTCAGTCTCTATCCCAGCCTCAGAGTTTCATTTCAGTGAATTTCTTGCTAGTGCCACCATCCTCTTATCCATTAGCAGATTAGCACAGGTTGAATTTCCCATGTGAGTGCTCCACAGTCTGTCTCATTGTATTTATTTTGTTCAGGCTGCTTTTCCCTGGGCTTGACAGTGTAATTTGTACAGATCTGTGCTGAGTTTTCCAAACTCTCAAATGAGCTTTTTTGTTAGCGTGAAGCCTGGACTATTGATAGTAGAGACATTAAACAACAGAAACATTGAGAAGTGAGCAGCACGCCTACCATCCAGGAAGGCTTCCTAACCTCTGGAGGTGCTCCTTGGCAAAAACTCCATGGTTCAGAGATTTTAATTAGATCTAATCCTCCAGGTGACCAACCAAGCATTAAAAGGCATACCAATTTTTCAGTTGCGTCCCTTGCTGTAGGAGTTTTTATTATTTATTTTAGATAAATGTGACAAAATAACTTGGATATCCCAAACTTAACGTTTTCCTTGAGTGGCGCTAAGAGGTCTCCAGCATAGGAGAGTCTCCTTTCAGTGCAGTTATACTCAGAAAAGTGCCCGCCTGCAAACTCGTTCTGCACTTACTCTGGTCTCCCTTTCCCGGAGTAACTTGCATGTGAAATTTGGTTGAGTTTTTGGATCAGAAGTTGTATTTTCTGAGCGTCAGAGTTGCCAGCTCCTCCTTGGGGTCTGGAAATGCAGCTGTGGTTTCTTTGCCTCTTGTTCGCGCCAGTCACGGAGCCCCAGCATTGACAGCATGGCTGATGATGTGCCGGGCAGAGCCAAATCTCCACGCCGTGCCTTCCCCTAGAAAAGCCTGAAGCAGAAACAAGCACAACCCAACCTTACGCAGACAAAGGCAGAGACCAAAAAGAAAAAAACAGAGCTGGAAAAACAGAGCTGGAAAAAACCCTCTTCTTCCCCCTCCTGCCTGGTTTGCAGCAGAGCCTGGCACGGCAGGCCAGAGTCTGTGCGTCTCCTGTAGCGGCTGGGTGGGTTTTGGAGATGCACAGGGCTCTGATCACGGCCCCGGCGGCTGCGCTCGTGTTGCCCAGCCTCTGCAGGAGAAGGTTTCGTGCTGTTGTGGTGAGCACAGCAGTGTTCAGCCGTCCCAGCTCAAGCACCGTCTGTGCCCAACTCTCTGCTGAAGGCACCTTCAGCGACTTTGGTACGTGTATTCCTTCTCACTGCTGCATTTCCTTGCTGCCCTCTGGGTGTCACGTCTCTGCACTCCCAAAGGAGTCTAATCACAAGCCTGGCTTATAAATCCACCTGGACCAAAACGATGCAGGATTCATTCACTTCTGTAGGACAGATATTACTTATCTCTGTCTCTTTTGAGGTGAGGGTCACACTTGGCACGTTTCCGCCTGCTGGGATATGTTAGACCGGTCTTCAGCCAACCCCTGGGTGCTCTGGGAGCTGTTTGTCCTCCATCCCACCGTTGTACTCTTCTCTCCATCTTTGCCCTGGGAGAAGTTGCTGAGGCTGGACAGGGCGCCATGATGCTGCAGGGCTGCAGCCCCGTCCCTGGGCCTTGCCTGTGCTGGAGGGGCCGTGGCTCTCCGTGTGACTGCAGGTATGGCTGGAGATGAGAGCAGCGGTTGTCATCTGGGGGGAAATTGCCTTGCGTCCAGGGGTTGCCTGGGGGCAGCTGAAGGTTTTGGGGCTGATGCTGTTGGCCTGTGGTGGCTCCTGACTCTCCAAAATCAGAGCCCAGGCCAGGCCATCAGAGGTGCCATCGCTGCTCTGCAAGAAGAGGGGGTTGGCCACACGGGTCGTTTCCCACCATGTTGAGGTGGGAAATAACATCCTGTTGCTGCAGGAGACCCTGCTGAGCCTGTTGGCATGGTGAGGATGGGGGATAACATGCATCAGGTCCCACCTGGACCCAGGCACTACCAGAAGCTGGTTTGCTCCCAGGGCTGCTGGGGCTGCTGCAGTGCCGGCACACGGGGGTCTGCGGGTGCACATGTGGACCACGCTGCGAAAATCTCTTCTGCAGGAGGATCCTGAAGCCCCTGGATTCGTTCTTTCTCCTTCCTGCCCTGTCCAGGCAGGTCACAGATGTCCCCCTCCTTTGAAGGGTGCCTGCGCCGTGGCTCTGCCTGGGTGCCTGCCGCAGCAAGCGGGTGAGGAAGGAGAAATCAAAGGTGGCTTTCAACAACCCCCCTTTTCCTGCCTTGAGGTCAGCCTGGTAATGGCAGTCAGGAACCCGCACACCAGATCTGCCTCCTCTGAGCCATGGATGACTCCTAATGGCGTGAGAAGCAAAGCCTGGATGGAGCAGGGAGGGTTGGAGAGATTGCCCAGCACCTTGGTTGACACAGATGAGCTTAGTGTTTTGCTGTATTTCTGGGAGCGATGGGTTTAATTCAAAGCTGCTCCCTGCCCAAGTCCCTTTGTCTTCTGTTTTTGTTTGTTTATGACCCTATCTGCCTCCGCCTCTCTTATTTCTTGGACAATGCTTGGCACTGGCTGCTCCAGCAGCTTTCTGGTAGCGGTAAGAGCTGTGGGTGTTTTGCTGTAGCAGGGATGCGTGACCTTTGTCTGGCTGCAGTGCGATTGCTGCTTCAAAGTCGAGCAAAGGCTGAAGTGCTGGAGCTCTTCCTCGGAGCGCGAGAGACCTGGGATCAGGGATGTAGACAGCCGGTACGTTGTGCTCAGGCTGTGAAAGCCCTGCCAAAGAGGGAGCTAGTAGCATCTAACCTCTCCGCCACCTTCAAAGACGTACTAGAAGTGGGTTTGCAAAGCATCTGTGTGGCCGAGGTGCCCCTGCCTGGGGCAGCACGGATGGTGGGCAAGGCTTGTCTTCGTCTGCCTGCACCCGGGGCAGCTGTTCACATCCAGACCTGAAATTTTAGCCTGGTCCTCGCAGACAGAAGGATGGATTTAGCCATTTGTAGTCCTTGGAGAAAAGCGCTCGATGCGAGAGGTGTGTGGGTGGTGAGACCAGGAGTAATTTGTGATTCAGAGGTGACGGGGACAAGCAGGACCTTCCTTCAGGTGAGCTGGAGGGCTGGTGCTGCAGCACAGGAGCATTTAAATAAATCAGCATGTTAACAGCAAACAAGGAGCGTGAGAGGGGGAAAGCGAGAGCTGAAATAAAAGGCCGTTAAGGAATAGATGCGATGCAAAGTGAGAGGATCAATAGCAGAGAGGGAAACGCAGGGCAGGGCTCCTTGCCAGGGGAAGACAGGTAGGATGTGGGCACGTGGTGGGGTGATGCCCTTCCTCAGCCCTGTTGCTATCACTTCAGATTGCATCGGTCATGTGCTGTGTTTGGGGTGGCCTGCAGGGCTTTGCACCTTCTCCATAACTGTGAGCCGTGGTTGGTGGGAGCTGGGGGGATTGACCCTCGTTCGTGTCCGCTGTGGGGTGCTGCCCCAGACAGACCCAGCGTCCGTCCCACCCTGCCGTGCCCCGCTCTGTTGGTGACCTGCCTTTTGCTTTTGTCCCTGCAGCAACCCCAAAGTCCAGATAGAAGCAATTGAGGGGGGCGCGCTGCAGAAGCTCCTGGTTATTCTGGCTACAGAACAACCCCTGGCTGTCAAGAAGAAGGTGAGCGGGCAGGGATGCACCTCTGGGTAAAGCCGTTTTTGTGCTGAACTGAACGTAAGCGCTCCTCGGGGCATCGCTGACATCGTGAGAGTGTGGGACCCTGCGCTGCTCCCCATGCTGGGTGGGCTCCAGTGCACCCCAGGGTGCTGGACCCCCCCCCGGCAGCCCTGGCCCCCGGCGCTGCGGGTCTCGCCCCCGCTGCCAGCAGCAGCATGCACAGCAGCTCTGCCAGCCCCACGGGGGACAGGGCTCGGTGCTGCGGCTCCTCTGGGAGAAAAGGTGGGGGTCCCCGTGGCAGGCGTAACGATCAGAGGCTAACAAACATGGGAGCTGACGTTTGGAAGGAGCTAATTGCTGGAGCCAGCCCCGTGTCCTGCCTTTGGCGGTGGCTTTGGAGCAAGCCGAGCGGCGCTGAGAGCCCCCAGCCAAATGTGCAGTGCTGTCCATCGGGGTGGGGGCTTCCTCGCCGCCTCCCTCCCTCCTTCCTCACCATACTCCCTGGAGCATGAGATCTCATTACCCTCGCTTTAGAGTGTGATGCCACCTCTGTTTACGGGCCGTAAAATTATCTGGCTGCTCCCGAAAACCCAGCCCCACCGTTTAACACGGTGACCTCCTGCGAGAGGGGGTTCGGCGGGGCGAGGGAACCACCAGCTCTTTCATTCATCTTTAATGCACCTGCTGTTATTCCAGCGGCGGTGTGCTGCGAGTGTTTTAACAAGCTCCCGCAAACATGTTCCCCTTTAGTCCATGGTAAGAGTTCTCCAGCGAGTGAAAGGCACGGGAGAGGCTGGGGAACCCCTTTGCTTTCAGCCACGGGTGTGAGGAGGTCCCGGCCAGAGAAGTGCACCACGGGACGCTCCATGCTCAGAAACTCCTCCCAGGAGCACCCGTGGCTCAATCCGGAGCTCGTTTTGGGGTGGGGAGGGATGGCTGGGCATCCAGAGGCTCCCACCAACATCGCTTGAAGCCCTGGGTGGTGGGTGCAGGACAATTCTTTCCAGTGAGCCTGAACGCGTTCTGCTGGCAGCCTTCTCTGGAGAAGAGCGAGAGCGATGAGCTCAGTATTGTCCACATTCACACGTGGCCTTACGAGAGCCTCCGAGGGCTGAACCCCCTTTTCCAGGAGGACAGAGGCTTTTAATTTCCAGTTCCCATGCTGTGTACGGTCTCCTGTCTCTCTCCAGGCCAGGATCCCAAGGACAGGTCGGTGCCCCAGGCCCTTCCTGCAAGGGGCAGCAGCCCATGGCTCCCGCTCCGGTGGGTTTTCTGCCCCAGCGCTCGCAGCGGTGTGCAGCAGCGAGGCCAAAAGTGCATTTCTTCCCTCCCCTGTCCTTGGGCCTATGGTTAAAAAAGGAGATGGAAACATCCTCCAATTCACCAGCGGCAACTCGGAAGATGGAAAATAGAAACAAATGGGACTGGGGAAGAGATGGCTGTCAGCTCGGATCTGTCTGCGGAGAGCGGGGATGCACGGTCCACCTCGGTGTGCGGAGGAGCCGGCTCTGCTCGCTGGCAGGCACCCAGATGAGCATCCCCGTCCCCGCTCGGGCAGGAGCCCTGCCCCGGGCGGCGCCAGCCCGTCCCCTCTGCAACCTGCAGTTGTAAAAACTAGACGAGTGTAAGATTCAGCCGGTTGGCCCCTAATTGCCTCCTCGGTGTTAACCCCGTGCCACTCAAGGCCCAGGAGGCAAGTGCGGGCATGCTGGTGATGCTTGCACCGTGACAGACCCTGTTTTGGGGCTGTGTCCTAGGAAACATCATGGTCTTGTACTCCGGCCATGTGGGTGCAAGGAAGAGGACGTTCCCCAGGTGTCCAAATCACCTCGAGGGGATCAGGCTCTGCTGAGCGGTGCTGGACCCCATTTCGCCCCGTCCTTAGCCCGTAGCTGGGCTCCGTACCGAGGACCGGTGGGGGTGAACTGCGAGGAGAAGCGATGGTGTTGGGTCTGTTCAGGTGCTGGCCACAGGTCACTCTGGGTTATCGTTCTAGCAAACGCGGTGACAGTCCGGGTTGGAGTTTGGGTGGAAGTCACCCAAGTTCAGGCAGCCTCGCAGCGCTGGGGAGGATTGGGGTCAGGAGAAAAGGGGACTCTCGGAGATGCCCCTCAGCAAGGAGAGGTTTGAATGCGTCTGCCGGGGAGCTCCGCACAAATGGGTTGGAGCATGTTTCTCCTGTCCCCATGAAGAGAGGCTGCACCAAATGCGGCGGCTGTGGGCACCGTGCTGATGGACCTCTCTCCCCGCCAGGCTCTCTTCGCGCTGTCCTCCATGCTGAGACACTTCCCCTACGCCCAGCAGCAGTTCCTCAAGCTGGGCGGCCTCCAGGTCCTCAGGAGCCTCTTCAGGCAGAAGGGGATGGAGACCCTCCACGTCCGTGTGGTGACGCTCCTCTACGACCTCATCGTGGAGAAGGTGAGGAGCCGGGAGGGAGGGGATGGGACCCGGCCAGGCACTCCCCACCTTCATCCCCTCACCGAGCCAAAGGGGCCCTCAAGCATTCTTGCAGAACGAGGGTGAGGAGGGGCCGATCCAGTATCGGTGCTGGTCCGTGCTGTTGGGATGTGGCCCGTGGGCTGGAGGGGACTCTACTGCAGGGGCTGAGTGCCTGGGAGAGCCCAGAGCGAGCTTAAATCTTTATTTTTCATTAAACTGCCATCGCCGTTTCCACCCGAGGGTGTTTAAATAACGAAATGGCAAGGACCTGAGTAGGGAAAATAGGCACCGGACTTGCAGTGAGCTCGGCTGCGGCGTCCAGCCGCCGGCTGCCAGCCAAGTGCCCGGGGACCAGCCGCTGTTGCTGTGCCCGTGCCTGCCTGCGTGTCCCTCGCTGGAGCCGAGCCCGCAACGTTAAGCGTTTTATTTTCAAATACCTTGGATTACTGCTGTAAATGTCAGTTTAAAACCCGTCTTTCCTTGCCATCGCTTGTTGTTCAGTCTGTGCGTTTCTCTCACTCCGGAGAATGGAAATGAAATCCACTTTCACTCAGTTTATAGCCAATTTGCCCTGCCGATTACTACCGCTGTAATACTTGGGTTTCAGGCACTGCAGAGCAACGTCTGCGTTTTAAAACAGTTGTTTTCCAGGAGACTTTGTAAAGGTGCAAATTATTTTAGCGGGTCTGAAATCTTATCAGGTGCTGGCTCTAACGCGCAGCGATCCTGTCTGTCTGCTCGCATGGAGAGGGAGCGTACGTGGGCATTTTACCAGAACCGTTCACTCCTGCTGCACGTTTTACGGCCGCCCCTCCGGCAGCCCCATCTGTTCCCAGCTCCGCTGTGGCTGGGGGCAGTCCGCAGCCCCGGCAAATTCTCAGGTTTATGTTAAAACAATGATTTTTTTTTTTTTTTTTTTTTTTTTTTTTGCTGTCCTTCGGGCTGGGAACGCCACGTATCGATCCCAGCCCCTTCGCTTTCCGAGTCTGCGGAGAAGATGGGAGAGCCCTCGGTGCCCGCCGGGGAGCAGGGCTGGTCCGAGCGGGGTGGCAGATTTGGGGTGGGCTGGGTGACAGTCAAATAGGTTGGTATGACAATCGTAAACTACCATCGGCAGCTCTCTGCGCTGAAGCACAAATTGCCGGGGCTCTGAACAGCTTTTTCTGCCGCCTTCTTTCCTTTTTACCCCAAATCCTGCATGGCCAGTGGGGGTTTAGCAGGCAGCCCTCTCGGGGGACCGGGAGAGGGGAGGTCTCCTCGGCGCTGTCCTTCCTTGTCCCCACTGTGTCCCATCCTGCTCCCCACAGCACCCACCCAGGGGACGGCAGGAGTCCATTGCCAAGCTGGTGAACAGGTCAGAGAAAATGTTCGGGGCACCCTCGGGGACCCAGGCGGCCCCCGGGGACGGGGTTGTCCGATCGCTTCTCGCAGCAGCTCCTGGGCACGCTGGCTGCCCTCTCCCTTCCCCAGGGCTGGATTTCTGCTCACCAGCCCCGCAGAAGCCCTCATCTCCCTTCAGCAGTCTGAGGCGAGCAGCCCTGCGTTAGGCAGAACTAATTAGCGAAGCGCAGACGTGGTAATTATCACAGGGGGCCACCAGCCAAGCGGGGGGGTCCACTGGGGGAACGGAGCCTGTTTGGGGAATTTCACGCTATCGACAGCTGCTCCAGCACCCAAGCCCCAAAGGGTGTCGGGGGGGGGTGGGAGGTTTCCCTTCCTCCCCCTGGCCCCGGCTCGGGACAGGTCTCTCTCGCTGGGAAGGGAGCCGGCAGCCCTGCCTGCCCCCGTCCCTGCGGGCACCTTTCTGGTCTCGGCACCGTCCCTGCAGAATTTCAGTATTCAGGTTTTTCTGGACCAGGCTGGGAGGAAGAGGAGCCAGATTTTTCTGGCTGTGGCTGGAGGAGACCGAGATCTCCATCTCTTCCATAAGAGCCGCACGAAGCCAAGCGGTGATGTTTGTTAGGTGCTGAAGGAGCCTGTCCAGCAGCCCAAAGCAGCAGACCCAGAGACTTCACAGGTCTTCT
The DNA here is from genome assembly GCF_965638725.1 of Aptenodytes patagonicus. Lineage (NCBI taxonomy): Eukaryota > Metazoa > Chordata > Aves > Sphenisciformes > Spheniscidae > Aptenodytes > Aptenodytes patagonicus. The sequence goes on along the minus strand of NC_134960.1, from coordinate 20,774,466 downwards.
GCTGAACTTCCTCCCCCCCTGCGTCCCCTTTCAGGGCTGTGTGATACTGAAACCCCCGGTCACCGAGAGTTTTCCAGGGTGGGCAACCAGCCCCTGTGGCCAGCTTCATGCATGGGCAACAGGGAACCGGGACACAACCTTGTCTTGGTTTTCTGTTGCAAGTCACTCTCCAAGGCAGGTGTTACGGGGCGTGCATCCTCCTCTCCCATGATGTGTCATCTCCCGGGAGCAGTTGCTCTCCGATAGGGATATTAATCCATGTTCCACCACTTCCCACAGATGCTGCTTGAGGACTCGCAGCACGGAGATCAAATGGAAGAGAAAATCCAGCAGTACCGGCAAGTCAAGCTGGTCCCGGCGGTGGTGGAGCAGGACTGGTGCGTGGTCGTTTCCAACCTGCTGGCCATGCCAGAACACGACACTCGGGAGAAGGTCCTCAAGACGGTCGGCGTGCTGATGGCCTTCTGCAAGGAGCGCTACCGGGGGGACCAGGCCCTCAGCACCACCCTCAGCCTCCTACGCAGCGAGTACGAGGAGCTGGCGGCAGAGGAGCAGAGGGAAGGTGACAAAGATGGCTATTTCAAGGAACTCCTTGGGTCTGTAAATACCATCATCCAGGAATTAAGATGAAAACAGCCGTAGATTCAGTTCAATTCCAGATAATTCAGGGCAACAGCGTGAGTTTTGATGGCACCACTGTAAATGCACTTTTGAATAAACTGCTGGACTAAATGAGATCCAAGCGCTGGGCGAGTGTGCCAACAGCTTCATTGTTAAAACGTTTGGGGGCATGTCTTCTTTTGCATGGGGTACTGCTGGAAAAATAGAGGTATATACCTTAGAGGGAACGAGGTAGAGTCTCGGCTTACGTTGCCTCCAACCATGGTACCTTATGAGTGTTCTCAGTCGGTCTGCAGGATTATTTGGGGTGGGAAGGACTGAGGGATGTGGGACTGTCCTTGTTAGGCAGCTCCGCTGCGCAAAGGGAAGCGTTTGTTCCCGCAGCTCTGATCTGCCGTTGTTCTTGCCTGGCGATGACCCGCGGTGTCTGCGATCTTTTATTTGCTTCTGTATAACGCGGCTCGGCACTCAGACAGCACCGTTTGCCTTTGGATTGTTTTGTGCTTGTAGGGGAGGACTGAGTGTCGTTTCCTTGAAACGTTGGTTGGAGGGGCTCTCTGGAGGTCTCTAATCCAGCCTTCGCTCGGAGCAGGACCATCCCTCGGTCAAGTCAGTGTGGCCGTGACCCAGCTCCACCAACCCCTCTGTGTAGGTCATGTAGCTCCACCGTGGGAGCTCTCCTGCAGCCCCCCTCTGCTTGGAGGCCAGCCACATCCCAGTGGTCTGGGGGTCAAAACATCTATCGAAGCCCTGGTGTGGTACAGCCATGGACCCGCTCCTTCCGTCACGGGGGCTGACCAGCCGGTGAAGCACGCTTTGCGCTGCAACAAACCATTGAGTTTTTCCGCTTGCATTGTTCTTGGCTTTGGAAATGGCTTCCAGGAAGATCTCTAGGGGTTGAGGCTGGCCAGCCAAGGGTTTTTCATCCATGAAGTACAGCACGCTCTCCTTTCTGTGCTGGGCTGGGCATCTCCCTTCACCCACCTCTTCCAGCTGCACCTTCTCCTCCCTTTCCCATAGGCTCAGGTCCCCGTCCCCCATGAACCTCCTTTGAGGTCCTCCTCACGCTGGATGGTCCACTGGGGAAGACGTTCTGCCCTCTCCTCATGGGGCCGAGTCTGTCTCCCCACGTTGTCCTTCCTCTGGCGAGGAAGAAACCAAAGTCTTGCCTAAACCTCTGGCTGCCCAGCCCCTGGCCTGGGGATGACTGCCACCTCCCCCGCCATCAGCAAAGAAGATTATAAAAACTAAATGTATTCATTATTTTGTCTGTTTAATTTCAGTCCAAACCCCCCCTCCTTGTCCTGAACCCTTTTTGGGGAGGTTTTGGGTTTGGTTTTTTTTTTGATAGAGATCAATTCCATGTCTCGCAAGTCCCCCTGTGAGAAATATGCAGGGTGGGAGGCTGCAGTGAGCCCAGCGAGCTCCACGGTGCTGCCTGGGGACGGGCATGCGGCCCCCCGGCCACCCTGCCTGGGGCTGTCCCCTGTGCAAGGACAGGCTGACCCGCGCCAGCGCTGCGGCTTTGGCATTGCAGGGAAGTGGGCACCAAAAGCTGGGTGGTGGCCACTGATTTGAGAGAAGAGGAGAGGAAGAGAAGCGTTCCACCCCGTTGTCCTCTCCTGGTGCCACATGCAGGGGGGTACCCTTTCACACCAGGCTTTTATCTTCTCTTGGCCCACACAGCCGGGGTGACGGGTGCCCTACATGGGGACCGTCCCCAGCTGGTGCTGCAGGTGCCGTTCCGCTACAGGGGGGAGCCCCCACACCCCCTGTCCTCGGGGCAGCTGGTAGCAGAGGTCAACCCCGCCGGGATTTGGGGGTCTGCAGGAATGGAGCAGGTGGTTTGGGGGGGGGGTCACGCTTGTCTCCCTCCCCGCGGTGGTGGTTTTCCTACAGTAGGACACCAACACAGCTCTCAAATTCAGCGGCAGCCGGGTGCTGGCCACTGGCTTGGGCGGCTTCCAGCAGTTTTCCTGCTGACCCTTCTTCGAGGGCGGCTTTTGCGGGGGCAGCAGCTCCTTCTCCACGGGCTTTGCTCAGCAGCACGACGAGAGGCGACGGCAGAGCGAGTGTCAGGGCGTCCCAGCGCTGGGCTGCAAAGCTTTCGGCCACAGAGGGATGCTGCGGCTGCCCTTGCGCCGGCCGGCGAGGGCTGCTGTCGGCTCACGCCAAGCACGCCCTGCTCCCAGCGCGGCGAGGAGGCAATTATTTGTAATTAATTCCTGTATTCACTTTCAGAATTGCTTTCTGGCAGTAACAGGTATTTCAATCACCGCCACTCCTGCCACCGGCTTAATGGGACCCGGGGGCTGCAGCACCAACCTTAGCAACGCAAGTGCAGAAAAATAAATTACGAAAAAAAAGCCGGGCTGGTCCCCCAGCGTCCCCCAGCCCTGAGCTGGGGCTGGCGCAGCCTCGCGGGGCGTTGCCACCCCCGGTGATGGCAGTGCCACCCCCGGTGACATGCCCGGGCAGCAAAGGCCACTGGGGCTTTGCAAGGGGCTGTGTGATTTATCCCCCCGCTGCTATCCTGGACAGGCACCTCCCCATACCAGCGCGGCCCGGCAGGCAATCGATCGGGCTATTTCAAGGCTATTAGCCCTTCTTGATGCTAAAATATTTCTGGCTACTGTTTCCAGCATGTCAGTTGTCACTGTTAAGTAGCTGGGCTAATTATAAATACTGTTTTTTTGGGGGTTTTTTTTGGTCCTTCTCTTTTTGGGTTTCGATTCAGGCTGTTTTGCTGGGATTAAAAATGATTTATTATTTTTTTTCCCCCTGAAAGTCATTTCCCAGCCAGTCCTGCCAGGGTTTTGCTTTGTAGGTTTAAAAAAAAAAAACACAAACAAAAAACCCCCCAAAACACTCTCTCTCTCTCTCTCTCTCTCTCTCTCTCTCTCTCTCTCTCTCTCTCTCTCTCTCTCTCTCTCTCTCTCTCTCTCTCTCTCTCTCTCTCTGATGGCAAGGGCCAGGATGAGCTTGGGAAGGGGCTTGTCTGCATGAAGCCTGAACCGCTGGAGCGGTGCCATGGGGAAGCGGGTCTCCAGCCGGGGAGCAGAGCTGGTGCACGGGGGCTCGGAGCTCAGGTTTCTTCAGCCCTGCCTGGCCTCACCCCTGTTTCACAGCTGGATTTAATGCGGTAGGGACAGTTTAACACCTAGTTAAGGGCTGAGCAGGGAGAAAACCAGCGGCAGCAGCCACGCAGCTGGACCAGCACCCCTAAAGTCAACCCCCCACCCCCTAATCCTAAAAGTCTTAAAAGGGCGAGTTTCTGCGCAGCATCCCGTGTGGTGTGGGTGCTCTGTGACACCTGCGCTGGCCGAAGCTGCCGGTGGCCTCAGGGACGCAGCTCTGCCGCCCAGGGGCAGCCACCATGGGTTGGTCCCACCCGCCGCGGGGTCCCGCAGCGAGGGCTGGCTCTGGGAGGGGAAAAAGACCCTGCAGTTGCTTCTGGTATTTGCCGCTCCTGTTCCACCCCCCCGCCGTGTACAGCTTTCCAACGTGCCCATGGCGAGGGGCTCCCCGGCCGCAGCGCTGAGCGCAGGGCCAAGCGCAGGTCTTGCTCTGCAGCAGCAAAGCGTCGGGGGAGGCTGCGGCCGAGCGGCTGGGGAGTCGTTACATCCCCCCGGCAGTTTCCCATAACGCAGCCAGGGAAGCGCATAATATTAAAAGGAAGGAAAAAAGAAATAAAATTTAAAAAAAAAAAAAAAAAATCCCAGCCTTGCTTCCCACAAGCCATTTGGAAGCTGAAGACACTCGTGGTGCAAAGGCTTTCTGAGGGCCTTTGACACCGCCGATGCTCAGTGACCTTTGCATCCAGCAGCTGTGTCCAAACCCCACGTCCTCCCTTCCCAAAGGGGGGGGGGACGGGGGAGGGGGAACGGGGACGGACAGCAGCCCCCCCACTGCCCGGGGCAGCCCTGCAACAGTGCTGGGGCTTGCTGGAGCAGCTCCCACAGAGCACGGCAGCCCCTTGACCCCGGGGCAGAGGCACTGGGGGGAGCCAGTTTGGGGGGTGGGGGTGGGGGGGTGGGGGGGTGGGGGGGTGGGTGTCCTGGCTGTGGAGCACCACCCAGGGCCATGCTGTGCTGCTGCAGCCCCCGAGCTGCCAGGCACCAACTGCTCCCAGTACAACTCCCTTCAGTGGTTGAATACAACAAATTAACACAAATCACCTGGAAATATTGAACACTGAGTGCGTTAAGTAAAACACGGATGATTACCCAGGTGGTTTAGCTCTGGCAGGGCCATGCGCAAGCATGTGAATCCACTAGCAACCAAGGCCATGGGGAGACAGCACCTCTGCCCCCCCAGCCCCATCCCAGCCCCCCAGGTGCCCCTTTCCCACCAGCACGGCCCCCCTGCCACCTGCCCCGGGGCACCGCGCATTCCCCTGGCATCACTGGTGACCGGCCCCCGTGTGCAGGCATCGCACCTCATACGTTTGCCCGCTGGCACCCCACATTTCCTCCTCCCCTGTGGCGGTGCAGGCAGCTGGACGCACTCTCTCTCAGGGCTGAGCTGCTGGTTACGGGTCACCAGCAGGACAGGGTGGAGAGCGGGCCACGAAAAGCTGCTCAGCCACCCCGCGATGCCGTTGGGAAGCAGGGAGACATCAGGATGCTCCGACAAAGGCCCCCTCGCAGCCAGGTCCTGTGCTGCAGCCATGCTCACGCTGGGTACAGGAGTGCCACGGTGCAGGGGCTGGCACATGCCTCTGGCCCAGCTGCAGTGTGGCAGCTCCCCTTTTCCCAGTCTCCCACTGCAGGGAAAGGCCTTCCTCCCACCGGTGCCTGGATGCCATGGGGAGGGGCATGATGCAGGCAGGAGCAGTGGAGCTGGAAGGGACGGGCACTACGGGTGGCCCCACTCCATGCAGCGGGGGGCCACGGGGGTGCCCCCAGGCCAGAGCTGGTGCGGGTCTCAGGAGCCACCACATTCAGGCTGCCCGGCTCTGTCCCTGCAGGGAGCGGTGGGAGCTCTGCCAGGGCAGTGGCAGGGGGAGGTGGTGGCAGCCGTAGGGGTCTCAGGGGCCGTAGGGCAGCCATGACCAGGGTTCAGCCTTGGGGGCTGCAGCCCGAAATGGAGGCAGCCTGGGGGCCCTGCCCCGGTGTGCGTGGCCCCATGAGTCCCCCCAGAGGGTGGTGGAGAAGCACAGGCGAGCACTCGGCTGATTTCCCCCTCTAAATGCCGGCCCAGGCTGGTGTCCCCGCTAATGACAGGCTTGTTCCAGAAACAGCGTTGCTGGTGCGCAGCACGGGGTAATTACAGGGCTGCTGCCCTGCTGCCTGCCTCTCCCTCGGCAGAGATGGGGACAGGCCCATCCCGCCCCAGCTACTGTCTGGCCCAGCCATGCCGGAGCAGAGGCACGGGGTGTCACGGGCATGTCCCACTGCGGTGACTCACGTCCCGCTGACCCAAATTCCCGTGGCTTCCTGCGGTGCGGCGCAGCACCTCCGCCCGCTGCCGGGACCTGTGGCTGCGGCCCCTCGGCACTGGGATCACATCCCCGGCCTGACCCTGGCATGGAACAAGCAGCAACCGGAGGGGTCCCGGGACAGATGGAGACCCTGGGCAGGGCTCACCAGACCATGCACCTCCATGGGACCAGGGGAGAGGAGGTGGGATAGGGACTTACCTTCATCCTTGATTTTGGAGTTAACAGGGTCCCTCCGGCTCCCCACACACCCAAGGTGGGGTAAGGCAGTAAGCAGCAGTCTGTCCGGGCTGGCACCGTGCATGCGCCCAGGCCAGCAACAGCCTTACTTCTCTTTGCACCCACACAAGAGCATCGGGAGGGCTGTGGTGGCTCAGCCTGAGCTCCCCCAAACCCAAATCCCAGCATGCGGCGAGCAGGGAGGGGGCTCAGAGCCGAGGCCATCGCCCTGGGCTGCTCGTCAGCCTCCAAAATCCACAGCTCAGGGAAGTCCTGAGCCTTCAGTGTTGGAGCATCTGATGCCCCTTAATGGATTTTTCCTTCCCCGCCCATTTGTTGGGGGTTTTGAACCCACGCACCCCTCACCACCCACTCTGCCCTCCCGCGTAACTGCCTGTTCGAGGTTTGGCCACCTCGGCTTGTTTTGAACCTGGCGCCCGTGCCTGCTGCTGCCCGCCCTACTGTTAGAAAATGCAGCTTAGGGTGCTTTGCTCCCCTCTCCGCACCCATCCTGTCCTACCCACCGGGATCCCCCCTGGCAGCCAGGAGAGCCCCCGGCCCCGCGGCCACCCCTGCCCAGGGCAAAGCTGGTCCGAGCGAAGGGAGAGCGCTGAATGGAAAAGGCATTCGTTAAGCAGCATTAAAGCTCGTTGCGAAGCCTTCACATGCAATTAAAGCAGCATAAATTCAGAGTGGCTTGATTCACCACCAAATTGAATTAAGAGCACTTGAAATTTGGAATAAGACTATCTCCTGGGGATTTAATGTGGTTTCACTAATACACTTTAGAAGATAACGCGGGTTCATGTTCCTGAGCCTCCCTGTGCAGCCAGGTCCCTGCTCCCAGGGTGGGCAGGAGGGCTGCCGGGCTGGGGCATGGCCTCACCGGGCGCTGCCATCCCGCAGTAGTGAAAAAAAACCCCAAACCCTTCCTGTTCAACAAATATTTCAGTGTGTTTCAGGCAGTGACCGGGGAGCAGCCGTGCCCGGCTCCCACCCACGCGTGCTGGTGGGCAGGGAGGGCCCGCAGCCCTTCCCTGCCCAAAGCCGCCGCGGGTCCCCTCCGTCCCCAGCCCCTGGAGCCCCGTGATTTCTTCCACTGTTGAAGGGCGGGCGATGCTGAGCAGCAGGAGAAGGGAGGGGGAGGCTCCGCTCACCGCACACCACCGGGGAACGCCGCTGAAAAGCTTTCCCACCTCGTACCCACACAGCTTTTACGACCCAACACGGTCGCGCTCGCTCCCTCCTGGTAGAGGAGAGCGCTCCCCTCCAGCAGCCGCAGCGGAGACCAACTGCACCAGCCCTTCCCCAGCACTCAACTACCTCCAGCAGCAATTACTGCAATTCTTTTCAATTGGCTCTCTAATAAAGTTACAGCTTCACTTGCCTCTGGACCCCCCTCACCGTGCAGCGCAGCACTGCTGCCCTGAAGTGACGCTGCCGCTTTCACACGGGAGGCTTTGACTGAGACTGAAATTATCTGACACATCGGGATCAGCGTGTTTACTTTTCTTTTTTTTTTCAAACCACTGAGCCACCCCCTCGCAGGGTCTTGGGTCCGGCGCAGAACAAGCCGGAGGCCCCGTTGCTGCTTCGCTCGGGGCAACACGAGTTGGAGCTGGTGCTGCTCCTGTGCCGGGCTCCTTCTGAGCTACTGGGGGGTCTGGGTTCGCTCCGAAATAACAAATTGCGCTTACCAGCCCTCCTCCAGGCCTGCAAGATCAGGCTTTCGTCTAGGCATACAAGTCACACGCACCAGTTTAAAAAGCGCCATCCGTCCCCTGATGTCTGCAATTAGAACTTCCTTGCAGCAGGGCACTCTACCCATTTAACCAAGTTCACCCGCCTGACTGACGGAGCCCATTTATAAAGAGGCAACGCAGGAATTCACCCCGGGTTTAAGAGCGGGTCTTTGCTAAGCCAACCTCCCGAGCACCCGCGCGCAGCCAAGGCTCGTCCTGGTGAGCAGCAGAAGCACAAGCATCGACCACCACATACCCAGGTATTTGTACTGCAGCACAGAAACTGAAAATCGGATTTAACGTGACACTAAACCCTCCCTCTGCTTTGGGGAGACAGGGTTTTCCTTCCCCCGGCAGCTGCCAATGCATTCCTGAACAGAGCAATTAAATAAGCTGCAGCTATTAACCATTTACCTCGACGCGCCCCTCCTCTGCAAACCCAGTGCAATTCTCAGAGGAGGAGCGATTCTCGGATTAAAAAAAAAGAGATGGGCGAGTTGGGGCTTTTGGCCTCCCGTACCCCGTCGCTGCCTCGCGAGCTTCCCTCCGGCCGCCTCTGCTTCCCCGCGGGGTTTTCAAACCAGCTTCCATCAGGTGGAACCGTATTTTCATTTGTTGCCGACTTGATGCTCGAAGTTTGTAGCATAAAATAAACTAACGTTTATTTAAAAGCTCAAGACATACAAATTTGTCTGTACGTCTTAATATATGGGTTGTTTTTTAAAGCTCATTAATAGATGGCATCTTGGGGGGAGTAATGCATGCATTCTGAACAGAGCCGCTGAGCAGCCCAGGGAATGGAGCCTTTAAGACAATTATATTAATACCAGGAGAGGAAAAAAATCGTATTATATAAAAGCAGTTACTAATTACTTACAAGACAAGAAGATCTACAGCTTATCTATTTCATTAACTCTTAAGCGTCAGTGGGACGAGCACCTTAGCTTACCCTCCCAGCAGATGCCTGTTTAGACGTTAAAGGCGTATGAAACTAGTATATCATTCAGCTGTTTATTATCCATACTCAAGAGGCTAAAATGCTTGAAAACGTAATAAATTTGGCAAAAATATCCCAAGAACTATTTAGCTTAATTCTGATCAGCATTTTGGTCACATGACAGCAATAACCTTGATATAGTAAATTATAAGCTGATCAAGATAAATAAAATTATAACGTAACACTGCCAAGGATTGGCTCTAAAATTTAGATGCAGTTTAAGACATTAACTACAGAACAGGCTGCTTTCCATTTTAATGGAAGCTTTACAGAAACAGCAAACGCGACTTTGACCTGCGCAAGCGCTTCTTCTCCAATACTGGACTTTATCGGTACGTGTAAAACACACTGAAATTCGTAAAATTTAAATAAGACAGCGAAATTATACCTCGTAGCTGTAGTTATCACAAATAACGTATAGTCTAAATTGCAGCCTGAGCAAACACTGTTTGCTGGGTGCCTTTGGAAGCCCAAGGCGGGATGCAGAGCAATTATGAGAAATGAGTACAAAGCCGATTTGCATCTGAATGCCGGGGAGGGGGAGCGGGGGCGGGCCGGGAGCCCGCTCCATTCACAGCACCACAATACACCGGCTGGTAAAAGCAACTTTATTAGTGTCCCGCAGCAAAATACATTAGTAATTTGTAACCAGGCATTAAAATTCCCGTCCGGTGCCATACAGAAGTAATCGGCCGCCTCCGTGACTGCATGTTTTACTGGCTTTGCCCTGGGTGCTCCCCCAGCAGAGACGCCCGTGAGCGGAAGGCCGGCAGCGAGGTAACCGGCGGGTGCCCCGCACGCCGGGCACGCGTGGAAACCACCCGTCTGGCGAACAGCTTGAAGGCAGCCCAGGGAAAGCGGCATCGCCCAGCCACGCACCACCAAGCACGTCTCCAAAGGCGGCCCCCAGCAAAACCCAACCCAGGCAAGGGTGGATAGTTTTTCCAGATGTTTTCCAGCTGTGGTCACGCTGTTGCGGCAGCGCGGCTAGCGCCTGCTGTATTTTCACACTCCTTTGAGCGTACAAAGTTTGTTCCCTCTCCGCCCCAACAGCGGGAACACACTAATACATACCATACCTTAATTCATTTTTTTTAGAGTGAAAAGACCTAACTTTCCTCTCTTGATCACAATGAAAAACTGCAGTCTCCGAGTAGCATGATTCAACTATTAGTGTTAACCGTTAGTGTTACTGTAAAATCCTCTTTGGTTATAGGACATTTTATTTAAAGCAAGATTATACAAAATAATTTTCCGCTAGAAATACACCCCTGAAATCTAAAAGCAATCTAAATTAACACACTTCCGCAGGCTGAAGCTATTTTGATAGGACTTAGAAATTTGAGTATTTCCCCACGTAATCTAAACAAAGTTATCAAAATTATATTAAGTAAATACATTTTGAGGAATAGTAAACTTTTGAAAAATCCTTGGAATATTAAAAGTAGAGTTCTGGAAGTAGCAGTAGTGGGCTAGAGAAAAAAAATAACCAAGACAGAGACCTCTCGTTAAATACTCTCCATTGCCTTGAATTCACTGAGAGCCTGCACCGGGTTAACGTGTTTCTTCTGGGACGCCCTCTTGATTTTAGTCTGGGTTTCGTCTTGTTTCTCCCTCTTGACCAGGGGTTTCTTCTCCGGAGCCTTCATCTTCCAAGAGACGGCGGGAAGATTGAGCGAAGCCATGCCCTGGGACTTCTGGTACTTGGTCGATGCCACGTAGGAAGCCTTCACGGTTTGCACCACCGCGTTCATCAGGTTCTTGGCTGCTTGGATAAGAGACATGGCACTGTCCACCTGCCAAACGGTAAGACGCGAGCGTTATACGCCGTAAACCCCACACAAATACAGTATTCCAGAAAACACGATAGTCCTGGGGTGTAAAAGCACTCAAAAACTGATTTTTCTGGGTTTTCTTGTGAAATCTGAGGTTCCAAATTCAAGGCGGTATTTTTCTTCAGACACTAAGTGGTAAAAACCTGACTTGTGCCACCAAAAAAAAAGCGCAATGTTTGCCCACGAGCTGTGCCTCTTCCATATTAATGGCAATCGAAGAGACTCGTATGCTCCTGTTTGCTTTTGTGACTAAGCTTTAACAGTAGCTTATTCTCTAGTGAAATTAATAAAGCTGTAGTAATATCTTAATCACTGATAATAAATATTTAAATCGCCCTAGAATATTAAGTTGTATTGGAAAGGAAGGAACACAACTGCATCTTCAGCCGGGCCTGGAGCCCCTTCCCAGGTGGTTCCTGATTTACAAGAGCATTAAAATGAGGAAAAAAAGCGCATTTGCCAAAGGTTTAGCGCATGGCAGAGATGAAGAGACAAAAATGGGGCAGGGTGGAAGAGAGAGGGGAGGACCACTGAGGTGACCTCAGCTGGGACCCCACTCCTCCGGGTGCCAGTGCCCTGCTCTGGGTGGGACCTCTGGCTTGTGAATGCTGAACGGTCTGGGCAGGGTTTCGTCCTTGGGCAGGATTTCTGCATCTCTGCTAAGCTACTGCAAAAGCTCAGCTACCTCTACACACTTAAATTCCAGCGTTGTAGACATCTAAGGTAGGTTTTGGGAAAGACCTTGAAGCCATTGCTTATCTAGCAGCAAAATAAATTGAGCAGGAGGTCGGTTGCTTTTGTTATGGTGCTGGTACCTTCCTTTCCATCACGCGGTGTTTTGAGCACCACAACTGCAGATCTGATCTGTGCCCTCCAGCAAATCAGTGTCGTCTGCTTTCCTCGCCCCAGTCAGCACGCTGGGAAACACTTTCATTGCATTTGACTATTTCCATGAATCTTCACAGCAGGAAGAATCGTATTAAATGCAGTGAAAGCAAGGAGGTACTTTTCTAAATGAATTGTCAGATTGCTTAGGGTGCAAGCTCTTACTGCCTTGGTTATAGCTCTGCTTTCACAAAATTTCTGCGGTATATGGATGGGAGAGGACATTAACGTTGAAGAGATTTCTACTTTTAGACAGGTGAAGTCCCTGGACTGGCAGAGGTCTTCATCTGATAGAAGCTTAACACTACTACTGGCAATATTTAGTCCCAATGGACAGACTCGTGGAGAACAGATAAAGCCAGGAGATTAGACTACAGATGCCAGCCTGTTCATATAACTAATTTATGGCAGAAGGGTATGTAAATTCTGAAGACACTGAATAACTGCAGTAAAACCCTGGAGTACGTATTATTGCATAATGACACATCTACTTCTTTGACAGCACGATGCCTTCAGCCTTCCAGCTAATAGGCCATCAGGCATGCAACAGAGACACACAGCAATACATGTTTCATTACATCTCATCACTCGGCTCCGCCGCGCTGGAAATCTGAGCGTGTGGGACTGGCAGCAGTAGGAGGTGCAGCAGAGAAGCCCGTCTCCCCTGCAAAGGTGCTAAGCTTATGCAAGTGTGGTCCACCACCACCACTGCTTCTGCAGCAGGTTGCTGCAGACCTCCCTCAGCTGCTGCTGTCCCGAAGCACTCATTCTACAATTCTAGCTTGTTTGCGGGGGAAAAAACGTGCTAAGAAGTTTAAGCATTTGAAGTATCTACATGGCAGGAGGTGGTAAGTTTTTTTCCATTTGCTTTTAAGGATTCAGATAGCAATATTGGACTATCGGCCACTTCTGTCCCTTCTTCAAACCTCCTACCTCAGTCACGACATGGATGGACAAGAGCACCAGTGATCAAACGTACCCATCTAGGGCAAGGAGGAATATGCCAGAAGAAATTAAGAATTTAGTTCTACTTCCCGCCCCCCAAATATCCATCATATAGATTCCTTTTAGGAGGAAGCATTTCTTGAACTACTGTGAAAAAATTATTTGCTAAGTAATAGCTAGAATAAGGAAGCAGGCTGGCCTACGGCAGCTTTCAGCTGTCATAAAACAGAGCAGTCACTAAAAATCCCTGCACTCTTCAGGGCACAGCTATTTTGAAATAGTAACATCTCTGGAGCATTGCAGGACCCCAGCATGTTCCAAGGCTGTGCAGAGACATGGGGTAGGTTTAGCTATGCTGATTAAAGTGGTTTAACCTCACTAAGAGTGAAAAACAGTCTGGAAAAACAGTAGATTACACCAAGGTAAAGCGACTCTGTCTACGAACACAGTTGAGTAAGGAAAAGTGAAGTCTGTATTTGCATTTTCCCCCCTTTCAAACAGTGTTTCCTCCGAGAACAACGAGGCAGTGCAGGCAGTATTATAAACTCTGCATACATTAAAACTTTGACTGAATGCTCCAAAATCTCTTGTCTAAATTCTGTATTGTTTAGAATAAAAGCTTAGCTTGGAATAATTGTTACCCCTGGAAGAAAAACCGCATGAAGTGGACTTGTCATAGCTCATACATACCCCAGACACAACCAGCTCCCCTCCGAGGTTTTGAACTTCAGCCTTCACTTTGCTACAGATATTCAGCTGATGGCAATACAGTGCGATGCGCTGCAGGTAGGCTAGGAGGTCCTGCTTGCACGCAGAATCGGGGCACTGGAAAAACAAAGGTCAAGTTTTACTTTGCAATCACGAAAACTGGAACAGAAATCATTTAGGGAGAAACCAGACAACTCCATTCTGAAATAGTAAATGTGCTCCAGAGATTATTCCACCTTCTGCTGAGCTTTGGTTTTCAAAAGACAAGTGAGCAATACATGGGCATCACTAAATACATATAAAAAACCCGAAGCAATAAACACGGGCTATCAGAACACAGGGGCAGCCGCTGGACAAAATAACCGGGATCCTTTCAGCTGCACGGCTGCCCTTGAACTCCCTGCGAGGAGGAGGAGGAGGGCTACGTCACCTTTCCAGAGCAGGTCTGTTAACTACAAAACATCCTTCCTGTACACTGTACAGGACACAGCAGCAATGATTTGACATCCAAGATCTCAAGTTGCGACTAGCAGATGTTACCAAATCCAGCCTCAATTTCCAATCTTAAGTATTTTAAGCTAGGAAATGATAAACCCGACAGTTACTCAATTATTTCCAGCAAAGTAGATATTTTCCTGACTTCTGCTCCCATTTCTTAGCAGTGTGGAAACTAGGTTCCTCACCAGGCATGAAATAAAATTTTTAAAGTGCTTGCTGAAGCACTCATCCGTAAGATAAAAGTAACTTTTTCAGCTTTGCAATTGAAAGACTACGTAGGTACCAGAGACTGCAGTGCAGTTCAGAAAGCTGTTTTCTCGGACAGAAACGAAGGGCCATTCCTTGCTTTGCAGAGCCAAGCGGTGAGATGATTAACGAGCCAGTCTCACGCTGGATTTCAAAACAAGAGGAGCCCTGCTGAGGGGCAGCCACAGTCCAAAACGGGATCTGCAAGTATAAGACAAAAAGGCTACGGGAAGCCTTTCACCACCCATGCCAGTCCTGCAGTTATCTTTAAAAACGGCAGCAAGCATGGTGGTCCTCATCGCTTCTCCAAAGAGTAACGGGCCATCTCAGATCTACTGGCACGCTCTGGCTGTATGAAGACGAGTGAATAAAGCAGCTGGCACGCACTGAACTCCACAAACCCTTTGCTCGCCAGCCTCTCACGCTGCTGATGAATAAACCCAAGGGCATGTGTGCCACGCTCCTGCCCCGTGCATACAGCGCTAGCGGGGCACCTCCAGCTGCCTGCACCCCAGCGTGGGGCACCAAACATCTCGCGACTGGGTAAATACTCGGGCAGGCTCTGACCTCCAGACGTCGCTGGCAGTGCTGCAAGAAGTGCCCGAGACGACAGATTTTAAACCAGTCTGGATACATTCATGATGCCAGAAGCTATTGCAATAGGGATGCAGGGGGTATTACGGTCCGACAGGTCATGTTCTGGTGCCTGCAGGTGAGGACACCACGCTGACAGCATGTACGTTTCTGACCAAAGCAGGAAGTTTAGAGCTGGGTGCTACGTGCATACACGGAACACCCTGAATTTCAAGGCCACGTGCTTTTACACTGCATTGTGTCAAACGCACTGTCGCTTAAACCCTGATCTGAACCCCAGAGCAAGCATGACTAGTTGTACTGCGCTGCAAGCTCCAGTGCTATTTCCTCCTCTGAAATGGCCACTTTGCAATTCATCTTCTCATCGTCCCGCCAAGTGTTCACAGGTCTCCTGGACAAAGCCAGTATCAGACTCACAACGATTCTTACTTTTCTGCTCTAAGGCAGGCAACATTGTACCCAGCATTATTTCACCTCTAGCACCGTACCAGCAAATCAGGAATTCAACTGGCATTAACCAGGGACAGGACTAAAGGCAGACCCCGCAGTGATCCCCCATCCCTCCTAGACGGCTGTACCCCATCCAGAAACTCCTTAAAGCTCCATCACCCAGGGTCCTGGCACACAATCCCCGATCACTAAATGCAGGCTTCCCATCACCCCATACACACACACACTCATGTACAAAATCCAAATGCTTTTCCCTGGCCCCACAGCTTAGCTTGACTCGATGGCAAGCAGGGCACACCACCCTCTGCTTCTCCCCTCCAGGCAGTGCATTAGCTGCAGGTCTGCCCGACCAGCCGCTTGTCCCGGAGAAGCCTGGCACCAGCTGCCTCCAGGCGAGCACCAAAAACTCCACAGAAACCACGAGGACTGCAGTGGTTTACCAGTGTTAGACGTGAGAAGGAGAGAAGAGTCTTGCTCTAAGCAGCATTCGCTTCTCTTCACCCAGCACCTGCTTGCTCTTTCCACTGACCAGACCCTGCTGAGATTCAGAGAGCTGCACAGTCTGCGAGAGCTCCTCTCCACACACCCCTGTTCACAGCAAAATCCCATCTCATCTAGTACCCTGATCCTGTACAGCAGACTACCAAATGAAGATTCATAATAGACACAGTACGCTTGGAAGAATAACCTTAAATGTAGCACCAATTTACTACTTTAAGCTTCACTGGAGCTCAAGCTTATTGCTTACGGCCACACAGCCTCTCCTCTCCTTTCCAAGCAAGGTAAAAATCCCCTCTTGGGTGTCAGCAGTAGGGTCCAAGCCCTAAATCTCACTGCAGACCTTCTCTCCTCAGCTACAGTTCTAGCTGTACAAGATGGAAGCAGGAACCAAAGTTACCCTGTATATAAAGGGCACAAAAGGAGACTGCACCAGAACAGGCTGTCGTGTCACACAAGCAGTGGTGTGCAAACAGGGGGTCACATTCACACGGTGCATTTGCTTCCTACACCAGTAACTGATCTTCCATAACAGCCATTTGACTCTGAAAGGATTGTGAGTGTAGCTAATAAATACATTTGTTTTTTCCAGGGCCAGAACAAGTGGGTTTATTAAGCCAATGTGGTATTTCAGCACAGCAGAGAGAACGCAGCTGTACTATATGTTGCATATAGAGATGCCTCTGTATGGCAGGCTGCTGAGCTGTGATCTAAGGCAGCACACACACATACACACAATGCGCTACACCAGGATTTCTGGCAAGCTGGGACAAGCAGATCAGGCTGTGCAAGACAGGCTACGGAAATTTGGATGGCTTTACGGGCATCTGACCCTGTGTGTCCACCAACTAACAGAAATCACCTTCCGATTCCCAAGGAAAGCTCATAAAAACATCTGAAGTATCTGCAACTCTTACGTAGACATGTTGCTTCCATCCGTGAACTAAAAACCGTGAATAACAAAGCAGCGAAGCTTGCAGGTTAATTTTTTAAGCTAATCAATATTAGTCAGCAGTACAAGATGTTTTAGAGAAAGTCCACAAATAGCGTCGGCCAAAGAGCTAATGAAAAGCTGAAATTACCATTTTGGAAAATGCTCTCCATCTCCCAAACAGCTCATCTAACAAAGTGAACGAGCAGCACAGCGGCAGATTGAATTGAATGTTGACAAATGCACAATACGGCACATCAGAAGGACTGCTAAACAATTCAAGGTACTTTATGGGTTGTGAGTTTATGGAAACCATTTAAGGAAAGACACTCAAGGAAAGAGGCTGCTGCATGTTTACCAATGGCTGAAGGAGGCAGCAAAACAGTGGGGGAAGCAGTGGAATAGGAAACATGATTCAGTTGTATATATCAGTATGACATGAGTTGGAAAACCATGTCCTATACTGTGTGTGCTATTTCTGTGAGCAGAATAGAGAATTCAGTTCAAAGACAGATGAAGTTTGAATAGAGATGTAACACAAGATAAAAAAGAACATCAACAAAAGGCACTGTGGATGCCTGTATGAGCCCGGTTCTTTCCTATGCAGGAACACTCAGATAAAAACCAAAGAACCCAAAAGGCAACAATTTCAACACTGATTAAGAAAGATTACATTATTGTATTAACCTCCAACAGCCATAGACGCAAAAAACAACTGTCTGCAGAGCTAGCTTGGGAGGATTCCCACAACATGGTCACAGCAGATAGCTGCACTGTAGACAGAAACAAATGTGTGTTGGGGGACACCCCCACCTCCCCAAACCCCCCAAAATGAGATGCTGCCACAGACTCAATGGTGGTTGTTGGCAAAAGCTAAGCTGGCTGCTCCAAGTCAAATCCAGGATCCATCCCGGACAGAGCCAACACGCATGCACATTCGCTTCCCACCACCCCAGCTGCGCCTGCGGAGAAGCAGAATCACCTTTTTCTCCCTTTTTGCAAAGAACAGGAGCAGGGAAAGACAGAAGAGCTCTCATGCAGTGTGCTGATTAAGACAAGCACACAGTCCCCATCCCCACGCGTCTGGGAGGTGTAAGCAAGCAACTGCAGAGACTTTTCTTCCTCCCACTGTACCTCCAGTTTAGGGTAACAGTAATTCACAATAAAATGCCCCTGCCAGCCCTATGTAACAGCTGGGCTCGGCACTGTTTGGTTAGAGAAGCTGAAAGCAGGCATTTAGGGGAAGCAGTTACCACGGCAGGACAGGCACGTGGCAAGGCGTGCCAGCAGCTGTCACCCAGGACAGCCGTGAGCCTGTGCCCGGAGCGCAGCCCTGGACCAGCCTCCACAGCGCATGGACCAGTCTCGACAGCAAAAGCCTGCCGGAGCCTTTTTCTGGGAAGCGGGGCAATCCCTACGCTTCCCCCCAGCTCCTTCCAATTTAATGACTGGATACTGATACAACCTCCCACCACTATCAAAGAGAAAAAGTAACAGAATTTTTCTTTTGCTTTGTAAGTATTTCAACATTAAAAAAAATAATATGGAGAATCATTGTTCTAGCTGCAAATCATTTTCATTTGTGTTGTACTCATAACTTCTTCATACTCCCCCATTCAAAACAAGCAGGCTGCTGCTTTGAGTGAAAGATGGAACACCTTTGGGAAAATCTGCTGGCTGATGGCTAGACACTTTTCAACAGACGTAAAATACCTTGGATAATAGCTTTTATGGTTTCAAAGGAAATGTGCTGTAAAACTGCCTGACGGCAGGAGTTAGGAGTTCCTGACACACTAACACGAGGGGTCATGATTCATCCAGTGTCACATGGTGAACAGGACATAAAAACCCATCCATTTGTTAAAAGCCCGTATTAGGCATAGGAAGGTATTAGTGCTCCACTGAAATGGTTGCATTGTACGTCCTCTGTAACTGTCAGATCGTTCTACATTAACAGATCACTACAAGTTTCTAAAGAATATGTAAGCATATCTAATGAAATATGTAAGCTGAAAGTATTAGTAGAGTACGGAATCAGAAAAAAAAAAATCTATATTCTTGTCAAAATGACTAACTGTACAGTCCTGCTCATATTTATCTTCAAACATGTGTTTAATCTTTTACATTTTTAAGGCCCTTACTTCTACTAAAAGGAGCCATTTAGTTTTCTTCTATATTTTGAAATGGCTCAGTGCAGAAAACTGTATACCAAGTTTGCATAAAACATGTGAATTAAAGAAAAAAAAGCATTGTAAACCTTCAGCCCAAGATCCCCCGAGATCTGTAACACAAACTGCTCCTTGCTTCATTTACCTACAGCAGCAGCGCACCTGATTCTTCCAGAAACACGGCTGTCAAAATGCTATAGCAAGGAGACCCATTTTAAAAAGCACTTTTCAACTTTATCTTCCCATCGAACATTTCTCACTGCACCATTAATAAATTAGGGTGAAGACAACATCCTCTGGATGCAACATTTAAAGAGAGATCTGCATTACAAAGATTTACTTCCAAAGTGACACAGTTTTATTTAAAGCCTTGCATTATGAATTTACATCCAGAGAAGGACTGAAAAGCAAGCGACAGCTGTACAAAATAAACTTTAGTCCATGATCTCAGACTTAACCTACCTGCATTTCAGGGTCTCTCTTGAAGGCAGAATATTATTACTAAGGCTGATGTTTCTCTGCAATTTGGGTGTGGACCGAGACCAAAGGTGCTTTTGCTTGGCCCAACCCAGTTTCTGAAGTGGCTCAGGACAGGTGGATGCATTGCATAAAACCCCATTGCACTGAACAAGCCCATACTTGTTCAATCCTATAGAATTATTTTCAAATACCTTTGTACATATAGCACAACAACATGCACAACAGCCTGGGACAGCGTAGAAAATGCTCGGGTCACTACGTGCCTTGCTCAAAGTCTTCATCAACTCTGACAAGACAACAAAAAAAATACTAGAGAGTTTTGACAAACTCACCATTCAGTCTATGCGGCATTTGAAAATCGTTACTATTAAAAAGCTGCCTCAAAAATAATATTAAAGGTTGTGCAATAGGCCGTGTGCAATAATTATGGTGTGGCCTATGCAGTCTCGTCATTGCTTTGGAAAGTATTGGGCATATTCTGAGCATGACAGAAGCGACAGGAATTCAGTTTCAGTCCTGTTCAGTTTGAGAAACTGGCCTAGATACTATGTGACATGAAGCAGTGTTGGCATATTGCTACCTTAAAATGGCAGGTGCCCGATTTAAGCCAAGGAGCTGCTAGTGTTACTGCTGGACATATTTAGCTGCTTACACTGCTTAGGGTGGCAGAAGAGCAACTAGAAAGAACAGGCTAGAATTTTCCAGCAGCAAATCTGGAAAATCAGTTAAAAAACCCCTCAAACCTCAAAACTAAACACATTTTCTTCTGTTCATTGCGTCTGCAGTACTAAAAGATCTCCTATTGCTCATTTGTGCTGGAGGCTTATGAAAATGAATTGTGACTTACATGGTCAGCAATAGTCCGTCCCAGCTTGTCCATCCTTGACCCAGCCTCTGCAATCTTCTTGGCTGCACTAATCACATCTGACGTATTTTTCAGTGGACCTTTACCTCTGCAAAACAGAACAGAGTCTACCTTTTAGCACCAGAAAACTGGAAGAGTGAACTATATATTGCTTTACTCATCCTGTTCCATATAATACTGGAAGTGATTCCTCACCCAAACTGCGTGAATAAGGTTGCACAGAAATAGGCAGGTGTAACCATTACAGCGCCTTCATTTTCAAGACATTTTCCCCCTTCCAGCCCCTCCCCATATTTAGATTAAATCTAGGAATAAAAACATCTTAAATTTTACTTTTTTAAGCAACCTAATGATGATAAGAGATAACATTTTAGAAGACAGATTTGCAATTTTCATGGAATGCAACAGCAAGTTTAAAAAAATAGTGGTGTATAAAATCTGGTAAATGAATTTCAAAAGGCATCAAAACCCCTCTCTTTCTTTTGCAAATAACTGTACTAGGAACTATTTCTGCAGTACAGCAAGCCCATAGAATTTAATGTTGTAAGGAACTGAGTAAATATATATATATATACACATTTTTATATATATATATATATATTCCTTGGGACAAAAATCACCCTTAAGAAAGACAGGCAGGCAACAACTGCTGTGTACCTATAGATCAATTTAAACAGTTACTACCTCCCAGTCACTGCATAGTAATGCATCTCCCAAGTTAATACACAGGCTCTTTAATAGGGTAACATTTAAAGGAAATTGTAAGAAGTAAGACTCTTAAGAGTACTTGCAAAATATTTCATTGAAAGGTCAGCATCCCAGCCAGTTCTGAGAGAAGGTGTTGTGTGCACAAATTAAAAAGACTCACCTGGTGAAGTCTGTCATTTCCATCATAATCATACACATTTGTTTTGCCAGAACAATTATGTCATTACCGCTGTCATCCCATTTTGATACTTCAGCATCCAATTTACTCTTTTCTTCCTGGAAGCTTGCGACCTGCTCAGCAATCTTAGCTTTTTGCTCTTGAGGGAGCTGAGCCATGATAGCCTGAAAGAGAGAGTTTCCTTAACATTGCCTTATGCCGCCGCTTGTAGAAGGCTTTTTGGAACATTTCACTAGTAACTGATTTAAGTCATGTAGATGAGGGATAAAGCTTTAATAGCAATCCTCAGCTTTACAGAACCATTTCCTTCCATTTTGAGCCAAAGTTTATGGTCTTTCTTAAGAAAGGGTGCCCAGAAAGACAAACTGACGTCTGAAAGGCGGGCATTCGCACGATAAAATTGTTAGACACCGAACAAGTTTGCCACATATTACCATCCATCAAAGAAAAACTGCATGAAGAGGAGGGACTTGCCTTTTCTACAAAATTTAGGAGTTTTAAAAGGAAGTTCCACTTGGGTATCTTTCAGTGTTGCAATGCACAGAAGAAATACTATGAGTCCCTTTCCTGCAAAAAGCTAGATGTACTATTTTGAAACACGCATACTGAGGAAAAAGTAAGTGAAAATAAAGAGTATGTGCTTACTCCTGAATAAAATCTATTAGACTACGTTCACAGCCTATATGAGGCTCAATACCCTTGCCTTCATAAATATTAGGAGCATTCATGCCTCCAGAAGCAGGTGAAAAGGAGTCTTCAGTACAAAAAGAAGCCTCTGGCAGCAGCCATGCTAAAAGGTAGATTAGAAATGTCTGCATTTAAATAAAAGGGGAGAGAGGGATACAGGAATAGAGAGTGCCTGTACAAGGAAGGAGAGCATAAAAAATACTCTCAGTTAGTAAAAGCCAACATGGCAGAAGTTTGATAAATAGGGCCTAGCTACTTCTTGCCTGGTTTCAGGCTAGAAGCTCCTTCACAAAAAAATCTTTCGTGGCACTTTCCCAAGAGTATAAATTGTTATCGATCCAGAAGGGGACGTGTCAACTAAAAACAATACGTAAGGCCTGTTTTTCGTTCAACATACTGATTTTAAGGTTTCATCTATTAATGATTATATATTGCCTATCAATGCTTTCATTTTTAACAGTCATAGGAAATGCATTTCCTATGAAATGATTTCATTTTTGAGCTCCTCTCAACATTGTCTTGATTAAATGCTCAGCGGCCAAACACACACCAACATGTGCGTGAGAAGACATTTTGTAAAAAATGTCTGAACTGCAGAGCTATCTATTTCTTGCCCACAAACTTAGTATTTGCGTGTTGAAAATAACATTAGTACAATGGAATGATTTGCCCCGTATCTCCCTGCAGGAGCTCAGCTAATTAAACGGCAGTGCCTACGTCTGCGATGTCAAAGTATAAAGTAGTTCATCGGTATTAAAAGGATCTTGATCTTTCAGAACATCCAAAATAAAACACAGACGTTTCTGATGTCCATCAGACCAGCACATGCCGCATTTCGCTTAGCCTCCTTTTCAGAAGAAAACTGGAAACAAAAGAACGCCAGTTTTCTGATCCAACGTTTTCACCACCACCCCCAAAAAATTTAACCTGGATTTTCAAAGCAAGTTGAACTGTTTCTTGAAGGCAGGTCACGGTTTTATAATGCTCAGATTTCTTCCTTACCCTCGCACTTTGTCCAGCAATGAGCTGATCATCTTCAGTCTGAATACTTGTTCTGCTTCGGACGTCGAAATCCTCAGTCTCAAAGTCAGAATCATCCAACTCTTCAGGAGTCTGAGGAAAGAGTAATTCAGTCAGAGTCAAACAATAGATTTCATGGCTCTAAAAATCAACAAGAATATTGTTTTTCAAGCAGAGAGAATGGAAATAAATGAAGGTAAAAATTATTCCATGTTTTCAACAAAAAGGTAAATATAAGGACTGTATCCAGCTTGTGAACACGTGTGATAATATATGCTTGACTGCTCATTTTAAACACCATAGGGATCCTCAAAATTTCATACCAGTAACTAAACATCTGAGATTTGTCAGGACACTAACACACTCAGGATTTGAAACACAGAAAAAAGTTTTTGAAAAATGAACAATTTTTTTGCAACTTGGTTAAATGTAAAAGCTTCACTTGAGATTCTGAAGCTAAAATTACACACAGCTTTAAGGCCTGGTTCAAAACCACAGACGTCGTCTTTAGCACAATTATGAATCAAAGCATCGACTAAATTAACAACAGATAAAACATATCAAAATTTATTCTTATCCCCCAGGAAAAGCTGGAAATTTTTAGCTAGTAAGGGCCAGCATTTATGCTGTAGGCTAAACACATCTGACCTAGTTCCTGCTTGCCTAGGATTTATTTTTGCTACTGCCAGTCTGTAGCTGGCAAACTTTTTATAAAGCTTATCAAGTTTAAACAGCATGTTTGTCAAAATACTACATCTTTGCCTAGAGTGGCACTTCATGACTATTTTGCAGAGCTGGATCAACAAAGAACTTCACTGATAAATGCAATAAATTGTGATTAACAGACAAGATGCAAATAAAGTCCCTGTTCTTCATATTTCTTTCTTATGATTGGAATTTTACAAACTTGTTTTCCAATACAGACACCTTGAGATACAGTGAAAATAAAGATGGATATGCAAAATAGTTGCCAAAAAGCAAAGGTGAGTATGCTGACAATCAAGAACTAGGGTATTTCAGCCACCATCTCCTCTCCATGCCTTGAAGAACAGAGTATATTCACAAAATCAGCATAAGGACATATACTAATAAGTAGCTCAGCGTATCAATATTTAAAAAATTTAAAAAAATTAAAGAAAACAGTTCTGCTGCATCTTTAGAAACTGTTTATGATTCTCAAGCCCCCTTCTCTTCCCATCCATCCCGAAGCCCAAACAACCTGGAGTATACAAAGTGTAATTCTGCCTTTCAACCTGTCATCAAGAGCAAAAACTCCTCTCGGGGGGTGATGAGAGATTGCCTGGGGATCAGGGAGGAAAAAGCTTTACTTCAATAACCTACAGATAGAGTAAGATTTTAGTTTTGAAAATACACTGCATAAACGCAAAAATTAGGGTGTTTGAGTGACTTTTCCTTCTGGTTCCTGTAAAAAACAAGTGCCACCGGACAAAGTTTCAAGTGAAACAGCTTGTTTGCCCCAGCCGAGCTTAGCAGCAGCCCCCTGCAAGCGTGGTTACTCCTGTGGTCCAGTTTGAGACAATGCCCTGGAGAAGTGATGGCCTGGCATCTCCATTTGGATGACTCTCTTATCCTAAATACATTCTAGACCTTACAGCCCTTTGGACAACAAATACTAACATTTTAACTTTTTTATAGGTCACTGGTATGTCACCAGTGAGCTGCCGTTAGCTACTGGCAGCTGCGATAAAGCCGTGGCACTCTGACATCAGAGACACGGCGCAAGGAGAAACGTCAGGATTCCTGGCATCGCCAGCTCGGCTAATTACTGACGACGTGGAATTGGCAGTCATACTTTCATATCCTGAATAACAAGGACTTTAGCGGGGGGTGAATCAATTTAGTTTGTCTGCATAGCAGGAAAGCACTGATATCTTCATCTAACATTGCTTGTCTATAAATCCTGAGCTTAAGTTTGAAAAAAATTATATGGAGAGCACATATGTGGTTGTCAGCTTTTCTTCTGATTTTCCATCTGATTCTTTGCTTTAAGCAGCAAACATGGAAGACACTGTTGCAATGGTTACTATAATCACATATATTCTGGGGCTGTACGTCCTCAATTTACTTATCACCAAAATGTATCTGCCATGGTTACCGTTCTGAAAGATGAAGACAGTTTCTCCGCAAGGCGTTGAGTCAGAGGGGTACAAGGAAAAAAGAAAAAAAAGTAATAAAGTAATTTGTTTTTGCTGTGTCTGGCTCCTGCCCATTTTTACCACACTAAGATTCAAGGAATATGCCCACAGGTCAGCTTCAACCATAACTTTCTTTTCTGCATCCCTTCAATCAACTGCAGGAGCCCTTCTGCATCTTCCCCACACGCCTACCAGTCTAACGCTGCCTGACCTACCAGAAATTAGGAATTCCAAGTCACACTCACTGCACCTGAAACATGCAAGCACAGAAGAGATAAAGCCTCTGTGAACCGGTCCCTGTTTACTGAGGCTAGCCAATTAACGAATTACATGCTCTAGGAACTATACACTGAACTCATCTAAACCTGTTTTTGACTAACTAGCATTAATTCCCCAAATTTACTTAATAAAGAGCCATCAGGTTTTATTTCTAAGCTCTCAAACCATCAAAAAGCATCTACAGTTAAGAATCCACTTGCTGTTGTTAAATCAAAGGTCACTGATTTTAGCACATTAACAAGCAAGGCATTAACATGATATTACAAAAGATGCGTGAAGGGTATTTAGCATCACAACTCTGGCTATCATTGATGCTCAGATCTGTTTAATGAATTTGAATCAAAACATACTTCTGAAGTACTCCACAGAGCGATTAGCAGTTTTTAAGACAGAATGTTAATATGAGCTAAACAAAAATCTTACGCTGCCTGCTCTCAATAAAACTGATGCATGTCAGTTCAATAGAGGTGGGGGAAAGTGAGCAGAAAAACAGAAAGCTGTTTAAGTAAGTTATGCTCACCCGGATCATCAGTACGGCTTTCCTGATATCTCGTATTCCGTCATACACCAGTCGCGAAGCATCGATAAATTCGTTTTCATCCATTGGCTGAGCAGGGTCTGAACTCAGTGCTTCCACAGCAGCTTCTACTTGCTCAGTAAACCGCGGCATAACTGAATTAAGAACACAAAATAAGAGTCAGTCCCCACCCCAATGCCATTTTCTGTGTGTGTGTGTGCGCCTCGTTGTTAACTATCACTGGAAACTCTGCAGTGGTTCCATTTAAATTCAAAACCTTTGTTATAGAAGGACACCAATACTGTAGCTCAAGTCTTACGTTCACTTCAATTTCTGTTTACTCTACTGCTATTTGGTTTTTTCCCCCTTAGCCAGTGAAAAGTTTATCACACCCTTCTAGTGGACAAGGAGAAAACACCTGGGGAAGCAGTTAGAATCTATGGGATAAAATATTAAGCATTTGTTTACTATTCCCTGTAGATGTACACCATTTTGGGGGAAAAAAATACTATTACCACGACAAAGCTCAAGTTTAACAAGGCACTGGAAGCAGGCAGGTTGCACTGCTGTACTTCAGTGACTCACTGCACCCCAGGAAGAACATCACAGAACCATTTACAGTCTGTTTGCTTCTTCAGTGTCACCCTTGATTCTTCATCACAGTTGTAATTAAAGCAAACCCAACAACTAATAGTTGGCACAGCACTCATTGAAGCAAGCAGAATCATTCCTTACCCTATATGGATGTTACCAGCTAGCTCACAGGAAACACCCTAATTTCTCGTTTAGGGGTGGCTGACTACAGCCTACAATGTTTCTTTAACTGTTGAAGATATTTTACAAAATTTTCCCTAATACTATTACCCAGAATTTACTCTACTGGGCCAATAGGCAGAAATCCTTTCTGGAACCTGAGCACTGACAGAGGCTGGTACAATACTGCAAGATGACCAGCATAACTTTCAAGCCCTGTCTCACTGTTTGGGACTCGTTCCCCGGTGTTTTAGCTTTCTACAGCTCAGTCAATGACAGCAAGCACATTCAGGGAGACCTTGCGCACTGCTGAGTTTTAAGCCAGTCAACACAGCAAAATTACATTTCTCATTTTGCAACAGCTCTGCAAATAACTCCCACTAATTTTCATTATAGTATGTAAATGGAGCCTTTAATAGATTTCACAGGTACATTACTATCCAGTTGCCCGTGCGCTTGTAAGCAGTATGAATTCAGGGATCTTGGGAGTAACCAACTCTTACCTGTGTTGGACAGTAACTTAGTTGCTTCCAACACCTTCTCAGTGTAGACTCCAGGTTCGTAGTTATCCATTTCAGAAGTGACAACATGAATGACTCTAGCAGCACGTCCTCGGATTGCACCAGCTGTGCGGTCTAAACCATCAACATCTTTTTCTTGGAGAGCAATCACACATTTGTTTACATCTTCTAAAATATGATTCTCTGGTGGTAAAAGAAGGAGGATTTAGATGGTAATATCTTCTTTTCTGTTGCAGTCATCAGCATTGCAATTTCTCAGTTTGCAACCTGCTCTATGAACCTCCAGTGAGATGCTGTAAAGCATTAATTTTTAAGCTTGCTATGACCAGTGAACAGCTGACCTTCCCAACCAGGTGTCAAAAAACCCCATCAGTCCATTCACCTACTGGCATCCACACTTCTTGCCCCTGTTTGTACTCGATTTGACCAAGAGAAAAGCTCAGTTCAGCTGCATTCTCCCCTAACGTGTTTCTTTCCATATTCCTCCCCTGGACTGCCAAAGCCCTTATTGCAAATATTTGCAAGCCACTCCCCCGTCATTCCACGTGCGTGGGGTGATGAGGCACCCTCCCCAGTGCCACACCTAATCCACTCAGCCCTCTAATAGACTGGGGCGCTTGTTGCACGTTCCTAGCTTCCTACATAGTGTTTTCCGACAACCACACACATACCACCAGAGAATATTAAACTATTAGTCCTCCATCAAATTTAAGACATACAACATATGCAGTGATTTATGCAGAAAGCGTTCCAGCGACAGAGTACTCATTGCCTCCTAAGAAAACAGAAAATAAAGCCAGGACCTCTGTCTGTAATTTACTTTTAGAATATACGTTTTCTTTCTTACCCAGAGATATTTTCCCCCATTTATCAAGTCCAAGAGGCCCAAAACGTGTAAAAACCCCTAAGAGATTTCTGAAGATGCCTAAAGAGGTTGGGATCCTCATTTGGGGAAACCTACCCAAAAGGTCTTCCAAACACTGTTAGAGACCTCTTTAATATATCGGTACCATCGCTTTGACATTGCTATCCGACATCAGCATTTGTGCTGCTTGGTAAGAAACCAACTTGGAAACATTTCTGCTCTGTCACTTAAAACCAGAGTTACTTACCATTGACTTAATCATGCTACACTGCCAATCCATGCCACTGAAGTGGCTTTTATTCCCTACGCAGGTAGTAAAAGAGCCATTTTGCAAGAGTTTGTAGAGACAAGAAACACATAGAGTTGACTGATAGGGATTTGTATAAACTGGCTGAAAGGATTGCTGCTGGAAGAGTTACGCTTAATTTACATAAAATTAACAGAGCCAGGTGCAATATTGCGAGACTTCTGTAAGCAACCTGGACAAAAATTAACTTGTGAAACACCTCTGAAGCAACTCAGCCTGAACAAGTTCAGCTGAGGGCAGAATATGGCCCTAAGAGAGAAGCGCAGGTTCATTAGTGATTTGACAAGCCAGTGAGCAGGCAGCCAAGGTACAAGAGCTGCAGCAAGGAGCACGCAGAGTTTTGGTATTTAAAGCAAGTTTACTGTTGCAAGTTGCAACAGTAAAAAGAAAAAGCATCGGCGTCAGGCCAAAACACAGACTGTTTATTGCTTGAATTCCTTAATGAATAAATTAAGCCACAGACCATTTAAAAGCCTCTTTGGATTATATGAACTTTAATAAAAGGCATGGACAAAATGAGGATGAATATTTAAAAGCCTGCTGATCATTTAATGTCTTTTGTAGATGCAAAGTTGCCAGAAAGATGCTTCTATGGAAAGATAATCCCTCACGGGGCAGCCTGCAAGGGGCCCTGGGGAAGTACAGGACTGCCAGGTGCATCTACTCTGGTTATACTCTCCAGCTGGATGATAACAAATCAGATTTGACACTGTTCTGTGTGCTTGTATATACACACACTGCTACCTGTCCTACAGGCATACGGACCACAAGTGTCTGGCACAAAACTCCATCTGCTGAGGCCGGGGTGGCAGAGCCCAAGAAATGGTGATGCACGGGTTCACCACCAGTACCTTTGGGGACGTGGTAACGCCGTCCTGCATCAAAGATAACAGCCTTCCTGCTGCTGAGCTGGAGAAAAATCTCACAGCAATAGAATATAACATGGAGTATAACGCAGGCAACGTCAAAGGGATCTTGTCCTACCAAAATAACTACAGGGAAAGTATGGCATGGTTTGGCAACAAGGTAAGAGGAAAGCCATTTTTTCCAATAAAAATGATTTTTAGAGCAAACAAGGAAATACATAAAACTGTGAAAAGGTAACAGAATTAAAAGTCCCCCACAGCTGTCAATCCTCAATCCACCCCCACCAAACACCTTCCACCTCCACCCACCTCCCCATTAAAGGGATTAAGAAATCCTTTTCCAAACATCCTAAGAAGTCTGCGAGGGAGTCTGGGGGCTACAGGAGATCACAACCTAAGAGCAACAGTCAGGAGATAAAGCCACAGATGCATAAATATAACTCTGCTTCTCTGCTGTGTCCCCTGTGGAAAGTCTTAGAACAATTTCCATGCTGGACCCTCTCTTGACGAGGGACACTGGAGGAACCAGGTCAAGCAGCAGTGTCAGTAGACATGGTTATGGAACAAATACTTGAGTGTTCATACACTTGTAAATACAGTATTCAACTTGTAATGAAGAAGGACAATCATCGGGCCCAGGCAATATGCATCCGGAGGCTCTTAAGACAAAATAGCTCCGCTGTGATGGGCAGTCTCTCGTGTAAACCTCTGTCAGCAGCAGAGGAACAGAAGGCAGCAAATTGAATGATTTTTTTAGAGGGTTTCAAGGGAGATCCAGGTAATTTCAGAACACTGAATTTGACAATTACACAGTCCTATCAGCAACTGCTCTAAAGAGCAGAGATAGTGGGCACACAAACACACCCAGAGTGCTTAGGGAAGGCACTGACAAGAGGGATAAGAATTACAGAAGGTAGAGAAGAGCTTTGACGTGAGAAATAATGAAACAGGCAAAGACTCAGCAGTCAAGAAAGAGGTGACTGGCTAAGTGTACAACAGAAGTCTGTACATTTACAAACAGCATGAAGAAAGCGAGGAGGGAAAAAACCTCTTCACTATCTTCTGCTACAACTAGGGGCATCAAATGAAGCAAATTGGCAACACTGCAAAAACGAGGAGGTGGTTCACACAGAGCACAGTTAAGCTGTGAATTTTGCACAGGATGATGGGAATGCCAGTGGTTTATAATGGTCGGAAGAGCAACTAACACAAGCTTGAATGAGAAAAATCTGTCAAGGACTGTTCAGTAGATAGCACCTCTGATGCTGGAGCTCCCTGAGCTGCAAATCACTCATGGTTGGGAGCATATACGAAAGATCTTCAGTCTACAGGACTCCTCTGCTATTAATCTCCCATGCACTGACAATTAGCCACTGCCAGACCGTTGTCCTAACTCAACAGGGCCTTTCTCATGCTACGCCCTTCATAAAATGTTGTAATCTGCAAGCTTATCTGCAACACTGTGCATTTAAGTATCCTTATTCTTGTACGATATTCTGCTATTATCTAAACCCAACATCTCTTTCATCAAGCCTTTACTTGTGCATAATTAACACAATTCTGTGGCATAAGCTGAACAATGAAGCATACACTTCATGATGGACAGCACAACACGTTGTAGGAATGTGCTATTATACACACACACACACACAGAGACCCACAAGGACACTTTTTAAGTCTGCTTACATCCCAGTTGGTAACTGATAAAACCCTACTATGCACAAACATCCTAATAACCCCAAACAGAACCTGGTATAAATCATACTCGTCATGATTTTATCTGAAGAGATGTTTAGACTTTTAGCAGACGAATTGGAGTTGTGGCATTTATATGGAAAACATTTATCACAGTTCAAACAAATAATATTTAAAGCAGTATTTATTGCTTTAATATTTTTCTAACATCTCTTTGATAACGCAGCACATACAAATAATTGCGTCTGAAGTAGTCTCAAACTACAGCATTTCCATGGCATCATTTTGGGTGGCAAGCACACACTCGAGGTGAACTCTCTCCTGAGTCAGCCTGTCACTGCCTCAGAAAAGAAGCGTTCCCTGCTTATTGCCAAGCTCTTGAAACTCTTCAGAGCAACTCAGCAGTGGGCCAACACCATAACCTCTCCCCTCAAAAGCAGAGTACCCATCTCCTCGAATGACCTATACGAGGATGGAGACCACTCAGTTCCAGTGGCTCAACCCATTTTGAGCCACACCTGTAAGTGAAATACAGTAAGGCAGCTTTATACAGACCACGTTTTCACAGACTAACAGCTTTTTCTCTTTAAAATGTTTTGTACACTTGTGGGCAAACGCCAAGTGGAGCCGTGAACTTCAGCACACAATTCTCTCTAAATATATTTCCCCAGAAATAGGCTCCTTGCAGCTGTGCAATTTCAACTACTGCTGCAACGACAAGCACGCAGACAGATACAAAGAATGAGGACATTCAATTGCCTAATAAGTTTATGCTAACTCATTGCAAAGAAAATTTTTATTCAGAACCCAGGGAACCACAATACAATATGTATGATAATACAGGTGACTCACTGTAGAAACATTACTTCGGGTTTTTTTGGTTTTGGGTTTGTTTTTTTTTTTTAAATATTTAAAAAAAAAAAAAAAAAGATGGTATTTTACTTCAGGCCTGCAAGTTTTTGTCTACATTTCCTAGATATGTTCACCCGGTACTTCTGATGCCACACATCTTCCTGTGAAATCTCTCTTTACAATCAGAGTTTTTAGGTCACTTGAGATGCCCAAGCCTGTTTGCACCAGGAAAATTAGACCCTCAGTTTGTAGTGGTAATTTGTGAACACTATTGCAGACACAATTCACGTGGTTATATCACCGTGTCTTCTGACTAGAGCAGAATTAGAGGATTTGGAAATAAAAATGCCCCCCTTATTTCTAGGTCACAGCAGCTAATAGTGAGTCTTTAACAATGATGCTGATAAAACATATTATCTTGGCAAGCACTTTGCCAAATGGAATTATTAATCTATTATAATTATCTGTATTTTTTAAAAACTTTAAAAACTTTACTAAAGCTGACATGGTTAAAAAGATTCACAGAACATTTTCTATAGGAACAGTTTTATTTTAATTAACTTGTACGACCATGGTTTGACATTCATTTTTGTTTACATAAGAAGAGTCTAAGGTGAATTGAGGGATCGTCTTTTTGCTAGTTCATAACTTGAACATAAACGTATTCTATTTCCCCCAGTGTTACCGGTGATGTCTGTTTACAGTAGTTAGATAGTAATTCATTGGTAGTTCAGCTAGCAATTCAAAATCTTGAGACATAAAGTGTCTTTTGCTATGTTTAAGCTGATCTGTCTACTGACATGTAAATATATACATTTATGCATGCACACGCCGTAAGTGCAATGACAGGTTTCTACAGTACCTGCTGAACTAAACTATCGCTGTTTTCATGCTATAAAAATACTTCTTCTTGTGCCAAGATCTCATGCTCTATTTTCACATCTCGCTCGGTAGAAGATGATGCTTGCCAGGTGAAGTGTACCAACACCATCCCTTCCAAAAACCCGAGAAGACTCCAGAACATGTGTAGAAACCACCCGTTTCCAGGAATAAGCTCAGTTATGAGAAAGATTATTTCTGAGATCGAACCCCTGATTACCTGATACAGCCAGGAAGTCATCAATGGAAGTGATGTCATCGACAGCATCCGTCAGCACGCGGACTTGCTTCTCCCACTGCTCTTTGAAGAGGTCCATGTTTTCTTGAGCCAGCTTGCTTTGGGGTTTAGCAGCCAGAGCCAGTGCAGCATTAATGACCTGTAAAACACCTCTGGATTTTTAAAACATACCCTTAACGAAACAATTAGTTTCCATATGTTTATCCAATGAACTCAACAGCAAACAAAGCAAGTTTAATAAGTTTTCAGGAACTTGATGTTTAAACACAAAAGTGTTTATTCTGTTGCTCTCACATCCAACTCATACTTGCTTCCACATTTATTATGGTTAGTTATTAGAAGCAAAAACACTTGGCAAGTATTCATACGAGCTAGCTTCACCTTTCTTTAACAGCTCATGTTAAAAAGGTGTTGCTCTCTGAGCACAAGTTGTGTTGTTAAATATTTTAGACAAGATGACATTTAGTACACTGGAGGCTGCATTTCCTAAGCTACTCGCTGGAACCTGAGAAAAAAGGTCAAAAAAGGATTAATCTTACACAGTCTGAAGTAGAAACAATATGCAAAGACAAAATTTATCTTCTTTTCCTTAAAGCTTTACTCTATACCTTACCAGTAATTGCTATAGTACCTTAAGATTTCTGTTATGGCTGTAGAAGAGCTAGATTAGCCAGGGAACAGGAGGAGAGGATACTATTTGATGCTCCTCCTGAACACCCCCCTACTAATTTTCTTCTAACCCCAAGGCTCTAATTTACTCCAGATCCTTGTTTTTCTACGCAGAACAAATGCTACACATACTGCTAGGTAACAAAGTTTAAGCTGTGCCAACTCATTGATCAGTTAAATGACCAAAACCGCCTCTTTGGGTGTGGGAAGAAAGCAATCTCAAAAGCCTGCTCCTGTTCTTGCTGCACTACGCTCCAGCAGAATGACCTGGAAACGTGCCAGGCATGAGAAACCATCCGCAGTCAGACCGGCATGACACTCCTAACCTTGTTTTCAGGCACCTGAGAGTTAGAGCTAATTAACTTATAAATCTAATGTGTAATTTTTCTTCTCTACTTTAGGACCGTATTAATTTCACAAAGTTGCCGGACAAAACACGCAAGCACCAGATGTTCCTGGTTTTCCTTTCCAAAATCTACTTTCTCTACCTGCTTCATTTAAAAGTGTCACAAAGCATTTAAAAAAATATACAACTCACTAAACATGGAAACGATGGTGATGTCAAAGATATCACGATGGCACTGAATGAATCAGGCAGGAGAAGGAGGCTGATTCACCCGAGGGATGCTAGAAATTAGCAGTGACTGAGGAAAATCCACAGAAAAGCTATACTGCTCTCCATGCTACCATCCTGCCTCTGGAGATGGAGGCTGCAAGTCTGGGTCACAAATCAAAACGAGCTCGATGGGTTTGATAACACAGACAAATGCGAGAAACAATTTGGCACGAGCTGCAATCTGTTCAGGAGACCCCCGGGCATGAAACACGCCTTTGAACCCTGGCAATAATGACAGTGTCCCCGTCCTTCATGAAGAACATGGGGTCCTGTGCTGTTTCCCCTTCCTCAAACCAGACATTGAAGTCACATCTTCTGTGTAGGCAGCTGCAGTAATCAGGATGTCCCTTCAAGAGAGACCTGCTGCCAGCCACGGTGCACGCTGCTCTGCTACCCTCACACTGCCCATTAAGAATATGGTTCTCAAGTCCTGGAAGCCCCGAAAAACACCTTGCAACACCTGAGAAAATGATGTTTAAAAATTTAAAATCAAACAGAAATAGAGGTCCTCTGCTCAAGAGCCCTGCTTCTTAAGTCTAGCTGACACCATTTCTTGCCCCAGTCTGACTGATGTAATGAATTATCCACCTGTCAATCAAAATCTAGATATCCGAAGTTTTATGAAGGTGAATCCAAATAACAAGCGTAAAACAGACAATGCTCCAGAAATCTGCTCTCAGCTTTTATCCTGCTAGTAACTAACTACTGAGACAGAGAAGACGGTAATACCAAAGGTCAGGACATTTTCTCCTGCTCTCTTCTAGCTACCGTGGCTAATATCAGATATGAAAACATCCTTTAAGCACTGAGACAGGTCAGCATTAATGCTGAAGGAACATATGGCCTGTGTACCTGCGTGATGTATGTCTGGACAGCAGCAGCTGTCTGAACAATTAATCTTTGTCAACAGCATGTGTCCAACCCCAGATGCCCACCTTAAGCAACTCTTCACACGTAATGGAAGAGCTGTCATAGATAGAGGGCTCTGCAAAGCACTCAAGAAACTCAAACAGGGCGTCGTCACTAAATCCAAATGCAGGAGGCACAAGCTGCACCATTGTCCTCCCAACAGGCAGCTTGTCCAACTGAAAAAAGGAAATTTTTTTGTACAACAGCAAAAACGCATGGCCAAGGCAAACCTATTTTAAAAAAATGGCCAAGCAAAACCAGCATGTAAGATCTCCCTTACAAGCAGACATGTCTTGCATTTAGAAAGCAGCCAGCAGCACCAGAGATGAGGACAACCTGGTGGGGAAATCGAAGGCTATCGAGTGTCACTGTGGAACTAAAGACAAACTACAGCTTAGGACACCCACGCAGGTGTGTGTGCGCTCAGGAAGAAATTGAAGACAGCAGATGCAGCTCAACAGCCCTTTTTTGTAGCACATACTCTATCTCCGTGAGCAAAGTGGTTCCAACTTTCTGTTTTAGCAGGGGTGATCAGACCCTTCACTCTGCCAAGTATGTACAGCTTCGCATTTACGCAGGCAAGTTACCCCGGACACGTCTCACAGGTCTGCTTGGGGTAATGTCCCAGGGATTACTGACAAAACCCTGCAAATTATCTCTTCCAGTAAATATGCTCTTACATGATGCCTGGTATCCAGTACAGAGCGACTGATTTATTTTCCAACAGATGCTTAGATAGTCATGGAAAAAGTACAGGGATGCTGGATATTAAATAATCTGTGTGTGTAGCAGGACTACGATTCCTTTATTATCTAAAAATGAACACTTGGGGGGAGGGGGAAGGGACTGATTAAAGTACACTATTGCTTCTCCAAAAAACATCAAGCATTGGGCAATTAATTTAAAATATGAGTAACTTACAG
Organism: Aptenodytes patagonicus; assembly: GCF_965638725.1. Taxonomy (NCBI): domain Eukaryota; kingdom Metazoa; phylum Chordata; class Aves; order Sphenisciformes; family Spheniscidae; genus Aptenodytes; species Aptenodytes patagonicus. The sequence goes on along the minus strand of NC_134960.1, from coordinate 20,738,706 downwards.
GAAGAAGAGAGAGAGATATATAGTTCAAAAAATTGGAAGAACATGGCCAGACTACCTGAAATGTAGCAGCTTCCATGTAAAACATTTGGCAATTTCAGGGAAATATTCTGTATTTCAGAGCTTTTCAAAATGCTGCCAGAGCACTGTGATCACAATGACTCACTGAAGTCGTACAAAGAAAAGAATCAAACAGGGACATTTTGAGACTATCCAGAAGGAAATGAAGCATGGCAAGAAAACACACTATTTTTATCGGTGCTTTGTTTCATGTTGCAATTGCAATGTTCAAGTCAGACAGCCCAATGCTCGATAACGTGGTTCCAGCAAGTTACTTGGAGTTGCTCTGCTCCGCCTCGCAGCTTCCCGCGGCAGCAGCCAGGACTTGGCAACAGACACCCCAAGATCGGGGAGGCTTAGGATTCAAAAGATTTGCAATTGATGTCTCAATCTGTACCTCAGATCCTCTTCTCGTGTCTTTCATGGGAAGAACCTGCCGCTTTTTTTTAAATTTTCCCTATTGGAACTAAAGATGTCAGACTGAATTTATAGATTTATACCTTTGCAGGGCAGGACTCCCCAAGGTTCCCTGAAGAGTGACTTCTACCTGGGTTACAAGACTGCGGCTACTTTGCCCAGAAGCTCTCTTAAAAAGCACAGCTATTCCAGGACAGAAAACACCTTAACCTTAGATACACTTGTGGGTAAATTAAAGACACTGGGTCACACAGAATTAATTCTTTTAGGTTTAACTTAGGATGGCTTCCAGCCTCACCTTTATAGCACTCCATCTGAAAGACTGAGAGAGGCTAGAAGAAAGCTCTTATACGTGGTGGTGCTCCTACAAAGAACAGTTTTGAACACTTGGCTGGCATGGCCAAAGGAAGAAGCATCACTTGGGAGAAGAAAACTATCACCTACTTATTTTGCATTGCAATCCCTACCCGTTATAGCTTAATATAGTCTCAGTGCACGCAATGTCTGTAAGCCACGTAACTCTCCATTTCAATGGCTATAAGCACTTTTCCTTTTTTGCCTCAGTCTTTCTGATAGGGACTTTTTGCTCTTTACAGGAGACTGTTCTTTGTGCAGCTGGTTTAACTTTGCCCTGTTTCTTGTCGTATTGGTTTTAGGATGCTACTGTGCCACGACAAGGAGGAGATTTTCAGTTTCAAAAGCTCTAAAACAAACGCCCAGTCCTCTCCCCTCTCCTCATGACACACCTTTTCTTTACAACCAAAATATCTGCTGTTCCTAAGTAACTCACTTCTTTTTTGTTTTTAAATAAAGATCTTAATTTACCAGCTTTCTTGTGGCATTTGGGGAATGAGTTGGAAAGTAGCTCCACGACCTTCAAACCTTCAAACTTACTTTGCATTTGTAAAAAAAAAAAAGCTAAAAACACAAGCACCCACCCATCAGCTATGATTTCGGGGGCAGAGAAAAAAAAGGGACATGCACAAATCAAGCCCCAGCTGGGATGTGAAAAATCAGTTTTATTCTGGAGTGGGTGAAAGGGAACTTGTCAAGCAGACAGCAGGATCAAGTTTGCTTTGGGAAGAAGATCCGAGAGTGAGCAAGGGTAGAAGCAGTGATCTGAGCTTTGGCTTTTAGAGCAACCTCAGTGCAAGGCTGAGTGGAAGAAGTCTCTTATTCAACCTGCCAAAACTGGTAATTGCACCATGCAGTGCCCCTCATTTGCTCTATTTTATTGCTGCCGCTCAGAGCGCTCCTGTGATACAGAGAGCTAGTTGTAAGGTAGAAGCAAAAGCACAATTCTCAGATTGCAGCTTTCCAAATGGTCAACGAATGAATTCATGACCTTGCCCCCAAAGCTGCCACACCAGCTGAGCCCAGCCAGGACTCCCCTTGCTCAGGTGGATTTTAACACCTGCATTTTTCTATATTAAAGAAAGCATAGCTTGCTTACTGGCAGTTTGTAAGAAGATGCTCATAATTTAATTTTACATATGCTAGATGCCAAAGTTACCTCCAGCATTCAACCTACTCATGTCTCCTTCCCTGCTCCTAATTGCATTTTGCTCTGAGTGGGTAAAAAGATTCGTAAGCAGGACATTTAAGTCGCTTCCAGTTACATCCAACCCCAGGTTTGCATCCACATGTCTACGTGTGCTAACTCTCTACGTGCTTCAATACAGCAAAAAGCACTCTGCAGAATCTGATGAGCCGAAATGCCTGGAAGCAAAACAGACAGAAGATTGTTTTGCACTTTCTCTAGCTATAATGGCAGTGACCAGCAAGTGTACAGAGGCCGATGCACCAAAAGAAGGAAAAGTTTGCTTTGATTTCCAATACTTTGTTCCAATGCATAAAAGGTACTCTGAGCACTTTCCTTTCCTGCAAGTTATGCAGAGAGTGACTGCAGGCACCTCTGCAGAGAGATTTACTCCCGTTGTTGCAGTGCTATAATGACCCACAGATACACACTTTTACTGGAATAACATGACCTCTTCCAGTTTAGCATATACTACTGTCAAAGTATTTACAAGTCACATATTGTGTCTAGATAATTATCTTATCAACTTCCCCATATATGGAAGAAGCATTTTCATTGGCAGCTGAGGACTGATATTATAGTACCAGTCAATGTAGAAGCTGCAAGAATTTTGGTGCCATTTGTTTTGGTTTCCATTTGTGTTGCTTCATTTTGCATTTGACTGACTTCAAGTGCTGACGCTTTGAGGGTTTCAGGGACTCTGTCTCTTTTCTGGAAGCTGTTCTACTACTGCACTCCACAGATCGTACTGTGCCTGTGATGAAAACATAGGGTCCTTACGCACAAACATACATCTTTCTACAGAATTGAATCCCTTTCTCCTATCTTTGCTTCTTTTTATGCATCAGTAACTGCTCGAGTTTCTCATATTGTTTCTTTGATGGCCACTCCTGTCCTGTGGTGGCCGCATGATACAAAACTGCAACCCGAGTGTTAAGTTTTTAATATAAGTATTTCTACTCAATGTCAGTAAAATGCTTCAAGCACCTGTAATTAAACAGTCTGGAGATAGATCTGCTAGTTAGTACATTAAAAAAAAAATCTGACAGTCTTTCAAAGAGAAGAAAAAAGGGGACAGTTGTTCGATGTTAAGTCTTTACTGCAAGAAAAAGGAAGTTACCTCCTCTCCAACTGCCACCAGGGAACTGGCAGTAATTGGGGACTCGAGGAGAGAAAGTCTGCCGGTCACATTTGGGTTTGGTTGATTTGAGGGGGTGGATTGGAAGTTTTTTTTTTTTTTCTCTAAGATGCTGCAACTTTTAAACAAAAGTTTTCATGCTATTTGGAACCTCTACATGGGATTCCTTATGCTTTGGTATTTTGTCTATCTGTGTCAGTAGGTGTGATCAGTATATGTAACCATCTGCCTCATCAGAAATCTATAAGCAGCAAATTGCTTTTCAAGCATTTCAAAATTGGAATGTAAGGATGTGGAACAGCAATTATTAAAACAAGATGTTAATATGAGAAGAGCCAATTTATTTTTATAAAAAATGTAACTTAATCCAAGAATTATCTGGAGTCTGTTTAATAGGCAACACTCACTTGACTGTGCAGGGGACAGCGAGCTACGCCAAACATGCTGTCTGTGCTAAGGTAGGTATAAAGGGAGCACGGAAAGGACAGGCAGAGACACTGCCTGGTGCCTTCCCAATGTTTCTAAGGAGGGTGTGCTATTTGGGCAGCAGAGGAGAAAGGCAACCAGCCAACTGGCGCACAGCGAGCCCTGCCTTACAGATGGGAGAACAGGTCCTGCGTGTCCACACCAGGGAGGTGCAGGTCTACCCTGCTCCTGCAACCCACTTCCCAGAAGATGATCAGTCTCAAGGGCAATGGCTCCAGCTTTTGCTGGCAGAAGCAAACACCCACCTGATGGAAATTCTAATCCATAATTATTTTCTAAAACTCTCAGCCTGACTGCAATTTGGTTAGAAGTCTATAGATTAACTTCATGGAGGCTTTAAAGAACGAGAAAGTCAATATATAGCTAGTAAAAGCAGCTGCAAGTGACAGCAGACTGTCACATCAAAAGGCTGGAGCAACGCTCTTTCCTTTCAAGAGCTCTACTGGGGCATTTTCACTGTTGCTTTCTAAACACCTACAGCTTATATCATCAGAAACACTCCTATGGTTAAGCTCTCTTCTCAGACATCTTTAATGCAAAATGCTGTTACAGAACAGCTTTTGCAGGCTCCCAAAGCAAGTACTTCTCGGAAACAAAATTCAGAAGCCAGAGTTACAAGTGAGGATCCAGGTTTGCGAGTCAAGATAAACAGAATCTTTCGCTAATTTACCATTGGCAAGCTCTGTGTTTACCAAGAAGGCAAAGAAAACTTCCCCCAGCGCTCTGCTAGGCAAATGGAAGCATGAACAACTATTCCAAGCTTTTCACAGCAGTACTTTTCCATTTCCATTATGAAAGACATTTTAAGCATTTTTTTTAAAGACATTTAACTGTAGTGATGGAGGACTTTTGTTCCTTCATCTTAACCCACCATAGACTGGCCTTGTTTCCCCCACCACCTAGCAAGGCATGAAGCTGCAGGACTGCAGGTAACTCCTGTGAGATGCTGGACAAAGTTGTTTCACTTCGATATACAGACTTTCAGCAATGTATGTCCTCAAAAAAAAGAATTCAGGCAGGCTTGTAAGTCAAGGCTTCATGAAGATAAACACCAGTGACCTCCTAATGCTGCCTTATTTCTCCCCTGTAAACCCAGACTAACACAAGTCACCCAGCTGGCTACTACGGAGCACGCACAGCTCTTCCTAAGATTTCCTTCTGCACCATCAAAAGGGAGCTCTAAATATCACATTAAGTCTTCAACTTTGCATTAACTTCTGTTAATTGGCTGGGGACTCACAAACGGGAAGGATGATGTTACTCTTGAGGAAGAGCTGATTTCCAGTAACATAGCCACAGTAAACAAATTTAACTGCTTGCTTTTGTAGAGACTTTTCAGAGGAAAAATTTTCCACCTCTTCTTTTTCCTCAAAGAATTAAATTTCAAACCTGAGAATGTATGAACCCGTAGGTGACACTGACAATGACTGACTTCTTGTCCGTACCGACAAAACTTCCAAGTTTTCCCTAACCAGTTTGAATTGTTGCATGTTCCTTACTCCTGCTGCCGGCTCAAAAAGGCTAGTTATGGCAAGGGACCGAGTAACTGCTTCTATTTGATATACAGCTTTTATAATTAACTCTACAGATTGATTTCTGCAGAAAACATTCTTTAACCAGGAGTTCCCTACTCTCAGAATGGCCTCTACTCAGCTAAGCTATTTAAGAGGTTACCTGGGACTCAAGTGCATTAAATTTCAGTTTCATCCTTTCAACCACAGCAATATCTTGAATTAAATTTCATACATCATATTTCTGTGTGATATTGATATATTCACTTGAGTTTCAAAGACCATTGTAGTTACTGATTGACTTGACTCGTTCCGAATCCAGCATCTTTCTGGAAAAATACCATTTAAGCAAAAAAAAAAGCAGATAATGTTGGATTAAATCTGTATTTTATGCCTAATTCACACGTTTGTTCAGCACAGCCACCTAAAAGGATTCAAGAAGCAGCTGCGAATCTCATCAGGAATAAACTGCAAAATAAACAGATAATTGTCTAAAAAAGGAAACAAAATCCTACTATGCTGTTCTTTATATCTAGAAGCATTTAGAGATTATACAGAATAATCAAAGTTTGGGGACTGTTCAGTAATGCAGTTGAGGAGGACGATAGTTTGCTGCGTCGCTTAGACTGGCGTAAGACAAACTTCTGTATTGTTAGGAGAAAACACAGATGCCATTTTTAAAACAGTTTAGACATTTAAAACATTTAGAGCATTAAAGAATCAACCAGAGAACATGTAATGTAACAGAAAAGCACTCTTACAAGTACTATGAACATCTATAGTGTCATTTACCAATCTCTTGGTGACGACCCTGAAATTAAGGCAAGACTGTGCAGTGGAGCATCTAAACTGCAGGCTTGGAAGTTCAGATATGTGACCTTTGTAAAGCCAAAATCCATCAGTTACAGCCCTTGTCCATTCATAGATAATCAAAGCTTCCAATACGTGTTAAACATATTATCCATAATCCCTGAACTCAAAGGTTAACAACTGCACTTCAGTATATGTGACTACAATTTGGTGACCATTGACTATAGTTTGTTAATTGCTTCATGTTGACTATCATGGTGTTTATTTTATAAAGGAGTAAATTTATTTAAATAAGCAGTTGTTGGAAAAGCAAAGATAGAAGTTTGAAATACACACAATTTCAGCAATGGGGAGGGGAAAAACACACCCCCACAGACTTGGACAACTACCAGAAACATTTAGATTCAAAGAAAACCTAACTTTAAGATGATTATTTTCAAAAGCATCAGCGTTTGTTTGGAGCAACATGCATTAGACACTCATTCTTGGAGATAACAGAAAAAAAATTACGTCCAGCCTAGTTGGTTACTTTAGGAAAGAGCAAGCCCTTATACCAGATAAGACGTATTTTTAAAAGCTTTTTCTTCCACATACTTTATTCCAACTGTAAAAATTGACCTTCGGTTTTAACAAGCCATACACACCACTGGCCCCAGACGTGGGAGGCAAAGAACTGCACAGCCAATGCAGCTGATGCACCAGCCCCAGGGTCTGATCCAGGAGTGGGAACCACAGAAGTTCACCCCAGGATGCCAAAAGGCCTCCTAGATAGTATTTAATGTTTTATGTTCAGGTGCCTATCTTCACCTATTTAATAGCACTATTACTTAAAGGTAATAGAAAAGGTAAAATAGTCCTGCTCTTCACACTATCTTCACCTATTCCCTCAAAATTCCCCTCCTGCTGAGGCGGGTACAGGTGTACATCTCTCTCTTCCTTTCGACTGGTTTTAAAAGGACCAATATATATGAGAAAACCTGAACAAATTCCAAATAATCCTGGGACAATACACCTTATTTTCATAAAATGCCATTTGACCAATTTTTTGAGTACTTATTTCCATTAGCTCCTCGTTACCAAAACCAGCTTATTTGTATGTTTTAGATCTGAATTTCCTGTTGCTTTAAAAAATGTAAACGACAAGAATTGACAGTGCACTGTAGTCTTCAGGAGTTCATCCAAGTATCTAGTTGTTGACATTTAAAACATCAGGGCTGTCAAAATGGAAGAGGATAATCTAGTGCTTATAGAAACTTAATTTCCTTGTTTCCATTAAAAAGTTATTAATTAAAAGGTAGTCTCAGCCAGGTTCAAACTCTTCACGCATAGCAAGCTTCCTCTGATCCTACTCTATCAAGAAGATGTTTTTGGCATATTCATATTCTACTCAGGAAAAAGATGATGTATCTATAATTCATCTTACAGCATGCACAGGAGCAGTGGTAGTGCCTTCACAAGACATCTTCCTGCAACATGAATGCGTACAGTAAACCACTGAAGCTTCACCAGTTTACTGTCTCGCAGGTCACTAGAACACCCTGCCCAAACAAAATTAGAGCTGTTATGTAAAAAAGACCCATTCGTATCACTAATTACTTTGTCATATATTTTAAAGTGTCTAAGTCTTGATGCCTACACTGCATTTCATTCTCTACATATATTAAAGAAAAAGTCCTGCAGCAAGTCTGTAGACAGACACCAAGAGGCCAGAACACATACTAAGCAGGACCAGTTGCCCAACTTATTAGGGTGTGTCTTATGTTCTTACGCTCTTCATTACCTGGGGGCACAGGGCTTCAAGCTGGCTGGCTGACATGCGAACCAATTTCACACCTTCTTCGTTGTTTGAGATGGAACAGGCCAAGTTGGCAACCTGTGTCAGAGGTGGGAGAAAACAAAACACAACTGTTAGAATTGGGTTTTATTTCCCTCTGTAGGAAACTTTTTACATGCCCCCAGTGACCAGCAGTAAGTCATCATGAAATACAAAGCATCCACATTTGTTCAGTTCTAACCAATTTTGAAACCACTAATGACATCTGTTCCTTCTCTGGCCATAAAATAGTAACACATCAGATCATAAAAGCACAGTCAAACAGGACAGACAGATCATTTTTACCACTGATTCGGTTAAGTTCTCTCCAGTAAAATGTACAAGAGCATCATTGGCAGCACTTGAAGTTACAGTTAAAAAGCCCATTCCCACTCAAGTGAGACAGCAGCAATCACACAATTAAAAAACCAGTCCAGCTCCCATGCAGAGGATTAAGTCTTCTCATGTCTGTAAGCATAGGGATGCTCCCTTTTTCTTGAAACATTTCTATATCCTGCTGCGTGTTAATGCAAAAGGACTTGGAGGCTCATCAAGCCAAGCGGTGCAGTGGTGTCGGAAAGCTCAAGCTGTTTTGCTGGTGTTGCACAGAGTGCACCTCTGCGACAGGATACAGGTATTTGAATGCATCGGCTTAAACTACTTGATGTACTTCTTATCTAGTCAAAGACTCTGGTATCAGGCACGTGTTCCTCCAGCCCTCCATTTATGCCGTGATTCATCGAATAAAACCACTTGCTGATTTCTCCAAAATCTGAATAGCATCTCGTGATGCTAAAAACTTTACTCCAAAACCTTGACCTGCTGCACAGCAGCACCCTTAACTAGGTCATCTTGAAACAGAGGACCTTTTGTAAACACCTGCTTTTTAAGAGCACACAGGAAGGGGACAGCACAGATTTTTTTGGTAATTGAAGATATTCCTCATATTGGAGCTACTCTCAGGGGAAGTAAGTTACATTTCTTAGTTGACAGGTGAATGACAAGCATGTTATTCTGAGCCATTTGAACACAGAAAGGTGTAAAAATAGCACAAAGTGAACCGAGATGAACAGCGAGTACTGTCCTTTCAGAGACAGAGCAACCTGCAAAACCCCCCAGTAAATGTGCTGTAAAAGCATCATCACAAGCCAGCAGATGCTCAGTAACACCAGTGAACCAGATTTCTCCATGTACTTTTCTCCATAAGCTGGGGAAATTCCATTCTCCCTTTAATTAAACTATCCCGTGCATTCGTATACAAGTCATTTTGAAGTAGTATCTGCAGCTACATCGTGTGCTTTTCCCCCTCCCCAAGCCATTCCCTTATGACAGATGTTCCCACACAGAATACATTACTGTCCCACAAACCGTCAACCACATGCCAACATACTTGAACGGTGTTTTTCATCAATCCCATTATTAATTTTGGGACCAAAAAGCAAGTTCCCATTGCAAAGCGCTCAGCCTCTTCCTCTCTCCAGTTCCAAATCAAGTTGCAAAAGACAAAGTCATGCGCTGTCAAGAAGAGAGGTATGTTTCCAACACTGAACCACCAAGTAAACAGATGCAACGGCATATATTTAGATGAAAACAAACTGAAGTTGAGAGAAAGACCAGGCAGCATCAACACAACATAGAAAACTCTGCCAGCTTTCAGGAATATTAGCGTCCAACTCCTCAACTTTCTTTTCCACTAGTCTTCGTAGACAAGGCCTACACATTAAGAGGTGGAGTTGCAGTAAGTCTTCAGCTCCTTGCAAGGTCATGCAGCTTGCACCCAGCTTAGCCAAGGCTCTCTTCTCCCTCCCTTCTGTTACCACATTTGCTACAGCCTCCAGCTCAGTTCCTCTCTGCACAGCACTGCCGCCAAACAGCTATACTCTCTGTAACGCCCTATCAGAAAGGGATTTTATTTTGAACATAGGGTTTTTTCCCCTGTAGATTTGCCATATCTTAAATCCCTAGTTCACAGCGAGCTGCAGTATATTATGCTTTCGTTTAGAGGCTCAAAAAAATCAAAAGACAATAAGATGCCATGATTTAAAAGTCAAATAAAGATTTTGCTGTTGTTTTAAGCACAGGTCATATTTTTGAGGAACACCAGTTTGCCAATATTTTTTATGGTCCATATTTCCACATCATTTCTGCCTCCGCAGCAGCAGTTACAATCTCTAGGAGCGAGAAGAACACAAAGCTCTATTGAGTAGGGGCTGAATAAAAGCGACATTGAAGCACTACAGAATCAGCCTCTCCGATATCTGGAGATGTTGTGCTCTCTCTCAAGCCAAGTGTGATGAATCAAGCGCACAGAAACCCCGCTCTGTCTGAATACAGAGAGGCAAAGAAGTTTGTAATTGAGTGTCCCTGCCATGGTACGATGAAATTTTGCTTTTTTGCACAGTCATTTTTGAACAGTAATTTTTCTTCTGAATACCTCACTGATGGCAATTCTTCTTTAGAAATTGCCTGACTGGGACTGCCAACCCTTATGAAAGAAGCGTGTGTGCTTCCCTGACTGAGGGTCTTTGGCAGTTTAAGACAATCCAACTGTTGGCTGCCACATCCCATCCTACTGCTGCGTCTCCAAATCTCAACACTTCATTTCAGCATGCTTGTCCAAAAGAAAGCTATTCGCTTTGGTGGATTAGCTTCTCTGCCAGATTAGCACACAAACTTCCCAGCAAACTATTTGCTGAACATCAGAGCAAAGCAGGGATGTGGCAGCAGCGGAGACAACTTTAGAGCGCTGCAGGACATGGCCCTAAATTCACAGCAATCCAGCATTTACTGCATCCATGGGAAGACTCTCTCAAACTATTGGAAAACATTCACAAACCTCTTAAATTTGAAATTTAAGAAGAGCTATGTCAACTAATTAATCAAGTTGTAAATGACATTACAATGAGGTATTTTAAATTGTCATTAATTATCAGATGCTCTACAGCATGAATTCTAAAATTGCATGTACCAGCTGAGGTGGATGGTTGTATGATGAAGAAATTTAATTTTAAGAGTACCTGAAAGAACCCATTATTCAACGATATTGAACCATATGGTTCAATAATCAACCCATCAATGATTATTGAATCATCAATAATTCCTGTGTGATATTTGACAAATAACTCCAAACTCCCTGTCTGTAGAGAGGATAGGGTACTGCTGGCCAGTTACTTGACAGGTACACATAACACCTAGGATTTTGCAGCTGAGATGAAGATCAACTACGGCCAAATTTGTTTTAAAGCATGCAGAGCACTTCAAAACCATACATTTCTAAAACTTCCAAATAAAATAGAGCACCTCAAGCAAACAAAAATTTCCCTTAAATCGTTTCTCTGTCTCCAACAACGTAGCTGACTGACATAGTAAGCGGTCAGACTTAATTTAGAAAGAACACTTGTGCTTGAGAGCAAAATAGCAATTGAATTCCCGCTGCATTTGTTCATTCTTACCATTCAATATCATCAAGCCCCTTCACATAAGCACCACTGGCACAGGCAAAGGAGACAAAAAATCGCAAATAATGTAATCAGCCATAACAAGCAATCTCTTGAAAAAAGTTTAAAATACATAGGGAATGAAGACAGACTAGAGAAATTAGACTGACACGGTTCAGAGAGACCTCTTGCAGCACTGACAGGCCAATTTAAAAGCATCTTTTTGATGCAGTATCAAGGCTCTCATAGTTCATAAAGTATACAACCATCTCCCAGAGATGGCTTCATGTATCCCAAAAGGCAGGACGGACCCAAAGCAGCTGCTGATGTTTAGATGAATGAGCTCAAATTTACCCCCAGTGACAAATGCACCGAGCAGTAGCGAGAAGTGCACAGACACAGACGTTTCTACAAACTGAACTAATGAGCTGGTGCCCAGTAAAACTCAAAGCTGGACGAACTGATCTGGAAAGTGGGTTTCATGCACTGATCAGTTTTTGAAACTCAAATCTGATTGGTATTAACGATGACATCAGAGTTCCGCAAGATGAGATGGTGCCTTTGGAGGAGGCATTACTTAATGGTTCCTTCTAGAGGTAGGCACCATCTCAGTGCAAAGGGTCAATCGAGACTACGTTAACAGGAAAGTATAATTCCAATATAAAAAAATATTGTGCCATCTGTCACAGAGTGGTTCCATCTCAAACTCTAGTTATTTTGATTCGTCAGAATTTACTAATTTTAAATCAGGAAAAATCTTGACATTTCTAAAGCAGTTTTTTCCTCCATTAGTGACAATTTGTCAGTCTGTTTGTGTTGTCAGCTGTTGTAGACAACTGCCGCCTTTGACAAGACACAGTTTTTACCTTTTTCACCTGAAATGCGTTTTTATTATTTTCTTTTTTTTAACTTGAAATTTGTTCAGATAATGACTAAGGAGCCACATCTTCCAGCAATTCAAAGACTAGAGCAGCCTCAACTACATGAGATTGGGGTCATCGCTAATCATCTTAAATCACACTGTTGAAAATAATCGAGACATACTGCTACAGCTTTGTACTTGTTAAACTTTCTCTTTGCACTGACATCCTAGCTTAGGTAGAGGGGTTACTTTACATGGAACTGTTTATTAAAGGATTGAAAATTGCTTTCTCAGTAAGAGACACAAAAAACACGAGAAAAAAGGAACTATACTCTCTAACTCATTACATCTTCTTTTTCAAGGATTTCAAAGGCTGACCCAGAAGGGTTGTATTAAAGTCTTTGCTTCGTGCACCTGGATTGACTTCAGAGAAGCGACACCAAGTTTTTCCTCCTTGTTTACAGGTCATGTTTTTAGGACAGCTTCTTCAGAAAGTCAAATACACAAAGCCCTCCTAAACGGGTGCTGAATGCAATCATCCAGCAATGGTGTAATCCAAGGAAGGGTCTGTAATGTGTTTATTATTGCATAATTTAAAATTGTCAGAGCTGTCTCTGCCACACAGCATTGTTATAAATAAGGATTATGTATCGCTATGCAGGAGACAAACATCCACAAATTGAATTCTAAGAGTCTGACTACTCTCATTTGCAACTGCAGCTGTAAAAATAGCATTGCAGAAGTAAGAGCTTTCACACGGTCTTCCTATTGAAAAACTCAACTTTTCAGTTTAACATTAACCAGTATCCTCTCATAACTGATGCTCACAAGCCCCTGTGCAAAAATGACACACATACTCATTTATACACAGAAAATTTGGGAATTTAAACAGCATGGAAACAAAGCTTTTCAAAGGTGTTCCTGGCATTTTAATTTCTGATTAAACTTCAAAATTTCAACTTCTTGTTCTATTTATTTTTATTTTATAATTTCTCTGGGAATGCAAATTACCACTTTTAAGCAGCTTAAAATCCCCCATTTTAAATCCCCCCCCCCCAAAAAAAAAAAAAAAAGAATGGACAGGCAGTCAATTCAACATTTTCCTCTTGAGGACCTGCTAAAGGAAAGTGTATCTGATATTCTCACAAAATTCAATAACAACACATCTAATTTCTTCCTCCCCCACATTAAGAAAACACTCCAGATTCACTTTGTGACGGTCAAAGCCCAGGAAATTACTTTATGTGCAGAAACAACTGTTCTGGCAAAACTAAGTGGCAACTGAGGACTCTCAGAAGAGATGTGTCAATTATGTAATTTCCATCCCTCAAAAAAGGCTTTTATTATTCAGTAAGTCCATACGTTTATTAATTCACTCATACACTACAATATTAAAGACAAATGTGAGCATTTTAATGTCCAGTCCTAATAGGTACTGCATGAGGGAGAAGTCTGCATTGTAGCTGTAATCCTATAAACTCACTAGTTTTGCAGAGGCATAGCCAATTATGAATTACAGAAAACAGTTTCACTTTTTTAATGCATGTAGGGACAGCAGGAGAATTTTGGTTCAAGTCCATAGGGACTCTGGAGCAAGCTACCGGGAGTCACGCTGTCAATTACTCTGATTTTATATGACTTAAGTAGTTGCAAGTGGCTGCAGCTCCACAGAATGTACCTTGCAAGAGCTTGTTGTGGGCAACAGAACCCCAATGTATTAACTTAAAATAGTAAAAATCTTTAAAACAAGCCACAAAGAAAAACTCCAGACGTAAAGCACTGAGGGGATTGATGGACTAAAATTGAGCTAACTGCTATTTCCAGAGTTCTGCAACCTCATGCAGAACACGAGAGCAATTTTAATTTCAAGTCTGGTTATAAACACATGGAGGGGAAATTTCAGCTAGATGGAACAAAACTGGCAAGCAAAATGTTTCCATTTTTGATTCAAAAGTTTTAGACAATGAGAAACGGGGGGTTCAGGTTTTTTATTTCAACAGGCTGGCAACTGCTTGAAAGAGGAAGGGGATCAGAGACAATATATTGTGTGCTTTCTGCTCCCTATAATATTGAGGCAATTGCTTAATATTTTCATGGGTAACCACCTTTCTTTTGGGATCAAATCTCAAAACTTGCACCTTTTAAGTTGTGTCTGTGTGTCTAAAAATCTAGCTAAAGAATACAGCTTTGCATCTGGCTCTCAGCCTAAACGAGCTGTCTCCAACTACCTCTCCAGCTACCTGGTGCCATTCTAGGTACAGCTGTCCCACAAAAGCTCTGTTCAACACTGGCGAGCGCCTTCCATACCCGGAGGAAATGTCCTTCTCCAACAGAGTGCAACTCCACCTGTTGTCAAGGTTTCATGAAGAAGGGGAATTTTTCACACTGTTGGGCAAACCCAGAATTTGTGCATCTCGACAAACTGAACTGGGCTCCATTTACTGAGCAGCAAGTGCAGAAGGGAGAGCACTTCTCCCTCTTGCCAACAGGAAAGTTTTTCCATCAAAGAGGGGGAAGAGGTGTTTGAAGGGAACCAATACATCTATAGCATAAAACATATCCACGGTAGTAAAATGCTAGCAGTACAGGAATACCTTTATTTCCAGACTGGTAAATTATCCTTTCTATAGACCTGACAGAGAGCAGAGCTGGTAAAGGAATACCAGTGTGCTACGTGGGCACCGTGCCCCTCATAGATGCAGCTGTAGCAGCAGATGTAACTATTGGCACGGGAACTATTCCTTCCTCAGACAAACAAGCTAAAGTGATAAAATGTTGTTATAAGCACAAAACACATTAGTTACACAAGTCGATCTGAGCTACCATGACAGAAATCACACCACTGGTACGTAATGCAGATCTGATCTTAAGCTAAAACTTTCAAAGCGAATCCTCACCTTAGCTGCTTCTTAGCAACACAAATGTTTTTCTTTAAAATAAAGTGTTTCTAGTAGTGATATTTGGACAGTACCTGAATAATTATCCTTATCCAAAAAAGCCTCTCTGTTTATCAAAGCAGAAATCATAATTCTTTCCGATCTCATTTTGCTTATCACTCAGAGCATGCTGCATTATGGTCTTACTAAAGGCTTCCAACTTGGTGCCTATCATTAGCTGTTTAAACCAGTTTTTGGCGATTCAGACAACTGTTCGTGGCAAGTTTAATGGCAATTGTAAGTACATTATGCTCTTGAAGAAGGTGACAAAATAGTAAGAGGAATGAGCTCTACACACACTTCAGGCAACTCCTTGATGACAGTACATGACTAATATTCCAATATTGCTAATGACTAAGATGATGAAAATCCAGACATGTATCGAGGCTTTTATATATATCAAGAATTAAAACATTTATGCCACATCTATAAAAGCTGTACCTAAAAAGCTACTTTAAAATGCTGTTGGAATTAAGACTCAAATATCTGGAAAAATGAAATAGGCCAGGACTCTATTGCTTTTTACCTCCCTCTGAAGACGTCATGTCAACAGCACCTATACTCAACCGGGCTTATACTTCCTGACCTCTTTTAGAGACTCCCCCTTCCCCAAATGCTTCTCTCTGTTTCCAAAGGAAAAAGGAACAGAGTAAATACAGGGCTGTTTCTCGTGGGGTAAAAGGACATTAACGCATTTTTTCAAACCACAACCTCATTCACTTCCAACTTCTACACCCTTCACATCTCCCTTGGCCCAAGTGTTTAAAGACCAAGCCCCACACTCTTAACAATCATCCAACATAATGAGTGCCCCTATGGAAAAGGTATGGCAGAAATGCCCCTCCTCCATGCAGCAGCAGCTAACCAGGATGACTTTCAAATAGAAGAATGCCTCCGAACACCCCGATCGCTGTCCAGATATGCGAGGGTTGCAAACTCATCTTCAATCACTTCATCTCTCCCATCAGTTTCACTGTCAGGTTACCGATTATCTTGCTTGTCCCATGTGTACTTATAATGAAATCTGGATAGAAGGATTATCCTGGAGTCTCTTATTCCTCTTCCAACATGATTTTTAATCTCTACCAGCATTCTACAGACCCTTTCATACATAATTTGGTGTGGCATTAGAAGATTGGCCTCACAAAAAGCCTTACAAGAACAAAAGTTATCCAATTAAAAGGTCACTTGCCTTTACTTATGTATGATGTATTAAATTTGTATATCCAGTTTTGCTGGAAAATGGAAGAATTTTTTTTCTGCTGAGGCTTTCCTACTTTACTGATTATGAATGTAAGGAAAGCATGTTCTACAAGTAGAATTTAATTTATTTATGAATTAGTTGACTAATAAAATGAACTTACAAGGAAAGTGCATTGGTTCTTGAAGAGTGTCAGACTTTAGAGGGCACATTAGAGTTATACTGGTCATTTTCTGAAGACATTTGTTTTAAATTGCTGCCAAGGTTATCTATAGACAAATTACAGAAAAAGTGCTTGTTCTTTGGAAAAGACATTTTGCTCTCCATCTTAAAATGGGAAATTAGTCTCGAGTTGGACTAACCCTGCCTCTTTTCTCCAGACCATAGCGCAAGGACATTTCCGTTGCTATACACAATTACCTTAAAATTAAAAGCAAGTAAAAGACAACCTTGAGTTTGCAGGTCTTTTCCCCCCCTGTGAATTAGCTCACTGAACAGGAAAAATAAGTGCTCAGATACCACGGTAATGACTGATAAATGACCCAGCCTGGAAAATGCCAAGTTTTGAGAGATTAATATACCCAAAGGTTCAGAAAAACATTCCAAGTCAATATTTGATTTGGGTGTCAAGTGCTATGTTTGTCTGCACTTTTCACCCAAGATACATCATCTCTGTCTTTCAGTACTGATACATACCTTTGATGGCAAGCATGACGAAAGAATATTTCAAGAATGAGCAAAGCCGGTCCACTCCCACCTCCAAAGATGCTAGTTTTATAAACTTTGTACAAACTTTGGAAATCAGGTGGCTAATAGACACAAAGGATAATCTTGTGAGACCAGATTTATTTCTAGATCTGCTGGATACTTCAATTCCATGCTTCATTTTTAATAAATGTATAAAATGCACAAACACTGAGTGCATACCTTTATCACAAAGGTAACTAGCTATGCCCGGGTAAGTTCTCTCTCATGAACAGAGTTCAGGCAAGCCTCAGTTTTTCAAAACCCTTGCTGTGTCTGAAGTCCAAAAGCTAGCTATTATTTTAAACCGAAGCTATGTTTTACCCACTTCAGATTTTTTTTAACAGCCTTTCACATGTAAAAAAAACCTGCAGCTGTTAGACTCTCTGAAGAATATATAGGCTGCAAGTATGGGCAAGTCAGGATAAATTGCAATAAAAATGTTGCAAGCGTGCAAGGCTTTGGGCTTTTAGAGAGTGGTATTTTTCGACTGAGGTCTGAAGAATTACTCTAGGACGTCGGGCTAGACAGTTAGGGCAACAGAAGGGGAAAGTGTCAGTGCGAGAGGCTACGGATAGCTTATGGAGTTGCAAGTGCCCAAATGTGATTCTTTCCAAGCAAATAAATTTGCAGTCTGCATCTGTTCATGGGTTTTCACTGAAGATGAGAAAATCATCTCTCCATATGCAAGATACAACCCAGAGCATAAAAAAAGGCACAGAGCAGTCTTTTGAGATAAATTAAAGCAATTGGAAAAAAATTGATGCTTATGAAATATTGAGAGCTTTTGCCTCCCTGGTCTTACCAAAGTTTCTCTGAGAAAGAGACTTAAAAATAAAATTTGAGAAAAACATTTGACACACGGGTACTGGGTTCCAGAACAAGATAAGATTATTTGCTGGTTTTAAGGAATTAGAAACTCTCCCTTTCCAAAATATTCTTCAGCAAACAAAGAGCTACTGGAAGATTTTAACCTGGACACTGTCCTCATCTAACTTTTAACTACCTAATTTCTTAAGGTCTGAAAAACTTTTCCATTAAAACTACACAGTATAAAACAGTGACAAATTAGAAAAATAAAAGTTAGGTTGTCAAAGCATTCAATAGTGTAGCAAAAGTTTCTTCTTAACGTTTACGGCTTTTTCACTTTTCAGAGAACAGCCAGAAGTCACTGCAGTGACTACAGGGAGCAGTACAAAGGCAACTTGTGCACAAGCACACTTCAAAGACTGGGACGAACAAAAAGTCAGTGTGGTGCTAAGTGACATCATTAAAATTGAGCACCAAGTTGCAGGACAGCCTAGTTTCTTCTAGGGAGGAACATTAAATCTAAGGATGCCAATGCCAAGCTGTCTTTCCTCAAGAGCAAAGTTACAGGTTGGAGACCCAAGGCTACTTTACCTACCATCATAAAAATCACTGGAACGCAAGTAAATACTTTACAATCCGTAAATTAGGAAGACTTTCATAGTTCAGAAGTGAATTTAACTTTTTCCTACACTGGTTCCCGAAATGCTGTCTCTTCTGTTATTCTTGTGTGCTGCATGTAAATTGGTTTCTCAATTCCTGAATTAAACTCCTTTAACAAAATTCAGGCAGAGTGCTAGCTAGTTAATGGACTGTTAGTACAGAGCAATTTTGAAAGCTATCTTTGAAACGTATTATTCAACTGAGACAAGTCTCATTTTACTATTTTACCATTACTCAGTTTTCAAAAGGCAGGATAAGGGGGTTATTATTTTACTACGTGAGAAACAAATTAGATGGAAGCCCTTTGGGACACGGCTTTGGTACGGTTTCTCTAGAAGATACAGACCCAGCAGGCAAATCAGATTTTTGTGGTTATTGCACCTTTTAGTCAAATTTGGCTGCCTGGACTTTAGGAACCACAAAGCAGACAGTGCTCTGCTGCCAGGAAGGGAATGTTTCAAAATAAAATTACCCAAATCATGTGCTTGCATCTCTTTACAGCTACTCGGAGGGCCCATAAACACCTCTGCACTGCAGGAGCAAGAACTCCCTATGGTAATCCAGGGCAGAACCAGCACTGCCACTCCTCCCATCTAGCCAACACCTGCAACAGTTTAGTGTCAAAAAAAAACCAAAACAAAAATTACAGTCCCCTCTAGTGGCTGGTTCACCAGGAGAGCAGCACTGACTCCTCCAGGTCACAGGACAAAGGGGTATTAAATCCAAGGTGTAAAACTTCTCACTAATTCAGATGGGGATCTGGCAAGTGCAGAGCAGGTCTCTTAAGTGCGTTTCTTCCCATCGCCTAGTATTAAAGGAAAGGACACATTCTCTTCTACATCTAAAACACAGGAGCCTGTCAATCACGGCGTGATACACAACACAGCTCCATTCTGCGCTGCAGCTGTTTTGTCACATTTGATGTCTTGAGTCACTCAGCAGCACTTCTGAGGGTAGTTACGATAAGCTCCCCAGCACACTTATCTTCCACTGAAAACAGGTGGAAGCAATCACTTCTCATCTCACCAAGTGGAACATCTTCTGTTCTGCTCTTACACAATCTTTTATTGTTTCTCTGGATACCTGCAGTTGAGTTTTCTGCCCGAGAGCAGAATCATATGGGAACTCACAAACATCCTTCTCCATTCTGGCAGAGACACACTGAGACATTGTAAGTGCAACCCACCCCAACCCATCTTCCTTCACAGTAAATTTGACATCGCATACGACTCCGCGGTGGCACTCTATCCCCTTGAGACAAGGGCTCTGCAGGAGTAATATTCCCCTTCTGTTGAAGCTAAGCGTATATATTAATCCATCTACATTCATGGAAGAGGTTTATAAGCCATCTAGATCATGCTACTCTATAGCTATAGTTACATTTTAGACAGCAAAAGCAATAAGCAAGCCTTCAAAAAAGTTGTTGCAGCAGCATATCATTTTAGCAGAACCTTTTGATGCCAGTCAGAAATATTGTTTAATGCATACTTTCAGGGGAATAGTCTTTCTGGAAAGACAGACTGTTTGGCTGAATACAGGTTCTGTAAAACTCATTTGCAGCTTGGCATTTTGCACACAAGGTAAGGTCAGTAAAAACTGCTCTTAATGCCAGTGAGGCCAGCCACCCGTTCAGCTTTTCAGACGGTACACATATTCTGAAGAGGCAGGGAGTAAGGGCTCACCTGGCAAGGGCAGGAGGGAAGCTCGCGGAGAGAGCAGCACAATTATTCCTTTGTAATTATGCCAATAAACTCCATGTGTGGACACCACACATTCACTGAAGAGGTGGCAGAACTATGGCAGAATAGGCACTGCTATTGTTACGCCAGTCAACCTCTCCTGTAAAGAAGCCCTAAAAATAACTTTCTAGATAAATTAGGCTTGCAACATGAAGAAGGGAAGCTTTAGACAGAACTTGCTTCAAAGTGTTCCCACTACTGCACATGGCACGGCTGTATCCTGCTGCCTAGACAGGGGCACAGCAGCACTGTCTTCCGCCTGCTGTTTTGTCAAACAATGTTACTTACTTAAAATTTAGAATAAAATAACTTTGAAACTATATGAGGATGGCATTTACACTGAAACGCAGCAGACCAAAAGTGAAGAACGGATACTTTCAAAGAATTAAGGATTTTCATTGCTTAGACAGCAACTCTGAAGAGCTGGACTAGCTTGACGCATCCCAGACTACGGGCAGTTGCACACCACGCTCACAGCCCCTAAGGCTTTAAAAAAGTGAGAAAAATATATTGAGCAAGAGTCAGAAACTACTGTTACTGATGTTCGATAAGCCTTATTCTTGAGTAAATTAATTCTGTCAAGCGGTGTTGAATGTATTCCTGATGAGCCTGGGCGACACGGACTCAGTTATCAAACACAGTGATACCAAGAGAGCAAAAATACATAAACCAGTATCTGACTGTTCCCAGGTAGCTGCTGAGGTTAAGCACATGAGCCAGCTGATGCCTCAAAGCGTACTGAAGTGCACAGGAGGAGTTTGTGAAGTTTATTCTTAGTGGCATGTTTCTTCAACAATACCTATAGATGTTTACTCCTTGGCATTTAGCATCAGCAGGCACAAAACTCTCATGCGAAAACAACGGCAAGAGGACAAGGTTACCGAGATGTATCTATGAATACAGGGTATGAACATATGTTGCTCTTTGTGAATGCGCTGCCTGTTGGAAAACTATTACATTTAATAGTAGACTAATGATCTTCAATGTATTTTAGTTAAGACAGGTCGGTCCCATTTAAGCTGATCTTCGCACAGATTAGCTCCAGTCTGGAGTAACATCCGTTTTAGAGCCTTTGGGTTTTTATTAGAAAAAGGTGGCAGGGATCAGTTTTGTTGTTATTGCGAGTTTTCTCTTTGTCCATTGTTTGTTCTTTAAACACACAAGCAGGTTTTCATTCTACAAGTCTTCACATAAAAGGCCTGTTTATATTCACTAGTATTGTACTGAAAAGAAAAAACCTCCAGGCTTCAAGGAACGGGTCAAATTGTACAGGCAGGAGAGTCATGTCACAGTCTCCCTTACTTCATATCACCATCTCCAATTGACAAATCAAGTAAAGGTAACAGCGTAATATACACACGTTGTATAACATCTAAAACTACATGGGCTATGTAACAGTAGCTGCTGCTTTTTGATAAGCATATATTTTTTAATATTTAAATATTAAATTGTATTTAACTTCATTAAAATAAAATTTAAAAAGCAAATTTATTACAGAATTTGCTATTTGTTTCAACAGAATTGAAAAATGTGTTTTGCCTAGTTTTGCCTTAATTTAACTAGTGATAATTTAATTTTTATTTGTACCATCTTACCTCAATCAATTTATTGGCATGTTCACGGAAAACTTGGGCATATTCTTTAACTTCTTTTTCATTCCCATTCTTGGCAGCTTCAATCAATACTAAAAGCGGAACATTTGTTTCCAGAAAAGAGTCTGATACATGGTCCATAACAGCTTTGCGGAGCTAAAAGAAAAAGAAAAGAATGAGATATTTTTCAGTAGTGTTCCACTGCCGTTTTCCTTTTACTGTATTAATACGTAAAGCTTAAGTACTTTTGTCATTGATCCTTTTTCCTTTGTGTGGTCAAGGCTTTCCCTGCACTAAGTCTTGTCTATACACTTTTTGCTTCAATTTAAATTAAATCTCCTTTAAAAACTGGATTAGTTATATAAGTGCAAGTCACCAGTTTGGCCACAAACATTGATTTAGCAGCTCATATTGGTTTTGTCTGAGTAAATTTGCTGCTTTCCCTCAGCTGATTAAACAACATGCTGATTTAACTTTTTTATTTTTCTACTAGAATAAAAACATTTTTCAGCAAACTTGATCCATATTCACATTTACTTGAAAGGGGAATATATTGCTTTAAAAACCAAACAGACAAAAGATTGTTGTTACATAAATACAGTCCTCAAAGAAAATAAGCTCTCTGACATGAATACCATCAGAATGATAAAACATACCTGATTATGTTCAAAATCCATAAAATGTGAGTAGTTTTTGTTTGGTGGGGGTTTTTTTTATCTCTCTCTTGCCACAAGGATGATTAAGAATCCAACATCTTTATTACACAGTTAATGGGGGATTACATTTCCACCCCATGCTTCCCTGTGAACCAGGCACTGGAAGCTTCTAGCTTTTAATTCGCTAAATACAAGCGGGCAAGCCCACTGCCCACTGGAAACAAACCAACAGATAACATATTTCTAAGAGGGCAAACATGCAGGAATGCACTCGTTTGTCTCAACAGTATCAACTTTATATATTAATTACCTGTCTGCGCAAGTCTCTGGTCTTTTTGGTCATTTTATCAATTGCAGAGTTCAGTGCATCACTTCTTTCTTTGCGTCCAGCCTGAAAAACAAGAGACAAAGAGGTAAATGGGTATTCAGGGTCTCAAAGTAACACCAATATATTCAAGTACACTGTCAGCATCTTTGTTTGTTTGTTTTTGGGGGTTTTTTTGGTTAAGTGATTATGCACACTAGAAGTAAAGTCTCCACCTCCCTGCTAAAGCACTCTCTTCCTGGCCAGTTTGGGCAGTACAGAAACATCTGACATCTTAAGATTTTACCTTTAACACTCTTCAGCTTTCTTTCAGAAGAAAAGAATGGTTTCATAAATCTAGACATCTTTTTGCTCCCTATCAGCTGGAGACCATATTCAACCTCCGAGTTTTAGATTTCTCTTTTCTGCCAGCTCAGTCAACCACGCCACGGCTGGCACTGCATCGAGCCCAGAACAGCCCTGCTTCAATCCTCAACCTTCTATGGCCTCGGCTGTTGAGATCGCCCAAGGCAAACATCTCACACGCTGCCTTCAACCTGCAGGCATGAGCACCATGCAAGCGGTCCACAGGGCTGCACATCCAATACAACAGCGCTCCCTTAACACCTTCATACCCAACTACCACAGAAGGCTGCTCTTGAGCAGGCAGTCAAAAGCCAAAACCCAATTATCTTAAAGGGAAAATCCTTATAAAACATTTGTCGGGGATGAAGTCCAACATTTCCAAGTAAGTATCCAGGCCCACCCGCTGAGAGCTGGATTTCACCAAGGTTTGATACAGCAAGTTTCGCATTAGCCCTGTTGTTAAAGAGAGGGCAAGGGGCCAAGAAGCAGTGACAGCCTCTCTCTTCTTCAGCAGGCACTAAGTCGAAAATATCCTAATTTGTATCAAATTGGGAGTGTTAGATAAAACAATGGTGGTGGTCTGGTTTTGCTGGGAGTTTTTTTTCCTGCATAATATAGCTTGTATTAGAGTTTTGAAACACACTTTACGCAACCACAGTCCAATTTCTGAAGTTCTAAGCCACTATCAATATAATTATCCTGTTGAGAAGAAAGACCATTTAGTGGCACTAAAGTGAGGGTATGCCAGTTATCAATTGTCCAAGTGACAGGCTGGTTTGAAATACCTGGATGAGCAGCCTTGAATCTAAAATATGGAGTCCACTCTACAGCAGAAATAAAAATTAAACAAAATGGGGGGGAAGATTAGGATGTTGTGATGTCATTATAGTTTAATGAATTATTGAAGATTTGTCACCTCCCTGATCAAGTAATTTGATTCTTAGCACTAAAGGTAACTGAAAAGTGACTGAAATTAAAACCAGGAGCTCATTCTGACTATGCCACAGCCTTCAGCAGACCTGGTGTTGGCCCATTCTTCATTCCACATTCAAAAATCAAAGCCGAAGTCTCTAAATAAAGTGAAGATTAATGCTACTTACTTATTGAACACTTTGCTGTTCCCATGCTTGGTGGATATGAAAACCAAAATGCAAGTCAGGCTAGAAAGTCCCCATTCAGCTTGCACTGAACATGATCACTTTGTCCCAAGCCACAGCTCCAAGCGCGCTGGTGGCGGTGGGCACTGCCTGCACCCCGCGGCGGGCAGCGGGCTCCTCGCAGCGGGTGATTCACCCGAAAATCTGAAACCTGCCAACTGGCACTGCACGAACAAAATGCCTGCTGTGAGACATAAACCTGCAATTGCAGCTGCATGCTCTTTCTGATGCTTTCACACCAGTTTACCTATTGCAACGTGACCATTTTACTGAACCCATGGCACCCCCCTGTACACACGGGCATTTTTTTCCAGGAACATCTTTGGATCTAAGACATATACTCATCTATTATGCAGAAAGCCAAACATTCAGCTATTCCAAGAAGTACTATTTTACTTCTGCCTGGGTGCCCCTACATTACCATTTTAATGCGAAGCAGGAGCACTCTTTTGAAGCGAGTCCACCCATCACTTCCACTTTGCTGTCCCTGGCTTCACAGCCCAGAACAGCCTCGGTGCACGAGGACCAGATGCCTTTTGGATGAGAGGAAAACTGAGAGATGGCTTCCACTAATGACCACTCAGTTCATGAGACCAGACCACAGGCAGTCCTACGTAAAACGCCCTGAAAAGCACGCAATGCATACATTAGAGCCTAAGCAGCACCAATTTCATACTGTTGATCCGTTCCTCTTAAGCTACACCACGTATTAGCACAGAAAGAGCTGTAGAATCTAAACCCATTAGATTTTAGCAAGGCAGCTCCAGTTTATTTCCACCTTGTCGGCATTCAGAAATTTTAGTACAGAAGCTCGTCAAAAATATTAACAGAATTTCCTTCTGAAGGTTCCAACATAAACCGCCCTGCTAATTTAGCTGCGGTAATTTAACAATTTAGCACATATTAAGTGCCAGGTTCCTTCGTTAGGGCTGGTGCAGCGGGGCGGAACAGGACAAACATGACAGACGCTCGCACCTCTGTGGCTACAGAGCCCCTGTTGTCATCAACATCTTAAATCATCACAGCCAGTTCTAACCAAGGTCCTGGCCCGGAGACAAGGATGTCAAGTTCTACCCATCTGCAGTTTCTTGACCTTTTTGCATAAAATGAAACATAAAACACTAACTGTGGGGCCAATTAGGTCCAAGTGGAGGCAGCTAGTGGGACAGTGGTCGCTGGAGCACATGAAGAGCCATACAGCCTGCGGCTGCACGAACCCTCCAGGGCACATAAAAACATTGAAGATGATCCTTGACCACAACAGTCACTTTGTCCAGGCTCCCACGCGCCCCATGAATTTTACCCATTGGTTCCACTCTACAGCTCAACAAGTCCTGTTTGAGCTAGTCTCTCTCTCTCAAGTTATAAATCGTGTTTTAAAGGCCCCAAGTGACAGTTTACCACCTCTGGGTAATTGGTTACTGGAACAAATTACCCTTACTAGACTAGAAATAAGGACCAATTTTTTAGTAAACTTTCACTGAGAAACCAACTAATGACCTGGCAGCACAACACATCCCAGCTATCAGCTTCTCTTATCCATGGGATTAGGAGGACTCACAATAACGAAGGCTGAATATTCAGATTACTAATAGGATTTTTAGATATTCAGCACAAAACTGCTGAGGGAATCACACACTCTGCAGTCAGTAAGCAGCTAATAGATTCAGTAGATTTAATAGGGTCATGTTGACCATGTCAGTCATTTTGCAGTATGATACCAGAGCTCTGTCCAGTATCAGGGATAATAAGTTCAGCCACAGTGCAAATTTACTTTAAATTAAATCAGATCCTTATCAGAGAGGCTAGAATTGGTGTTAAAAATTGCTCATTTCCCCCACCTCCCATAATCTCTGCTCTTCCACCATCATTGCTACCCTGCTTGGAAAGCAATACAAGCAGTCACTGTCGCATCTTGCTGTTCCAGCTCACACAGCTATCCCCACTAGGGTTTGTTTTAATGGCTTAAAGCAAAGAAAGGGGATTTGTATACAGGGAGGCAAGTGGAATCACCATCTCTGTCACAAAGCGTTCCCTTTGTAGGCCTGCCATCTGAATTAAAACAACAACAACAACAACAAAAAAACAAACCCCAAACCGAGTTTTTCCTACAGCTACTGATGTTAAAAATCTAACCCCAACTGATTTCTAAAGGTAACAGAGCACAATGGTGGCAGTGCACGAATGCTGTCTTAAAGCCACCAGGATCAGCAGTGCACGTGTTACAATGAGTTACTCACAAAGCCATGTTTTTATAGCTAAACATCAAAAACTTTCATTGTTAATCTCAACAGTTCATCATCAGTTTAGGTTAAGCTAAGACCACAGAGCTATCGAGAGAAATGGTGCCTCCTGCCCAGCACCGGCCCTCACAGCACACCCACCCCTGCAGAGCCCAGCATCCATCCTCCCCAAATCAGCACCCAGATGTGAGCCAGATGTGCCACTGCTGCATGACCGAGAGCCACCACTGCCCTGCCTGCCACCCACCACGCAGTTATCTGAAAAAGATGGTTCGCAGAGAGGTTTCTGCTTCAGGTAATCTGTGAATTGTCTTCTGAGCTGTTTGTACAACAGGCAGCATCGTGGTTAATGATGGTGATTTACTAAGTGAAAAATGAGTGTTTGGCATACCTTCCTCTGGGCAGGCAGTGGCAAAGGCAGCTGTACGTCAGCGCGCCACTGCTGAGCCGTGCTTCATGGGGAGGCAGGAGATTTAGTGCTCAGATTCAGTTTGTCACATGTTTCATTCTTGCCTTGACACCTAGCCTAATTGCATGTCTACAAAGGATAACCAGCCATACCCCTCCATTACCATGATATTAGGGCTGCAAACAAATTCCAGATATAATAGTGCTGATTCAAGACCAGGAAGGGTAAGCAGCGAAGTATGACACACCTGAATTTCAGCAGTGTTTTCATATCTGAGGTCTGCTGGTTGAGGAAGCAGGACTATACACTGGTTTGTTGCAGGAAGGAATCTCCCATGGCAAGCCCATAGCTCACCAAAGCATGGAGGCTGCATGGCATCGTCTAGGATTCAGCAAGAACCTTAATCAGAATAAAGACGCCTGGACTCCCCCTCTGGCACAGCCTGCTGCGCTGTGCTGCTCCCACCCCAACGTCCCTCCCCACTGCCGGGCTGCAGCCACGGTGGCCCCACGCTCCCCTCAGCACTGATGGAGAGGGGAAGGCTGGCTCCTGTGCTTCTGCAGGGGCAAAGAGTAATCAAAATGTGCAACCAGTGCCAGGGGCAGAGAGCTGCCAGTCAGGGAGGCGACAGTCACCACGCCACGCTGCAGCATACGTGTGTCCTTTGCTCCCAGGAAGACAATTGACACCCAACCTATGGTGCCCTGTCCCATCCCTCCCACCACCGTCACACGAAGGAGCTCTGCAGCTAGCCTGAAGAGCTGGACGCATCTGTTGAAAGTACATCGCCTTGGACGTGCCTTTTTCTTGTGTGTCCACTTCTCGGGGCTCACCGCTAACCCAGCTCCATGGTAGCACATCCCAAGTGACAGTACATGCACAGTAATGCTACAGCCACACGTCTGTGCTCGTCTCCTTCACCTCACAGCCTTATTGACACAGCATGAAGGCTATCTTGTAGCAAAAAAAGCAGCAAATACTCCCGTGATCCCCAATGTGCTGACATCCAGCAAAAATTAACACATTCATTTCTTCAGGCAGAAGGGCGAGCTGTCTGTTCGCATGGTGCCATGCGCCTGGCTGCAAATCCCAGGTGCCCCAGCCTCACCTGCATCTCCACGGCTTGCCATCCTCCAAGCTCCCAGCACAAGAAAGTCAGGCAGCCCACATCTACATCAAGTAAAATTAGCTTATTTGTTGTTCTTAATACACTAGGAAGGCTTCCACAAGATGTCAGCCTAACTAAATGACAACGCTAGCCTCAGGGTGCAATTCTACTTTTCCAGTGCATGCGTTTAGCAGGAAAACCAGTTCTGCTGCTGCTCAAGGAGTGGGGTAAGTGAGAAGCCCCCAAGAGGGTTATTTGGTCCTAGCCAGCTTATTCCTGAGGCAGACATGCCATTGTCCCTCTCCGTGTTGCACGTGACAATTTGGGCCGTTACTTCAAAGCACCCTTTCTGGCAGAAGTCCCCAAATGGCACTCGTATGTGGTTTTCCTCAGCATGCAAGCGAGCTTTCAGTCTCGGGAGAAATGCAACCACGTGAATTTTGCAGGCAGCTGGGATTTATTCCCAGCCTATTACACCTCAACACCCCAGACAGCTCCCAAGGAACAACGTGACTATTACCGCAGAGTTCTAGACTTACGAGAATCAGATGTACGCTTTTGGTAATATCTGTTATTTCACGACAAGTGCACATAAAAAAACATGTTTCCCTAAGAAAAGCACCCATAAAGTTCACATTAACAGTTTCCCAAACAGGAAACTCTCTGGCAAGGTGCTAAATAGCCCTTGTTTGGTTACAGGCCAAAGAATGGAGAGCTTTAGAAAGGAAGCAACTTACCATGTTTGAACATTAACTCTTAACTCTGTGCCAAATTACACAATCTTAATGTGGGAGGAACCTACCAACAGATACTGATGCAGAAAAGCAAAACGCTTCCAAAAGATACCTAAATTCAGCCTCCTGCTAATAGCAAAAAGAGGTAGCCCAGGAGAGGAGTAACATTTGACCTTATAGCCGTTGTCATTTCATTAATTACACCCTTTGGAATGTTATTTTTAAATGTCATGTTATTGTATTTAAATGTTATTAAAATTCAAATCAATACTTCAAATCAGGATTTTGCACTGGATGAGCTGCTATGGGAAGCACAACCACAGGTACTTTGGTGCAGTAGTTCCAGACAGCTGGCAACTGACAGCTAAGGCTGGATTTCAGCTTCGGTTCTTTTCGTACATTGAACATTAAATGTGAAAAAACTTTTTAAATAGGTTTATGTATTTTTTTTGCATGTATTTCTTTCACTCTAGAGCAAATGTGAAAATATTTACTATGGCATAGCAATTGAAGACATTTATCTAGCATTTCCTAATTTGCTTTATCATTACAGATAGTTACTTTCCTGATGGGTGGGGTTGTTTTGCTTTGTTTTTTGGGTGGGTTTGAGGTTTTCTTTTCGTTTGTGTGTTTTTGAAGAGTTCACCTTCTCCATCCCTTTACTTCCCACTTAGCACTTCCCTGCAGTCTGCTCTGGGAAGGACAGCCCACCACAAAAAGGAAGTACCGCAGTCAGTATTACAATTACGCCATGGGACAGTGAAGGGAGAAGCAGGAAGAAAACAGCAAGTCTTAGTTTAAATAAGTACCTCTAAGGAACCAAAGCTTAATAACAAGGGTAAACAGCCATTTTATTTCAAAATCTTCTTTTGACACAATTCATCATCTTCCTCCATCAGCACAGGAAGTTTGTTATTCTCAGCTCATCCCATATCTTGAGGTTGTAAGTGATACCTCTCCTCTACAGAGCAAACATTTTCAAGTGTCTTCTACTACATTATTGCTTTATATTTCAAGGTGAAAATAAAAAAAGCTTATCCAAGTTGCTTGGAGCAGGAAGCTAACGCCCCCCTGCCTCATCCACATCGAGTCAAGGCCAGAGCAGCTCCTCCGAAAGCTCTCCTGCACATGCATGCAAAAATCCTAAAAACAAATTTAAATCAAGTCTGTTCATCTACCTTTCAGTACCAGCTCTCCCAGAGGACAGTTTGCTCTAGATAAAAGGGCAATGAACTTTTAAAGCAAGCAGCCATGACAGCACATTTGCCTCCTCCACGCTGTGCGTGCACGCTCCGGCCAGAGGCAGGCTCAGCCGTAACAGCGCGGACAGCTTTGCAGGGTCACCATTTCTGCAAATGCAAATTTCTGCAACTCTAAAACACACGGGATAACTGTTATGGACCTACCCCGCAGTGAGATGCTAACGGAAGTAATGTTCCCCCTTTCACAGGGGCCATATAACACTAGAATGTAATCGGTTACCACAAGGAAGCCCTCAAACTGCTCTGATGATAAATGTCAACCTCACGACTTCTCTTGCGCTCCAGTCCCCAGGAAAAAGCAAGTACAAAAGCCACTGTTTGGGGGGGAAAAAATAGATTTTCTAGTTTCATAACTGCATGCTGTCAAGCTGGATTCCAATGAGATTTTTCCTGTGCCCTAACGCAAGCTTTGCTTTTTCCAGAAATTTCTCATTGCTTGAAGTGTTTGCTCCTGTCCTTTTCTCCCGGGCTATGCGCTGTACTTTTTGACACACCACCTTCATCTAAATGACTGTTCTCTCCCTTTACCACTTTTGCAGGGACCACAGTCACATAGTTGTTACACGGAGCTTTAAGCTGCTAAATCCCTCTCACCTCCGTGAAAAGCTGGTGCTAACCAGCATCCTCTGTTCAAACTGTGCATACTTCGCATCTGAAAGTTCCTTTTATGCAGCGATATTTAACAGAAAACTGGCAGCAGCTAGCACTGAGGCACTTCCAACCGCAGCTCTGCGCTGCTTTTAATGCCAGCTGAATACAGCCAGTACAGATGTAGGAGGGGGGAGCGGGGTGGTGCAAGTCTTTCCTATTCCTTCTATCGTGGGGACGAAGGACTCCTACCGTTTATTCCCCCCCCCCCCCAATCAGTGGTCTTTAACACGATCACAGTATGCACCACAATGCTTTAAAACAGCAAAGCTTCTGGAAAACCCAAACAAAAGGAACGTCACCAGGTGACGTCAGCCTATATACAGCCCTGTGTGGTCGCAGCGCATAAGCAAATCCATTCTTGTACCGCTTCCCTGAAAAGCTTTTCAGTAAATGCACTCATGCTACTACAGGAGCTTCTCTCAGCAATAAGCCACCCATCTGCCATCAACAAGTTAGGACTAAAGGAAGCCACAGCTGCGGAAAAAGAAAACGTGAGCTTCAATTAAACAGCTGAGCAGCCACAGAGGATGAAAACTTGTATTAAGCGTTGATTTAAAAATTGCAGACCTGTCAGAGGAGATCAAGCCAGTGATTTCAAAAGGAATATTCCAAGAGAGCATCGTGGATTCAGTTTTGCACTAATATCAAAGGACACTAAACACAGTAAATTATTCAAAGGCTACTTTACATTAGAGCCTTTTACAGACTCACCGCGTTGAGTCTAAAACTACGACTGAATGCAACCTCCAATGTACTCAAAAGAATGGGTAAGTTCCTGCGTTTCTATATACCTTGTATAATGAATGACCGGCTATGCTTTAAAGCAGCAGTTAGGTGCTAAAGCAAATTTTTCTGCACTGAACCTTATGAAAAAAAAATGTTTTCCAATTGTGACACTGTAATCCTCCGTAATAGAGATAAAGACTCATCCTAAGTGTAATATCCAAGTATTCTGTGTTTCGTAGTAAGTTTTTTCTTGCATTTAGAATTAGCTTGTCGGAAATGCATGGCAATGTTATCTGCAGTGAAATCTTCCATCGTGATGTTCAAAGTATACTGATAAGGCTATCCTATCTTGTTGTTTTCCTAAATTATATTCTGCAGGCTTACATTTCAAGTGGCCATTAGGGGCTCGTATGCTGGCAGCACTATATGCAATGAGTATGGTTTTAAAAATGCTGCCTGCCTTGGGCATGGCTTGTCCACCAAAATGTCGCTGTGAGAAGCTGCTCTTTTACTGTGACTCTCAGGGGTTTCACTCAGTGCCAAACACCACTGAAAAGGGCTCGCTAGGTTTGTCACTGAGGCACAATTATATTTCTGAACTTGAAAGGGATCAATTTGCAAGCTTCAGTCAACTTACTTGGCTTCACTTAGATCATAATCAAATTGCAACAGTCAGAGAAGATTCTTTTCAAGGACTGTATAAACTTAAGGAATTAGTCTTAAGTTCCAACAAAATCTTTCATTTGCCAAACACAACTTTTAGCCAGCTGCTTAACCTGCAGAATTTGGACCTCTCTTTTAATCAGTTATCCTCTCTGCACCCCGAGCTCTTCTACGGCCTTCGCAAGCTACAGACCTTGCACTTGCGTTCCAACTCCCTGCGGACCATCCCAGTCCGCCTGTTCTGGGACTGTCGTAGCCTGGAGTTCCTGGATTTGAGCACAAACCGCTTGCGAAGTTTGGCTCGCAATGGATTTGCGGGATTAATCAAGCTGAGAGAGCTTCACCTAGAGCACAACCAGCTGACAAAGATTAATTTTGCTCACTTCCTCCGGCTGAGCAGCCTGCACACTCTCTTCTTGCAGTGGAACAAAATTAGCAACTTGACATGTGGGATGGAGTGGACCTGGGGCACCTTAGAAAAGCTCGATTTGACTGGAAACGAAATCAAAGCCATCGACCTAACCGTCTTTGAAACTATGCCTAACCTTAAAACCCTCCTAATGGATAACAACAAGCTCACCACTCTGGATTCCAAGATCCTAAGTTCACTGACATCCCTCACCACCGTGGGCCTCTCCGGCAATCTGTGGGAATGCAGCCCAAAGATCTGCGCCTTGGCCACATGGTTGAGTGGCTTCCAAGGTCGGTGGGAGCACTCCATCCTCTGCCACAGCCCCGACCACACCCAGGGAGAGGATATTCTGGATGCAGTCTATGGTTTTCAGCTTTGCTGGAATTTATCAACTGTTGTTACGCCCGTGGCTACGACGTACGCAGTTCCGACTACCGAGTACACGAAAAGAATAAGCTCTTCTCATTTCCATATGGGAGACAAAGAGATTCCAACTACAGCAGGCATGGTCGTTACCACCGAAGAACATTTCCCCGAGCCAAACAATGCCATCTTCACTCAGAGGGTAATTACAGGAACAATGGCTTTATTGTTTTCTTTCTTTTTTATCATTTTTATAGTGTTCATCTCCAGGAAGTGCTGCCCTCCCACATTAAGAAGAATTAGGCAGTGCTCAATGATTCAAAACCACAGGCAGCTCCGATCCCAAACACGGCTGCATATGGCAAATATGTCAGACCAAGGACCCTATAACGAATACGAACCCACCCACGAAGGACCCTTCATCATCATCAACGGCTATGGACAGTGCAAGTGTCAGCAGCTGCCATATAAAGAATGTGAAGTATAATACCTACATGCCATCAAAAATTAAATCAGATAAGTAACCTATTTTAAAATTGTAGGGGACCTACATCAGATTCTAATTTTTACAAACGTTGACATAAAGCCTAATTTTCCAAGCTACTTAATGGAAACATTGTTTATGGAGTGGTGCAGTATTTTTAAGTTTTTTAAAAAATAAATCCATAATATTTTCAGTGTTAAAGAAGCAATGATTACATTAAACTTGCACTCCTAATGTTTAAAAGTCTAAAAAGATGCTCACCTCAAACTATGTAAAGTGTTTCATGTTACGTAATTATATGACTGTGTGTAAACATTTCTACCCAAGTCTCCATATTCTACTTTTTCTAATGAAAACAGTATGAGGGGAAGGATACTGGATATCTGTACAGAGATCTGCAGGGGGGCATACGCTCCGTTTGTTCCACTGCAGCTGTAGGATCCCAAACACTCCAGCTGTTCCATTCACTTTAAAGGCAGCCGTGGAGGAAAATTTTCCTCCTCTGATAATTTCACTCCAGTAAAAAAGGGGAGGGGAAACAAAAAAAGAGCAACGAAGGTCCAGGTGGGGATTTAAGTGCATTGGGGACCGGTGAATTTATTTTAAATACAGTTTTCCTATCTGCATTCACAGTTGGGCTTGCTTAAACAGTCCTCGCTAAAGCTCACAATGGATACAGAAAGGAGCAGTTCACACGGTCACAAATTAGCAGGACGATCACAAATTAGCAGGACGACTCTCCAGGCGCTTACAAAGTAGGCAGCGTAGCTCATTTAGGAAGGCTCAGTACGACAGGATCAATTCTAAATATTAAGCGCATTCAATTCTTATCAGCTCTCTGGTTTGACTTGATGATGCTTTTCATGAATTCAGGCTAATTACTTAAGACTATGAATAAATAGCATTTCAACACCTTTTCATGTGTAAATACCCTTAATGCGAGTTTTTCTTAATTAAAAGTAAATATCAACCGCGAGGTTAAGGAGAAGAGGGAAGGAAGGAAGGAAGAAGCCTCTCTTTGTCCCCCCGCTGCCCCCCCAGCTGAGGCTTCCTCTCGCCTGGAAGCTATTTTCACGCACTAACTCCACTGGTTTCTCTGGAGACAGAATTAGCCCCTGTAATATAAGCTCTCACTTATCCACCTCTTCCAAAATTCAAGGTAATTACCAGTTAAAAAAAACCAAACCCGTATCTTCTGATAAGTTAGGAAAATAATTAGTTTATAGAATAGTTCACTGAAAAATGTTTTGTTTCTTACTTGATATGGGACAGAATCTAAACTAGTATGCCATTTAAAAAAATCATATATAAATATATATATACACACGCACCTCATTCTTAAGGAGTAATTTGATTTCTTTAGCCAGAAGTACCATATTGCTATTTATACTGTATTATGAAATTATATGTAAATATTTGCAGATCTATGCAGCGACAGTGGTACTCAGATGCCACGGGGGCGGGGTGGGGGGGTCTGCAAAGGATTACATTATTTTTAAGTCAACTGCTCAAATATTGTAAACGTTCTAACCAAAGCTAAAAGGACCAGAGGGATGGAAATTTTTTTTATATATATATACACACACACACACGTATGTGTAACTAAAAAAAAAAAGTGTTGTGTCCAATGCTGCAGTGTTAAACAATTACCAGCACACACAGATGAAGAAAAGAAATTCCTCACAGTGTTGACATACCTTGAACAAATCGGTAATTACAGTATGCTAATTGTGTTGTACTAAACTATTCCGCAAACTTTTTAAACAGAAAAATCACTGCATAAAAATCTGTTTGCTATTTCACTCTGCTTTTATATATCTGTATTACCACTTAGTGAGGTATTTAGGGTGCAATTATACAAGTTCGATGTTTTATTGTGAAATGAATTCGTCCAAGGCAATTATAGCAAGATAAGTGTGACTTCTGTTAAGATTTTACATAAAGATTTTTCAATTACTGGTTTTGAAGATATTAATTTGCATCATTTTACTTTTACATACAGTGCCCTTATTATAATACAAGTATTTTGTTTACTTCCTGTGACTCTGTACGTTAATGGAAGAGATTCAGTGAAGCCTAATAGTTTTCCATAGAGATAACTTTGAACCCTCGTAACTGTTTATACTACGATGAGCCATTTACACCTATTCTAGGAAATCAATTACTGCTTTTAACTGAATACAATAAATCCTGCAGGACAGGTGGACAAAGAGCAAATATTCTGTATGATTAAATCCCACGTAAGGCAGAAGGCCAGACCTAAGCTAATAAGTACAAAAATGTACTGGTATCTAAGGGTATTTAGCTGCTTGTAGAAAGACTTGCTTCATTCCTTATCACGAGTAAGTGCTCACAGCTCTTCCCTTATGTCCAGGCTTTTGCTCTCCTCTGGGCAGGCGAGCGTGCATCACTGTCTCAGCAGCAACCTGCCCCTGCCTGTGCACCTCCCTTACCTTGTGTTAACTAACACGATGGTCTGCACCGGGTGGAACTGGAAAGCAGACGCTTTTGGGAATGATTTTCATGTACAGCTGTGGGGTACCAGCAGAGACAAAGTTATAACCGAACTCATTAATTATACTGGCAGCCAATAATCTTGCTACACTATCATCAACCATCAGATGTCAATACAGAACTCTGGTGTCCTCAGCTGCATTTGCAAGAAGGAATTCCACCTTTCTCCTCCACGCCCAGCAGAAACCCTTGCTGCAAGACAGTTCAAAAGGTACCACGACAGCCTTCTGCACAGTAACGAGAAGTGGCCGCCTGACTGAAGCGCTGAGGTTCCTCCCGAGGAGGTGCTTTCCCAATACCCCAGCTCTGCGCAGAAGCCCACTCCATCTTTATTAGCTTATAATTATGCCCAAGAAGAGTAAAGACAGATGTTCCAGCAATGCTGGATTTAATCCTCTTCTCCACCCCAGCCACTCATACCAGTTTTCCAAGCATTAAAGCACTGTTCCAGTGTCTCTCAAAGCAAACACACCCAGGCGCCCAACTTCTCTCCCCCACCAGTATCCCCAGTTTCCACTGGTCCTGCAGTGCTGCCTTGGTTTGCAGACCACGAAGCAGGAGGCCAGCAGACACAGCCTACCATGGCACTGTTCAATTTTACTTTGATGCTCTGTACTACACACTAATACACAGCCAATCTCCCAAATGCCGTGCTTTATGCCTGCCATTTCCAAAACCATTTGTTGCCAGGTTCCAGGCGTAGGCAAAGCAATTCTGCAAACATTACATTTAGGGTAACAGGTATCATAAAACTCACAGAATGTCAGACATTAACAGTGAAGTCAACTTGAATTCCCTTAGGAGGGACAGCAAACAGCAGGCAAAGCCATCACTCTACACAAGGACACGACCAGAGGCTGTTAATTTTTGTTTTTTTGTTTTTTGTTTTTTTTTTTTTTTTTAAAAAGTTACTGTCTTCCATTCTCAATTGCTTGTGACTCTTCTAGGCAAGGAGGGCATTGTAATAATTGCATCACTCGGCAGTCTGATTTATTTTGTTTACGGAACAAGAACCACGATGATTTGGTTTAAATTCATCATATTTCAGTATGAGCACTGGCTGATGCCAAGAGGTTGTTAACTTGGTCTCTCCAAATATCATCTCTGTTGCACAGCCTCAGTTCCTACAGATACTAAATGGCATTATAGGTGCTTCACCACCTCTGGGCACAGCCTCATGCAAGTGTTCAGGGCTTCTTAAAAATGAAAATTTTTTCTACTGCTCTTGAGATCCTCATCCCATCCAAAGATCTCCTCCAGCCTCACTGATCTCCAGCCAGCTTTTCCTCCTCCCCACCCTTGCATCAGTGAAATGCAAACCTCGCAGCACAAGTTCAATTTTTGAGTCATCATACTGGAACAGGTCTGAATTAATGCTTTCAGTTCCCCTCTCGTTAGTCGCTCTGCATTAGATCATCGTTTAAATGCACACAACTAAAAATTACTCAATAAAGAGTAAAATGGGTTAGCGTTCAGTCTCCGGCTGAAGTGTTCCTCTGCACAGAGCTCCCATTTTCTATCAGATGGAAACATAATTAATGCCGCTGTATCAATGTTTGTTTTTGTTTGCTTTTCCCCCAAGCAGAAATTATCTGATTTTTCAGTGATAAGCCTAGCCTGCATGCAAATCTAAGCATCTGAGCTTATGTCCCATTACCCCCCTTCGAAGACAGTGGCCTATTGCTAACATGTAAAATCAGAAGTATCCAGTGGCTTTAAACCAGAAATCTGCACTTCACACTTATTTTTAATGTGTCTAAGTTAATTTCTGTACTACTTTAATGAAAATAAAGCTGATTTAATTTTGTGATCTGCGTAGCTATCAAAATCCATCTGTTCAGACCTATGAAATCCACCCAGAAGCTGAATTTCATCTTTCTTATGACATTTTCCATAGAAAATAAAAGTTCAGAGGGGGATACAGTATTTCTCCTCCCCCAAAAAAAGGAACAAGCAAGGAAACAAGAAAAATCAAAGGCAGTTACACAGCAGCAGCTCCTCCCTCCCCCCACCTTTCTCCATTGCAGAGTCCTGTACACTAGAACTGGTGCCAGGCTTTGCTTTTAAGCCATCACACTAGCAGGATGCTTAAAGATCATTTCAGAGTCATCTGGAAATTCAGCATTTCACACCTTGTATAAAAACCTTTTGAGAGGTATCTAGGGAAAGGTAACGGAAGCTTTGATGGATATCATCAAGCCTCAGACAGGGCAAAACTTGCGCTATCTAAGGGCAAAACACCATGCAGCTTGTGCACCTCTGGTGTAAGCAATGAAAAGCTGCACCTGCTATCCTTCAGCCACTCCTTTGTAAACAAACAAACAAAACCCACCCCATTTTTCTTTTTACCATCATGAAAACATTAGTGAGTGAACTATTCTACCAGCTTAGCAACCAGAGATCGAAAAGAAGGAGTCTTAGATGCATTGTATTTAAATTGTGTTTAAAGAGCCACTTTCTGGTGGGAGGGGGCGTAAGTAATGGAGTGAAACAAAGTGCAGTGTACAGAAAAATTTTGTTATTAAAATTGTGTATACTGTAAAACTGAATTTGCCTCTTTCTTCCTCCCTTTTCAAACAGAGGTGTCAAAAGCTCATTCTTTCACAATATGTGAAGACCAGTCTACATCCTCTGCAGTTTAAGAGCGCATCAGCACTACCCAAAGCAGACGAGTCAGGTTTGGGCCAGTCCATTTGCATAATGGTATCAAATATGGCACTTTCTGTTTTACTACAATAAATGAGCTGGTCTGCACGGGTTCTTCTCAAACATGATGTCTCTTGACTAGCAAAAATTGTTTGTATAAGCAAGATGAGAGTGAAAATCAAACTCTCAGCCCTTGAGACTGAACCCCTGTGAGTACCTGCATCAGAAACAGCACAGGCAGTAGCATCCTCTCCAGCGTGAGCCTCGGCACGCCCCGGCAGAGGCTGCCTGCAGAGACCTGGCTCTAACCCTGGGTGTTCCCCTTGGGTCGCCTGGTAGACCAACCGTTGGTCATGGTGCCAGCCAGGAGCGTGGTGTTTCCAACAGGACCACCTTGCCAAGAATTTAGCAAAGACAAACAATCCATATCATTTAGAGATGTCAAACTAGCAAGACATCACTTCGGCTCTGAATTACAGCCACCTAGAAAGTGTCAGAAATACATTCCCTGTACAAAAAGTGTTCTTTATATGGGCTACCGCAATGAACGTGATGTTCAAAAAAAATCACAGTGCTTCAATAACATGAGAAAGATTTCTGATTTAGAGAAGTGACAAGTTCACGGACACAACCCAAAAGCCTTGATACAACAGCTGAACAAAAGAACAAGTTCCAGGATGTTCCAAGAGGATTGCATGCACCGAACTGCCAGCTAAAATCATTTTAGTAAGTAAGCCTTAGCTGCATTTACTTTTTTGCAAAAGGTTTGGCTGGAACAAGTTCTCAAGGGTTTTAAATGTCAGTTGGCTAACTGCCTCTCAAATCCTTCTAATACTTCAAAGAAGCACATGATAAATCTATTTTCTTAAAACTCTCAAAGACACTAATTTTAAGATAAAAAGCATCTCTCATGCAAAACCAGTTGTTTTCGCAAGCAAAGGTAAGATACATAACAGAAGAAAGTATTCTGAATATACTATGCAAAACCTTTAAATCCAATTAGTAACAAGGAAATGTCAACATCACTAGCAACTTACTTTTAGATGCAGGCTGTGTTAAGACAACTGCAAAAAAATTGAGACTCAAGAATCTGACTGGAGAGGACTGCACAAATGAACTGAAAATTGCAGCACATCTGGGGAAGTGCCAACTCCCTCCTCTGGTGAGTGTACAGGCTAAGGGACAGAATTCAGTGCAAGTGTTCATCCACCATAAAAACCCTAATGTGAATATTTACTGTAACCCGTTCTTAAGGAAAAAAGCCTTATGAAACCATCGTTACCTAATCAACAATTTCACCACCATGAAGATACTAGGAAAACAATTGTACTATAATTAAAGCTCTATCTGTCATATTTGACATCAGGAACCACGTGCTCTGGCAGTTATTTTGGAAGAAATGTTTTATGCTGAGGGTGGTGAAGCACTGGCCCAGGTTGCCCAGAGAGGTGGTGGATGCCCCATCCCTGGAAACATTCAAGGTCAGGTTGGACGGGGCTCTGAGCAACCTGATCTAGTTGAAGATGGCCCTGCTCATTGCAGGGGGGGTTGGACTAGATGAACTTTAAAAGGTACCTTCCAACCCAAGCCATACTATGATTCTAGGAAACAAAAAAAAATTACTGCAATTCCCTCATTAACAAAATTTCATGTTTATTTCTGTGATGCATGACTAAAGAGGTTTGGCTACTAAGGGCATTCAGCAAACATTTCTGGGCTGAGAGGTAACCAAAACACTATTTTAATCAACAAGGTCTAAGAAATTTGACTTTCTTCGTTCTTAGTCTGCTAAAAGGACAAGACCAAAGACTTAAGTATACACAGAAATCATTTGAGACCTTCTGATTTCGCAGCATAAGAAACAGCAGCTAGCTGAACAGTGACCAGAGGGGAATATATCTTGAGTTAAATACAAGGTCTTCTCCCCAGTACGTAACACAAACACTTCCAATACACACACAAGCAAAACTAAAGCGGTATTCTCTACTACCAGGACATTTTAAGAAACTAATAAATCTTCCTTTTAAAAAAAACAAAGTATTTCTTTTAAATGCTGTTCAAGTAACTTACCCCCATTTTCTCCCAGCAGGCTCTACTAATTGTGTGTTGAATACTCAAGCAAACTAGACACAGAGAAAGCGCTGGTTTTCTTTTCCACTAATCCTTACCCCTGAAGAGTGTGCAGTGCCTCCAATGTTTGATAAAGAATCATTAAGGTTGGAAAACACCTCTAAGATCGTCGAGTCCAACCGTCAACCCAACACCCCCATGCCCACTAAACCATGTCCCTAAGCGCCGCATCTACACGTCTTTTAAATACTTCCAGGGATGGGGACTCAACCACTTCCCTGGGCAGCCTGTTCCAATGTTTCACCACTCTTTCAGTAAAGACATTTTTCCTTACATCCAATCTAAACCTCCCCTGCCGCAACTTGAGGCCATTTCCTCTCGTCCTATCGCTTGTTACTTCGGAGAAAAGACCAACACCCACCTCGCTACAACCTCCTTTCAGGGAGTTGTAGAGAGCGATGAGGTCTACCCTCAGCCTCCTCTTCTCCAGGCTGAACAGTCCCAGTTCCCTCAGCCGCTCCTCATCAGACTTGTTCTCCAGACCCCTCACCAGCCTCGTTGCCCTTCTCTGGACACGCACCAGCCCCTCGACGTCCTTCTTGTAGTGAGAGGCCCAAAACTGAACACAGTATTCGAGGTGCGGCCTCACCAGTGCCGAGTACAGGGGCACGATCGCTTCCCTGCTCCTGCTGGCCACACTATTGCTGATACAGGCCAGGATGCCATTGGCCTTCTTGGCCGCCTGGGCACACTGCCGGCTCATGTTCAGCCGGCTGTCGACCAGCACCCCCAGGTCCTTTTCCGCCAGGCAGCTTTCCAGCCACTCTTCCCCAAGCCTGTAGTGCTGTGTGGGGTTGTTGTGGCCCAAGTGCAGGACCCGGCACTTGGCCTTGTTGAACCTCATACAGTTGGCCTTGGCCCATCGATCCAGCCTGTCCAGGTCCCTCTGCAGAGCCTTCCTACCCTCGAGCAGATCAACACTCCCGCCCAACTTGGTGTCGTCTGCAAACTTACTGAGGGTGCACTCGATCCCCTCATCCAGATCATCGATAAAGATATTGAACAGAACTGACCCCAAAACTGAGCCCTGGGGAACACCGCTCGTGACCAGCCGCCAACTGGATTGAACTCCATTCACCACAACTCTCTGGGCCCGGCCGTCCAGCCAGTTTTTGACCCAGCGCAGAGTCCACCTGTCTAAGCCGTGAGCCGCCAGCTTCTCTAGGAGAATGCTGTGGGAGACGGTGTCAAAGGCCTTACTGAAGTCCAGGTAGACCACATCCACAGCCTTTCCCTCATCCACTAGGCGGGTCACCTGGTCATAGAAGGAGATCAGGTTGGTCAAGCAGGACCTGCCTCTCATGAATCCGTGCTGGTTGGGCCTGATCCCCTGGTTGTCCTGCACGTGCCTTGTGAGCGCCCTCAAGATGAACCGCTCCATAATCTTCCCCGGCACCGAGGTCAGGCTGACAGGCCTGTAGTTCCCCGGATCCTCCTTCCGGCCCTTCTTGTAGATGGGCGTCACATTGGCAAGCCTCCAGTCGTCTGGGACCCCCCCTGTTAACCGGGACTGCTGATAAATGATGGAGAGTGGCTTGGTGAGCTCCTCCACCAGCTCCCTCAGGTGGATCCCATCCGACCCCATAGACATGTCAGCGTCCAGGTGGTGTAGCGAGTCGTTAACTGCTTCCTCTTGGAAGAGGGATTTATCCTGCTCGCCATCCCTGTCTTCCAGCTCAGGGGGCTGAATACCCTGAGGATAACTGGTCTGCCTGTTAAAGACTAAGGCAAAGAAGGCATTAAGTACCTCAGCCTTTTCCTCATCCTTGGTGACAATGTTCCCCCCCGCATCCAATAAAGGATGGAGATTTTCCTTGGCTCTCTTCTTGTCATTAATATAGTTGTAGAAACATTTTTTGTCGTCTCTAACGACAGCGGCCAGATTGTGTTCTAGCCGGGCTTTTGCCTTTCTCATTTCCTCTCTGCACGACCTAATGAGATCCCTGCACTCTTCTTGAGTCGCCTGCCCCTTCTTCCACAAGCGGTAAACTCTCCTTTTTTCCTGAGTCCCAGCAA
Source organism: Aptenodytes patagonicus (assembly GCF_965638725.1). Lineage (NCBI taxonomy): Eukaryota > Metazoa > Chordata > Aves > Sphenisciformes > Spheniscidae > Aptenodytes > Aptenodytes patagonicus. The sequence continues at coordinate 20,696,109 of NC_134960.1, read as the reverse complement.
GAGCTCCCCGTTCAGCCAGGCCGGTTGTCTTCCCCGCCTGTTCTTCTTACAGCGTATGGGGACAGCCTGCTCCTGAGCCTTTAAGACTTCCTTCTTGAAGATCATCCAGCCTTCCTGGACCCCTTTGCCCTTCAGGACTGTTTCCCAAGGGACTCTCTCAACCAGCGTCCTGAACAGGCCAAAGTCTGCCCTCCGGAAGTCCATGGTTGCGGTTTTGCTGGCAATATAGGTGCATTATGGTGCATATAGGTTTTGCTGGCAATATAGGTGCATTATGCTTTATACCAGTTTAAAAAAGCAGCCTTATGTCACGAAAAGTCTTGAAGTAAGTAAGTGGAAAAGGTTCATCCATCAAGAAGGTTCTTAAATAATGAATGGGTCATAATTCTTTGCAGTCAAAAGCAATTAATTTTCTGTATTATAATCAGGAAAATAAATCTGAAAAATCCATTCCAATGGCTCTGAATCTGAAGGCAGTGTTGCAGCTGAATTTTTAATCTTAAAATACAAGAGCAATGAGGACTTCTGCTGTTTAAACATACAATCTTCTACCAAACAGAACAGCTTTAGTGCATATTTAATAGGTAGAACGGGTTTTGCGAGACCGCATGAGATTAAAGACAGCACTAGATACAGGAAATGCATTTCAAGTAGAAAGGTCTTTCCAAGATACTTCTCAACTGTATAGCTACAAAAATTCTGGAAATATCCTTTATGAAGTGTACAAAATACTGCAGAAAAGCTTATTGCAAAAAGTAGTTTCACTTATATGTTTGCAAAGAGCTAAAAATATTGAGAAGAGTGTTAATGCAGAATCCAGCCGAACCCTACAGCAAGTATTCTTATTAGGATGCATTTGCTCTCTTCCCTTTAACAAACTCCTAAATAATCCATCACGTTAGCTGGGACTATCAATTTCTGCCCTCAAATAGATTGCTTCAACCCTGATACCACCCTAAGTTTTTAATCTTTCAGAGAAGAAAAAACTGTAAAATTAATAGAGCTCTTAGTAAAGTTAATAATGACACAATCTGTTAGCAGTGACAACATGGGAAGGGGACAGGGACACAGACTACAAGTGAGTTTCCATCTCTAAAGGCACCACACAACAAGGGGAACACACGTGTGCATTCCCCTGCACCGCAGACACTTTCAGAAGCTTTGTTAACAATCTCTGCTTTGAGTAAGTCAGATTTTAGCTACCCAAGCCAACTCACCTGACCCAGAAGGGAGCCACACTGAACATCCTCAGCACGCACCTATCAAAGGATGCGAGCCAGGAACAAACTACTAAGTTGGGAAAACCACACAGCGGGCCACTCTGCAAGCCCCCAGGTCTAACTTCACACTTCATTTAAAGAGCAAGAGATATTAAAGCATCATCTTTATTGTCCTCGGGATAAGACAGCAGGCTTCAGTAAAGACATGGAACTACTTATTGATCGAATCTAGCCCTGAAGCATGCCATCCCCAAACAGCCAGCAACATCTGTTGTACCAAGGTCTACAAAGACTTAGGATTAACTCCATGCTTGAAATTCTGGTTGAACAATTTAAAGGTTAAAGAATTCCTCCTCAATCCTTCCAGATAGTCCTTAAGATGGAAGTAGCTGTGTCACTGCTTCCAGGTAGGACAGACACCTAGCTCAGCACCCGGGGCAGCAGCAGACCACTGCAAGGCAGACCCGGAGCATAGGCAGCCAAGTTTGGTAACTCCTAATGACAGCTGGAGGCTCTATAGGTATCAAGTGTATATCTTTAGGGTTCAGGCCTTCAAGAATTTAACAGCCACAGGGCAGGCAGGAAGAGAAAGCCATCTCTAATTTATATTCTTCTCTATGGATGACCGGTTTAGCTCTGGGACATCTATTAGCACCATGGCAGCTGTGGAACTTGGAAATAAGAGAGCTTTGACTACATGACAGATGCCTTTTGCCTGCAATTAGCATCCAGTCCTAAGACACCAGAAACTTCAAAAAAGGCTAAGCTTAGCCATTTGATTAGGTTGAACTACAGAAAAAAATACAGTAAGCTTTGGCAGGTACTACATCTCTAACATGACACTGTGCTCCTGAGCAAAATAAAAACAGATACCTTCGAAAAGTTACTATAGTCTATAGTGACAGTTAACTTTTAGGAGATGTCTGTACATCCTTTACTGAAACTAGAAAGTAGCATGCTCAATGTCCCATGTGTAATGAGCTTTTGCCAGGTATTACTCTCTGCCTGTGAGTGGAGAGCGAGTCTCTAGACCAGCTAAAATACGTCAGTCCTTTCGATGAGGGATATCTGCTGCCCATAGTTAAAATAATTAAACACCCGCATAGTCCACCACGTAACTTAATGTAACAGTGATGTCAGGACTAAGGCATTTCAGATATTTACAGACCACGCGTGCAACTTCAATATACCTTCAGTGCTGGGAACTGCTGAACACGTTGCAATGCGTCTTCCACTCCAAGTTTTGGATTTGTCAGTGATGTAGGTATTTGTTGACAAATCCGAAACTTGGAGAAAACCACCACTTTGTTCCAAATCTGAGAAGTGTTTATGAAATGAATTCAAAGCTCTTGCTCCCATGCTGCAGAGATGTACCCTTACCAGCAGGGACCGGGACAGTAAACACCACCTGACATGCAGCGAGGTTCTTGTGCAAAAAGCACTTGCACAAAAGCAGTAACATTACACGGAGACCTGGAACGTGGAAGTGCTCGGCACCCTCCTCTAACGCAGCTCAAGACTACTCCGGGATCTTCCCGTGACTAACAGCTGACAGCACGCCGTAAAACACGGCGGACAAATGAAAGCACTGATAAAGTGGAGAATGACTCCAGTGCACCACACAGATAAATTTCAGGGATATTACCCCTTCATATCTACAACTGTCTATGGACAACAATTAACTTGACAAAGCATGCCAATGAGAGTGTCCAGAGACACATAAAAAAAGTTTTATACTACATTCAAATGAGGTGATGCTACTAGACTGCAGACTGCTTTCTTCTTCTTGTGGGCACTCGATCATTTGAATATACCACAGTAAAGCTGCATCATCAAAATAGGAACTTTCCGACACCTACTTTTACTGTCCATTTATTCAAAAATAGTAATCTTCATCAGGCAAATCAGTAAGTGATCATCAGCTTTAAAAAACAGTTTCAATTGTTTATGCAAACCTAGCTACATTGCAGCACATTCTGTTCACTGCAGCTCCTCTGACTTCAACCCGTGCTGTAACAGTCAAGAGCAAAATTTAGTCTGTACTCAGTGACCATCAGACACCCACTGGGAGCCATGAAAATAGAAGGAAACCACTCTAGAAAGATGAGGTTACGTAAATAACAAAACAACCTAACCGCCCCATTCCTCTAAAACATTAATTATGCACACATATGCAATGAATAAAAAAAAATATAAAAAAAGAGATGTGACACAGTAAATCCACCTGAAGCAAAATGAAATATATGCAACCAGTGATCCTGGGCTACTAACTGAAAACAATATTTAAAAATCTAAATTAAATCTCAAAAAAAACCCCAACCCACTAATGGGGAAGTTTACCTATGGAGGGCAGAAAAACTTTTAAAAATTCAGTTTCAAGAAGGGTTTGGGCCTCTGCAGATGGGAATTTCTGCACAGAGACAGTTTCAAGGATATAGATATTATCTTAGTACCAGACTCCTGTTACTATGTTAGTCAATAACTTAATGTTATCTTTATCTATATAAAAGTACATCAGCTCTGACCATATCATCTTACCCTAAACCTATGTCTGTTAAAATTGTGTGCCTACTACTTTACAACTGCCTCTTTCTGAGCTTTTTACCCATTACCAGCTGCAGGTCATCCGTCTTGCACTTCGGGTATTTCTTGGTCATCTAAACCTCCAGCTAGTCTAAGTATTGCTCAGTTGCCATAAATTGATTTAAATGGGTAAACTATGCTAAGAATATTACTAACTTTAATCCTGGGTGGGGGGTTGAATAATTACTATACCATTTCCTACATTTGCTTATGCAAGACATATGTTTTAAACTACTGAAAGAATTAGGACTAAATGACAAGTCCACATTCTTGACGCAGATTGCTCACAGACACAAGGTGCAAAATATGGTAAAGAACAAGAACAGGTTTCAGTGATCTGAGCCAGGATAAAAAAAAAACCACACCATTCTGAGCAGAAAAGAGGACTTTGTGATTATTAAAACAGCTTCTACCAAGGCCATTACACAGCCTGATTTCTGTTTTGACAAGTGGTTTGGTTATTTCTTTTTTTATGTAATGCAGTTATAATCAGGAAAGGCCTGTTTTACCAGTATGTTATCAAAAAGCATTCCACTGCCTTTGAAACAGATATTTCAATTAACATACTTCCAGTATCTTCATTAATATAAAAAAAAAAACTCCAAAAGTCTTACTTCCTTATATGAGAGCTATAATTGGCAACTTCACTCTTGCAGAGTCTATTCCCTAACAAAAAAGGAACATCAGGAGAACACACAAGTTAGTCTTCTTCCAAACTTCATAACATCTTTTAACTTTAATGGCAGCTGGCCAAAATCTTCAGGACTACTCCAGGCTAAAACCCATTCCTAATCCCCGTAACTTCCTCCAGAATTCCCACTCATGGGCAATGCTGGGAGCAGCAGAAAATGCTGGGTCTGGTTAGCAGATGCTGGGGCTAGTTTGTAAGCAGTTCACGTCTTAAGGACAATCGAATCTCGATCATATGAAGTAATAAATTTCATCCCCAGCCCATGCAGGAACCTAGTTACTAACTTGTATATACATACATACATCCACACACCCCTGGCGCTCCAGCTGCAGGGGTAACTAGCAATGTCATTCAAATATCTCCACGGGCAACAGTAACTGAGCAAGTCCTCTTTTAAGCAATGGTGAAATCAAACCTTTAAAATTACTGTCTAGTGCTATCAATGTATTATTTCTTGAAGGGGGAAAAGTGGTATTGCAACAGCACAAAGTAATTTTTTTTTTTTAACTATTATTTTCACCTGTGATGTGGAGAAGGAGGGAAAGGGATGAAGACAGATGTCTGTCTGGTCTGGAAAACAACAGATTCTCAAATGTTTTGTACTACTTTTGTACCACTAACAGGTAATGGAGCTACCAGTGTTCTCTTAAGGCTTATTCTTATATCTAAAGAAGTTAACAGCATAGGTTTTTATGATATAGAGCACACAGGTTCTATACTTTGCAACACATTTCCACCGAGGCAAAAATATCTATTCATACAGATAAGTAATGGTAGGAAAGTGCCAGGGTGCCAAGAAAATCATCCTGCAACAACATGCATCTTTTCCTTAAGAGCTCAAAGGAAAACTGAAATTGGCAATAATACATCATATGCTAACACTGAGTTTTCATTGAACTGAGTTTGCCTAGTTTCCATTAAATCATGATGCTGGGGCAAAGTTAGGACTCTACAAGCCAGACTTGGACCCAGCATTAACAAAGCAAAGACACGTTTTGCAAAAGATTTCAGGTAAGAGGTTTATGTTTCTTGTTACCTTGAACATGTTTTCCAGTTGAGCTCTGAGAGCCAGGTTGAAGGGTTCTAACTTGCACCTGGTTAAGTTTGCCAGGTCCCCACCCACCCTTCAAGCAGCACACTTCCTCCCCAGAGGCCTCCATGACATGGCAGTTCATGCCTAGTCAACAGATGGGAGACAGAAGAGTACCTAGGCTTTATTTTACACAGCTCCAGATATAAAGAGACTATTTTGCAGTGGGTCTGGCATCCTACTCCCTCAGGAGTTTGCAAGCTTGTATTCCTCTTCTCTTCCCTCCCCACCATGAGCAGGCAGGGTACGTGCCGGAGCTGGGGCTCAGGACTCCAGCAACCCAGTTCCAGCCCGCTCTGCTGTGGCTGGTTGTGCCTCTGCAGCCTGCCTCTGCTGCAGCTGACTAGGCAGGTGTCTCCTCCTGGGCCATCCTGGACCACAGCCCCAAGCCCCAGCTCTCACCTAACCCAGCAGAGAGCAGAAGAAAACATGCAGTGGAAAAGCAGCAAGTCGGCACCATGCTGCAACAAACAGCATCGGCAGTCTTACGATGTGGGTCTATGCAGACCCTAGAGATGCATCAGAATTGCTTATAAAAGCTGTTTCAAACCTACAGTGTTTTTTCATGCGGCATGCAGGTGAAAACGACACCGGATCCCCCCCGATTGCTATGCAACCAGGTGAGGCCTAATCCAGGCTGCTCATGAATGAAAACCAAGGAGCTCAAGGAGGGCAGCACAATATTTTGTCAATACTTACAGCTGTTTCCTCACAAGCTATTTTGTTGAATGACAACTAGTTAAGCTTAGCTACAGGTCAATTCATCTCACTTACAGTATGGCTGGGTAGATGGGAGTAGCAGGATGGATGGGGGAATGTCTCAGAATACCAAATCAGAGGGACAAAACTCTTCTGCAGGAGCCATGAGACAGCTGCTGAGGCTGGTGAGTAATCCGCTACTACGGAGCCGCCTTAACATCAAAATGAAAAATGAAGGCTGCAAATTAGTAACCTTATCTAAAGAATATCTCAAGTTTTTCCTTTGCAAGTTACATGAACTAACAGATATATCCAGAAATATGAAGAGCAGGCTGAAGTTTACACCTGCAGTTAATTGTAAGAGCCTTGAAATATTTTAGGTTTTATCATATTTTACATGCATGTGAAAGGCTTTAGAAATAGAACAACTAAAATTGGAACAACACAGACCCCTGCAAAACTCAAATTAAAAAGAGTGAGCCAAGACAGCATATGCCCTTTCCAAGAGGAAGAGAATGCATTATAAGTCTGGGAATAAAGCCACCTAACTCCTGGCAAGACAGCTCGGAGAAACAGATAATAAAACAATCCTACCAATACAGTCATAAGACATTCAAAGCTAGAATTAATGTATCCTTTATTCATTATTAGAAATATAAATAGCTTTAGTTTGTGACAGATTTTTAAGTATTTCCTGTAGGAAAGGATTCAGCAGCCTTAACCTGCAGTACAGGAACAGAAAACCTAGATATGAAGTTGCCTTCGACAGGAAGCAAAAGGCATTAAAAACTGGAAATAGCATCGAAAAGCTGACTGTCGAGGGACTAGCTACCGAGCACCTCTAGCCTTACCAGCACCAAAAAGCAGAAGTATCTCCTCTCCCTCCCACACGTACATCTCGGTAACTTCACTTGCCTCCGCAGAAGACAAAATTGCTTGAAACAGAACATCCTCACTGACCGCGAGGTTGACACCACTGGTTGCAGTTAAAGAAAGCCAGCAACCTTATTTGCATCACCTCCATTTACTTAAAGCAAGTGACTCACCGAGGAACCGTGCAGGATTAAAAAGGCACTAAAAACATGGCATGCATAACGTCATCCTTTACAGAGACACTATCAAGCCATTATTTACTAAGCTAACTAATTAGCCAGCCACCCTTGCAGATAATGAGAATGCATTAAAGTATTTGAAATTCCAGCACAAGCCTGACACATACAAAGTGGCTGCCCTTCTTCAAAAGAAAACGGATGTCAAAGGAAATAAACCATTTAGGAACAGTCAGCACATCTGAGGTGGAGCAGGAAAGTAGCATCACCTACGGTAAGCGTTCAGAAAAAAAAAAAGGAGTAAAGCAAAGCAGAGAGCTATGGGATGCAGAGGTATTTCGCATTTTTATTGTATCAGCCTCTACTTGTAAAGAAATCATTAGATAGATGACTTAAATTAGCATTAGATAGATGATAAAGCAGCAGCTATTCAAACAAACAGAATTAATGTACAGAACTGTACAATCTGGCACAGAAAAACAGGGAAATTGAATGTACTTAAGCTGACAGTGATCTGAAAAACCCAACTGGTTAAATTCAGTTTTACACCAAGAAATAAGCTTTAATTGAATATACACTTCACTGCAGTCTAGTACTGAAAGCATCCTTCCCTTTATATAGGCACTGCTCCAGAAGTGGGTAATATAACCAAAGTCATAGAGCAAGTTTATAAAATGCATAAAATAAATTAATCCATCTACTGGAAATGACACCAGGAATACTCCCAGGAGATACGAGCTCCCTGTGTACTTGAAAGAGCAGAAGTACATCAAAAAGACTGCCTAAACTCCAGCTGAGAGTACCCATGATTTTTTTGGGGGGTGGGGGGGGGGTGGGGGGGGGGGGGTGCGGAGACATATCCCCAGCACTACAAAACTGATTGAGGATAAAAATTTAGAGGAAGTTTGGAGATTTCAGCACCTATCACCAAAAAGCCAGTTTTACATTCTCTGTGAAAAAGTCTTCATGATAGCGCATGGGGGAGTATCAGGACATGAAGATCTGCTGCTTAATTACTACCTTTTCCTCTACACACGTATTCCTCATAGGATGTCCTCACTCATTTTAGTTGCAGTTCCCGTAGTAGAGTCCCACAGCATCTGCATATACAGGAGCAGCCTTTCGGGGTGAGAAAAGCTGTGTATGACAACAGAAGTGGGAGATGAGCAGGGCACCACCGTACCCAGGCAAGCCTGGGCAGCAACCTTGCCCACAGCTACAAGACAGCCAAGCCTGCTTCAAACCAGCTCTTGCAACATGAAGAACAAACTTAAGTGTGTGAAGACCCTGCCTTCCTCAATTAAAAGAGCCCGCAGGAAGAAATGTGACCATCTTGTAGGCCATAGCTCCAAAGGGGTCAACTGCTCAGGTGCAAGACAGAAGGGCTTTAAACTTTTTTCTTTTTTAAACATTTCAGTTATTTCTGCATTAACTTCTCATTTTCTTGGCCTTTTTCAGTCCAGTGACCTCTAGAATTAGGATTCTTTGACTCCTGGAGAGGTGCCCAAAAACTCATTCTGCCTCTAAGGAAATTCACAATTTGGCATTTAAGGGGAACAGTATCAAATGATATAGCTGTAGTCTTATTTTGTACTTGACATCAGAGCTCTCTTGTCACCTTCTTCCCCAGAAATGACTCAATAATGACAGTCCTCAAAGGAGAGGTTCAAAGGCATAGCAGAGAAGAGCAAGCAAGCCCCATATTACAAATTTTCCCCTACACAGTCCAAGAAGCTGACCCTTTAGGTGGGGAAGATACACACATGAACCCTTTGAAAAAAGGGAAATGAAATTGAAGCCACAGACACAGAAGCCACCTGGGCAATAGCCAGTTGCTCAACCTCTACATAAGTAGAATTAATTGCTGGGGTTTAGTTAAGATGTTTTGAATAAAAGTAATGCATACTTAAAAGCAATGCACAGTATTAGGTTAAAAAACGTGCGGATAGCATGTAAATGAAGGTATATGACTTGGGACACCACTGACATTTCACAGCTGTCAACTGCTGGGAAGCTTGAAAAGGAGAAACATCCATCAAGACCTTCCAACACTAGATACAGGACAGACTATGTGTGCTACAAACGAGTCCCAGGGCTATCTTCCTACTCAGGAAACAGGATTTTTTTTTTTTTTAAAAGCATCATATACCAATGTCGCTAATTAACATCTGGAATGAACCTGAAACTTGTCGATACAAATGGTCACAAGTTGATATCAGGAAAGAAAAGAAACGTCAAAATATAGTAAGTCTCAAGCACATAATGAGGGGTGTCTCAAAGAAGTTGCAGGAAGATACTTCAGGATCTCCAGCATTCCTTAATATTTCCGTGTGTATTCCTTTTAATTTTGAGAGAAATTACCTACATTCATACATCAAGACAACATAAAAAATTTAACATTATCAGAATTATTTGAAGTCTTGAATAGTTTAAGGTAGTAAATGCCCTGACTCCCCCAAACTGCCCCTACGTGCAGCCTCACACTGCATGGACAAATCTTAATCTGTCATTATTAAAAAAAAAACAAACCCAAAACCAAAAAAACACCACAAAACCAAAAAGGTGCCTACCTTGCTTGTAGGTGGGAACCTTAGTCCAAAATTCAATCAGCTTAACACAAAGGCAATAAAAAGTACTTTTTTTTTAAAAAGGAGTTCATCTTTTAAATACGAGACCAAAATGTATTCCCTAAAAGGCAGCAGATAGAAGGCAAGCTAGAAGTAAAATCTGGAGCAGGCAAGAAGCAGAGATGGCTAGGTGGCTGGAGAAGCGCCCAGCAAGGGCACCCGCCTGCTGCCTAAACACCTTAGCCTAGCAGAGGTAGTAAATCAGTCTGCAACCACCAAGACTGACTTGTTTGCATCCACAAGAATTGTACCTCATCTCTCTCCAGTTATTCCATATCACCCACGTTCCTGTGCTCCACAGAGATACTTAGCTCTCAAGATACCATACCTACAAAGTTCAACAGTTCCTAAACCAAGAACCTTTTGTTTTCAAAGCAGAGAGAGCGAGCGCGAGCGAGCACACGCGCGCGCACTACCAGGCTTCATTTTCCAAGTTCTTCCACAGGTTCATAAAGTAACTGATAACGTCAATTCAAGTTATCATATTCTGTAAACCACACATGACAGCACCTCAGGCGTACAGAAGAGATTCTGAGCTGAGAAGCATTTTTTTTTTTCTGGCCACATATGGCAGCAGTAGAGCACCCGACGAATGGCAAAAACCTTTTTTCTTGACAGTCAGAGGTTAACATATATGCAGCATGAGTCAATAATCCATGAACAGCTGCACATCATGCAACATTTGCATTCAATCTGAAACATACAGACATTAAAGAAAAACACACTCAATTTATAAAAGGCATAGTTATTTATGAAAGCAAGCTCAGAACCATGCAACTGCCTTTTCACTGACTAGTGCTAATTTTGCAAATGCCCTGGTCTTCCCCTTACGGCCTAATGCCCAGGGAAACCTTTTTTTAAATTGGTACCGAGGAAAATGCATCTTTTAGCACACCTTTGCAAGGAAGGTCTTGGTCTGAGAGCCCATAGGTTCGTTGCTGTTATTGTAAAGAAACCAGCCTTTTAGAGTACCAATTCAGCAAGAATAATTTTTGAGTGTACAGTCTCCAAAGTCACGAAGTAAGTCTTTTCAAATAGCTTTGAGCAGAAGATTTTTAACCCTGGCATATACAAGTTGTCTCTGCCCTGTTTCTCCTCTGCCCATTTGCCTCTAACTCCTGTCCCTCCCGCTGAAGAAACATGTCCCTGTGCAGACCAGAAGCAGCCAGAGTTTTCTATTTCAACAGCTTTCCAAGATACAGCTTAACCCTCATCCTTTCCTCAGACATGAGAAGGATTAACTCGCTCTTCCACCTCTGTTTACATTCAGGAGGGCTGCCACTACTTGGATAAGCCACAAATGCTAGTTATTCTGTATTGATTCAGTTGACTTTCTAGGACAAAGTAGGTCTAAAGCTCCAGGACACGCTATGAACATTACAGAACATCAGCTTTCTTACACAGGATAAAACAGGTTAAGCAAAGAGCACAGTCTAGACGTTAAACACCACATCTAGAATAGAAATTCTGAGTTCCCATCAAGACCACTACTGCTTGCATCCGGATCTATAAAAAAGGTGAAGAGATATTGGAAAGCAAAAAAAATAAGAGCACAACAGGTTTTTCATATCACCAGAGAACTGGAGAGGATATAAGTGGTACCAGACAATAACACAGATACATGTGTACACGGACAGCAACTGTCCCCATTCGCTCACTTCATTATCCTTCAAATCCTGTCTTGCAGAAAGATAGGAACTTAATCCAGAGTTTGTATTAGATCAAGGCTAAAGAAAAAAGGGGAAGTCCAGGACTTGAAATGCAAGTATTTTGTTGTAATACAAGAACTGTAGTATTCCAGCTTCATAAGAATTCCATCATCCCTTTCCTCCAACAAGAGAAATTCAAAAGCCCAGTTGTGTGTGTAATACTTCTGCACACTGAGAACATGATCCCGCTGGAGGCTAAAAGACTGTTTATCCACAGATCAGTAGTCACTGTGCAAACTTATATGCTCTGTTCCATCTATACTCCTCAATTTTGGCTTAGAACACTCAAGTATCACCAAATGGAGCTTCATTAGGGGTGACTATATATTTAATCTTACACAGGCAGATAGAGTTCAAATATTTTCCTACAAAATGGTAGAATTCAAATGAATTAACTCACAAGACACAGAATTTTAAAGCAGAATTCATGCATAGCATTATAGCATATTTATGTAAAATTGTTTACAGCTCAACAAAAGTAAAATGCCACTAAATGCCAACCACCATATCACAAACAAGTGCGCACACATTATTTGAGGTCTTCCTTCCACCAATTTTAAATGTTATTTGATCAACATTAGATTAAGAAAGGTCTGGATTTATAATATTAGAAGATATTATATACGTGTTAACATTGGAAATAGACATACGTCTAACAAGAAAGGAAAAAATCAATGTTTCATCAATACGAACCTAAAGGGGTGGGGGAGGAAGGGAGGGATTGTGTAGGATGGAAGCCTTCACTGCCACACAAGGTATTTACAGGACTCAATTCTCAAGTTTAGAGATGGCATTAGACTTCAATTCTGCTGCACACATGGAGTAAGCATTGTAAGTGAGGGCAGCAACCTTCCTTCTTACATGTATTAAGAGTCTACAACAAAAATGCTGAAAAGCATTGGAAAGACTGCTGTACAAGACGGTTTAGACTAAGTCCCAGCTACTGTCAAATCTATTCAATTTAAGAGTTATTACTAGCAATTTTGCACCAAACAAGCAGTGATTTAAGATTTCGATAGGCTGCTAAGCTTGTGCTGGAACTAGACTTCAGATATGAGTGTTGGGCTTTGTTGGGTTTCTAAGTAGGCATTAAGCCAGCCATATGCTTCTTTAAGAAATGCTTTCTCACTGCATAGCACGAACGCTGCCTTGGGCCCGAAAAAGTATTCAGGACTTTCGAGTTGTGCCACTTGCATAAAAGAATTGGTAGCCTCAGCAGAGGCTGGCTGCACTGACCTCTACCACCAGCCATGACAAACAACTGGAGCCAGATGTGCTGCCCTCCCTCCCCTCTGAGGCTGAGCACCCTCATCGCAGCTGTTGTTTGGGATCTCTAAACCAGCAATTCCACACATGCATCAGGATGAGCTCAGAGTAACTGCTGGGATGACAGGGAGCTCTGAAGAGCTTTAAAACCCAGAGCTCACAAGGCTGATAAAGCTTTGCATAAGCTGGCTTCTATTTATTTCCATAGGCCCTTGTATTATTACTACCTAAGAAATAAAAGTTCCCAGAATGTCTTCTGAAAACAAACCCCATGCTAAGTCCCAAACCAGGATGATGTTGGCTAAGCAACCTGGAAGCTCGTTTCCCTGGTCCAAAAATGCCCAACTGATGCAGTGTGAAATTCTCATCATCTGCATCAGGCTTCACTCCAAGTATGCTGAATTATTTACTCTATGTCAGCCTGTAAGCATTAAACTTAAAATCTGTATGACTTCATAAATGTTTTGCTTTTAAAAGCAGCATCTTTGTCAAACTGGTAATGTCTATGGAAATTAGTGCCCAGCATAACAGCATCGTTCTCTCTACTGAACAGCAAAGTCCACAACAGGAAAATCCATCCAGGCTTTCAAACCATGTCCATCACGTCAGCACTCAAGCATCTTAAACTGACAGAAGCAATATTAAAAAAGAAAGTGTAGATTTTCTCAAGGCAGAATTTTTATCAGCATCTTTACCATAAATATGGATCAGTCTGCCATTTTAATTCACATCTATTTCCACAGAAACAGTTCCTTTCATTAAAAAGGCTATGCAAGAGCCCTTTCAAATATATAAATACCTGCTGTAAATAAGTTTTACAGTCATGTGAAAACTCACACACATTCCTTTCCAAGCTTGGATGCTTGATGGGAATACAAAGCTGTGGATCAGCATTATTAATAAGCAAATTCATAATGAAAACACATCTCCATTCTGTAAATCACGAGTGTGTCAGGAGTAGAAATATCCTTTGCTGGTAGTTCTGAAGACAAAATTATTTCTCCCAAAAGATATTGAATAGATAAGCTAGGCACTTTCTTACCCATTCATTTTCAAGCATCAGAGATGCTCAAAGAAGCTTAGGGAAGAAAAGCAAAATAGTGCAATCAAGATCGAGGAAACAGTACTTGTTTGGAGTAGTACATTTCCATAAGTGCACTAAACACAGAAACAGGGTGCAAAACAAGCATTTAGCAAGTTATGAGGCCACCAAGCCTAAAACCAGAAGCGTTGAGACGTACTTCAGATATCCTGAGAGCCAAACCACACTGGCCAGCATGCAAGAGTAGGTAGTGTAGTGCAGCAACCTGGGGCTAAACCACCTCACTTATAATTGTATAGCACAACTTGAAGGTAAATTAGATTAAAATCTAACATTAAAAGAAATACAACCCCCACCCCCAAACACACCCAGCTATGGTACTCAACCACTTGAGGCCAAACAGAAGATGGAAACTGGGGGGGGGACGGACCAAAACAACATCAGCTGAAATAATCCGTGCCTGGAATGCCTGCTCTGAAACTAGCCCCCAATGGTTTTTCTCCACTTGCTGCCAAGCACCTCTAGTGCAATCCAGACAGTCAAGGACACAGTCAGAATGTTAATATGAAAGCATTAAAATTCCCATTGAAATAGGCCCTGTCAAGCTACTTTATGTAACATGATTTATTGTTTCCAAATGTAGTAACAAGGGATTTTATTGTACAAGAGCATGTTGTACACAATGGGGCTCTGGGTTCGCATTCCACACTAGCCAAACTAGAATTTCTGACAAAGTTTATGCTAGTACATGTCCGAGTTACTGGTGTGTGTATGAAAGGGTAGCTATATGCATTAGAAATTGATGGGGTACAGAAGAGACTTAAAATGAGAGCTCTCTGCACATTTCTGTGCATACTAAATGGACACCTCTGATCGCTACTGCTGCTGAATGGCTCTAAAACAGTGCTTATGGAAAGAAGCCGAACTGTCCCCATCCCTCAGGGCACTCGCATCAAGCAATAAAAATGGACTGTCAAAAGCTTAAGGAAGTTTTTATTTCCAGTCTTACATGTCAATCGGGTAACTGATGTCTTCTGCAAGTTCAACATAGTCAAACTGAGAGCAGACTGGAAACTTCTGGTTAAATTTCTAACCCGCTAAACCCCAACTTCAAAACCCCAACCTCAAAACCCACGATCTCCTATGTTTACCGTATTTAACACAGCAGCTAAAATCAAGGCAAGCCGCCCAAGTTCTGTGCTAACACCACCCATGGAGAGTTACAGTACAGAGCACGTACCCTGTCATGGACTTAAAGTTTGTGGATTTTTGTGTCTGTAGACACATTTTCTTTCCATCTCCATTCTACATACCAGCTTCTCAGAAATGCAGAAATATTTCAGCTCTACCAGCCCACTGTTCTTACACATTTACTTTAAGTAGTTTAGATAATAACTGCAATGAAAACTACAGATATAAGTTTGAGGCAGAGTTGACTAGTACAGTACAGAAAAGCAGAGACGTTGACAAGAATTGTACCTGCTCTCTACTCTGGGAGAGGTATCACACCAGCTGCTAGCGCAAAGGCAACACTGCGATAAATTGGTGGTAGCGTCAAAAAAATATTCTCTTCGTACTTTTTATTTGGAGCAAACTGCAACCGGACACTGTCTAGCTGCACAAGATTATGGAGTTAGACACAAAAGACTGTTTCTGTTGTAATTTGTTATATTGCTGCCCTCAGGATCCTAGCTTTCTTACTAACTTCTTCATTGGTGTACTGTTAATCTTGAACATCATTCAAGTAGATGCTTTGTTCTGTCCTCTTCCCCTGCCTAAGTCCGGTATCAATGTCCATATAAACTCAAATATGCTTTGAAATTTTTTCATTTCATTAATAAAATACACACCACGAAGGCCTGACTGCAACAGATCACACAAAGATCTGGATCTTGCCATCAATTAGTTACATTACAAACTTAGCTACAAGTGATGTGGTCAATTTATTGCATTCCAGGCAGTTGATCCCAGATCCTAGACCTTGGACTACTCTACTTTTACAACGCTAGTCAGAATCAATAATGAATTTTTTTAGGCCTTCCCATTCTTGCTCTGCCATTCAGCACTAGCAGTAAGAATCAAGCTTACTCCAAGTAATAAAAACCAAACGCATATAGACATTCATGTTTGCTATTTCAATCCAGGAGGGATCTCCACTGCAAGTTTAAAAAGGAAAACTATTTTCTGTTGGAGCCGTGAGAAGCGAGCAAAAGCCATAATGGAAACCAGCTGTCCCTAGGCGAAGTGGAAGATGAGGGGGGAAAAAAGCTAGAGAATCAGATGCCACAACTAAGAGATGAACAGCTGGCATTTTAAGGAATGTGGCTTATAAACCAAGAAGCTGGGTAATAAAATGGCAGATGAAGTTCAGTGGACATAGGTAATAAAAATAAGTTTTCTGTGAACTTAACATTCACAGAAACAGGCTCCTACCACTATGACTCAGAAGCTAAATCTTGATGGTAGCCATTTCATCGAGATACCACCTCAGTGCTCAGCAGCTATGAGAAAGCAAATCAAGTGTTAGACATTGTTAGTACAGGACTAAAGAACAAAACCAGAAGAGACCATGACACTGCCTGAATCCTGAACGGCAGATGCAGTTCTGGTCCCCAGATCTCAAAGGGAATCTGAAGATCCAGACAAGGCCCAGGAGGAGATCACGGAATGTGTCTATACCAGCATTTTGGCTCAGATCAGAAGTGCACTTTTGAAACTCATCTCCCAATCACAGCCGCTTCGTGCACTGTGATTCTCATCTCAGAGCCTTCTTGGGCCATGTGAGCTGGATTCTCTGAGTGAATCTAAACAAGGAGACAGCTACTACCACACCAAATGCTACCTAGCACCCAGTCCACAGGACTAGGCTAAAATCAGCTGATGCAAACTTCTGTGAAATGCAGATAAGCACAGGCATCGAGTCCTAATTCGCTCTACGAATCCCATCCTAATCCACCATGCTGTTTGATAATGAGGGCACAGCCAAAGCTGAGAGGTGGTGTTGAATATCTCATTTATGGCAAGCACCTAATAAAACTAGGACACTTCATTCTGGGGAAGATAAGACCGAAGTCTCCTACACGATATGGCTCTGAAACAACATCAAGTGGCATAGAAAAGGATGAGCAAGGAGTAACTGCTCAGGGTCTTTTCCTGAATGAGATGGAGGAAACATCCAACAGAACAGGTAGAAGGTCGTTCTGCTTCAAAACAAAAGATGTTTCTTCACACAGCACCTATTTAAGCATGAGAACTCCTTGCTAACGAAGATTATGGATGCTCTAAGTTTATAAGGGTTCAGAAAGAAACTATACAGATTCATTGGGGAAAAGTCCATCAAGAGCCATTAAACGCAGTCAGCAATGCTAGCTCTGGAAGTATCTGAGCTGCAGGCTGCTAGCACTTGGAGGATACTTTGGGCAAGTAAAACTACACACCTCCCCTGTTACTGTCCTCTTCCTTGTAGGCATCCACTATTGACCACTGTTGAGACAGGATACTGGCCTTGATGTACAAAATTTAGCGTGACCAAGTCAGGCTACTCTTGAAAATGGCAGGACAGGTGTGCCAGATGGAAAAGGAAATAAAACGCACACCAATCTAAGAAAAGGGGATACAAACTTCTGTAACAAACTACTGAACAAGCAAATCTTGCCCTTCTTTTTGGGGCACAATCACAGGCTTCATCACCATGCCAGCAGATGCAGCAGGGGTCAGGAGATCCTACAATTTAGTTTATTACTGAAAACTGTTCTTCAGATAGAAACTTCTGCCACACATCGTAACACAACCTGCAATGCTTGCAGACTTACAGACCCTTGGGGACAGGCCCAGAGGGACAGTTAAACTATAGGTCCAAAACACTAAGCTTTGAGTTATAAACTATCTAGGAAACAGCCTTTTTATTGCCAGAGATCTGAAAGAAAACCCAAAAGCTAGAGGAAGTCACTAAAACAGAAGGCATTTAAAAGCAAAAGGGAATCTGCCTCAAGACATTCCCCTGCTTCAACCTTTCCAGTGTATTCCTCATGCAATCTTCTCTCTGAATTTTTACACTTAGCCAATAAATACCTCTTATTCTAGCACTCAGATGATTTATGATGCACTGCAAGTGCTGTGCAATTAACAGATTTAATGCCTGATTCATCTCCTTCTTCAAAGGGAGACTGGAGAAAAGCACAACAGGACATGGCTGGGTACTGTAGCTGTGGGTATATCATACATATACATGATATGACATTTCCTCTACCACTACTGTAAGTCAGCAGATCCCTACTCATGCTGTAGATGTATCAAACCTTTTTCACTGTTTAGATTCCCAACTATTATTCATTCTTCAGCTTAACCATTGAGGGGGTTTTTTCCACCCTCAGTATGGATTTTTACACACCGTCCCACATTTTCACCACAATTTATCAATTGCTTTTTCCACTCCATTTCACTGAATTTCTAATCTCATTTCCCCAACTACACTGTCTACAATCATAACATAGCAGTGACTTTAAAAAATTCAGTATGCTCCACTAATTTCACAATGTGTTAAAAGAGATAACACAGGGAATACATTCTTTCCATCTCAGCCTGATTACTTTAACTTGCATATCAGAGACAACAGTACACAGCCGAGGAGGAGGACAGGCATTTCTGCAAAAGGAAGTCGAGCTCTGCAATCTTACACAGGTATCGACCAACTTTCAGTGAGAGAAATGCCACCAACTCTTATGTGCAAGACCAAGCATTTACCTCTTCCACATTTTTAATTAGCATTTGGTTGATGTTTATTCTGAATCATGCCGATAGGTCTTCATCCAATCCAGCAGCACATTTGTTTGAGGGGTTATTACAGATGCATCATACACTAATAAAAACACCCTGCTCTGAAAGAAATTTTAAATGGCAGAACTTAGCAGCTTGCTTCCCAGCTGCAGTCTTAAGTTCTACATAATGTCAATGCTGAGCGCAAGCTACTTTCACAAGCAATTAAAACAGACTACATGAAGTACCTAGCTCAGCCCGCAGGCTATATAAGACTTGGCTTTCAGTTTTGTTCAATTACTTTGTCCTTGTCTTTAGTAAACAGAAATCCTTGTTTTACTTTCTCTCTACCACACACTGCATCTGTTCTCCAAATTATACCACCCTAATCCGCACATGGCAGCCTTTGGACCAGTTTTACTCTACACTGAAGTAGTTTTCGCCGAAAGATTTGAAGGTAAGGTACGTAACACAGCAATGTTCCTAAATAAATTCTATACTGGCACCCTCCCCCAAAAAAAGGTATCTTTGAACTAAGTTTTACCTCAAACATCCCTCAAAAGCATAAATAAGGCTTCGCTTCATCCCATTAAGATTTCTTCAGCCAATTTTATTTGCCACAGTGCTACAAGCCACAAAGTTGGCTTAAGTTGTTGCCATTTCTGCAACTTCTAATCTGAAATCAACTTTAACAGTATTTAAGTTTAATGACTAGACATGTCTAAATCTTATGATATCCCAACCTCATCTCTCAACACAGCAAGAGCTGTTCAGATTAAAAGCCACTGGGATAAGAACAAAGAGGTAACGGAGGGGAGTGAAGTCCAATATTATATCACGATGCCCTCAAACACAGCAGCTCATCCGCCTGACATGACACTTACTCCAACCGTAGAAACACTCTCAAAGGTTCAAATACTGTGTGCACATTAAATGCCTAAACACCGGAAGAAAACTGCTCAGAGTCCAATATTTACACCAAGCTGTTCTCAGGATTTCTTACTAAATATTTAACTTCGTACATCACCTCTACTCAAACTGAGTAGCAACAGTAATTAACTTGATTCTGAGAATCTATGCCTTTAGCTAAAAAGATGACAGTTAAACTTTCCAAGCTTCAACAGAAGTGAAGCAGTACTACTTTTTCCATAAGCCAAGTTACCTTATGTAAACTGAGGCGGAAACAGACTAGTTCAATTGAATTTCTACACAAACACATATTAACAGTCATAAAATAAAAACAGTGCCAAAGGGTTAACACTTTACGATGATAATAGTCACTTGGAAGACTAGAGATCAATTTTAAGATAAGCGCCATTGATGATTTAAGTATGTTTGATCCTGCCTCCTGACAGACCTTTCAGGACTACTGGTTACTGTTCAAATTCTGTTCCGGAACAGAACAAACCAGCTTCAAGACACACAGCTTCAATTCCACATTTCAGATAATCACATGGAGTTAAAAACCACACAAACAGAACAGAAAATACTCACATTCCCCATGTATTCTGAAAGTAGATCCTGCAAGGCCTGTCGCACTGCATTACACTCAGCAACTATACGTTCCCGTCGGTCATCACGTGTGCAGGATGAATCAGCCATCAGGGCTGCTCCGCTAATGATGCTCTCCAGGCGCTCTTCCAGGGAAGGCCTGAAACGTTCTTCACTGAAGGTCGATGGATCTACAATAATTTGTTTCTAATAAAATAAAGGTTTTAGAAATTAGTAATCAGAGCAAGCAGTAAGTTACTGTTAAGTCATCAAGACAACCAACATTTACATCAAAACCCTGATCAGGCATAAAAGGCGAACACCACACAACTTTGGCACCGAGGATGATTTTCACAAGTAGTTTCATAGAATTACTAAAAGGTTCCGCAGCAGATTACATTGCTAGTCATTTCTTGTGCTGCTTTGACAGCTAAACAAAACTTGGCCACAGGAAGCCTCATTACATGAATGGCAAAAAATCAAACGTGCCAGCACAAATAAGGTTCAAAGTACAGAACTCTTCTTAACTACATGTCAATCCGGACATGCCTTCACTAGTTAACTTGTCAGATATAATTATCCCATCATGAACAAAAAAAACAAGGAAAACAAACGTCCAAAATTAGCCCTATATATATTGCTCTGTTGTCCTAGTTTATCCAGTCTTCCTTCTCTTCACCATTATGCAGGTAAATACAACAGTATTCTCAAAAACTCTCAAAGTGAATCATCAACACAAATGTTTCAAACAGCACAGAAATCTGTTTCTTTAGGGCAGAAAACTATCACAGTTTTATCTTGACAGAGCATAACTAAGCACAGCTTACACTGAGAGACTTACAGCTGAAACAGCAGTACCGATATATCTGCTTTTCAAGGGGTCAATACCACCACCCACAGAAGTTCACCAGGAAGCAGCAGTGTAGTATTTATCACCTGTGAGTACTTTCAGGTGGTTTATTTAAAGAGGTTTGCAATTTATTAAGGAAAAATTATTTGGCCATTTCAAGGTTTGGTGGTTTGTTTAGGGTTTGGGTGTGTTTTCTTCCCACTATGGGGGCAGGAGGGGAAGATGCTAACTCTTTATAAAAGAAGCCCCAAAGTTTTTTGAAATGGGAGTTTTTGCAATCAGTTGGTATGCCAGCCAACTTCAACATCACAACGACTACTTCTGCTGCCAGCCAGCACATCTTGTCTCCCTACGGAGTAACCACACAGCCTTTGTGGCAGGATTAGAACATGGCACGTGTTCTCCAACATGCTCCTCACTTTTCCTGAAACTTTTAGCTGTGCAGATAATACAATGGTAGTATGCTACAACTCCAGAACCGCACCATCAAAAACAGAGATAAGGATTATCTTGTCATTTTCTGGTAGCCATTTAATATTTTACCATCACAGTAAGAACACTGAGTATTGGGGGGGGGGGGGGGGGGGGGGGGGAGTGTGCAAAGCCTCTATTACAAGAGCGCAATAACACTCAAACGTTAGCAGGAAATGAAGTGCAGGGATAACATCTGCCAAGAACCTGAACACATTTGTTTTGTCAGTCTCCTTTGGCAGGAATGAGATGACAAAGCTAATCGCACACAACGCGCATTGAAGCTGGCCTGCTGAACAAGCTCTGCTGCTATCAGCCTCACAAAGCAGAACTAAAAGCTCAAAAGCTCCATGTGAACCGCAACACTCAAAAAAATCTCCAGCCATACATTAGAGAGTTCATGTAGTAAAATACGGCCATATATATATATATCAGAAATCATATTAAATGGTTTGAGCTAGACTAGCCAATCCATGAATCTGAACAGAGTTACTTCAATTCTACATACCCAAGTCAGTCCTCAACATTTGTGTGCTGTTACAGGACCTGCCTTCCCCTCCCATGGATACCTGCTCAAACCTGCAATCCCTTGGGCACTAGCCTGAGGCACATTCTTAAGACTTACATAGCTGAACATACAACTGATGGAATTTAAGAAAAGCAGACTTAAAACAGAAATCATAGTCACAAAGATCAAGACAACCATGACATCCTCTTGTTACCCAAGACATCACATAGAAAGGCTTCACACCGAGCACAGGGAGAACTCAAACAGTACTTTATCCTTGTAAAAGAAACATGGCAGAGAAAGTAATGTAGGGGAGGAGCAAGAGTGGTAAGAGCAAAAAGGAGAAGGTGAGCAACATCTGGCAAAACCAGAAGTATTAAACACCTTTTGAATGATGGCTTTGCAATATTAAATAAAGTTTTAGAGGTAAGTTAGTGCCAAGGTATTTAAAATTCAGAGGCTGAATCAGTGGTAGACACAAAATACTGGCTTCAAAAGGAAAGCATTCTCAGTAAAAATGCATGGCTATCCTCAGTAACCTACTGAATGCAAGATAAAGAGTATGACAGATCAGTACAACGTTGTGAAATGACTTAATTCCCAACCAAAGTATTAAACTTCCCACCTCATGTTCCTCTCAATAGGTAGTTTGGCAATTCCAAATACATTATTCACTTTTAATAAGCCATTTCTGTCACCTACAAGAATACATTACATAAATATATTATGAAATAATCAATTTCAAATAAACCAAGGGCTTAAATCTAATGTAGCAGTAGGCTAACTGCTATTTCAGAGCTAGTTTAACTTGACAGCCTTCAATCACCAAGAACTGCATATATAGCTTTCTATATTCCATCAATCCTAGTTTGGAAAAAGACTTTTTAAAAAAATAAAAGCCTACCTCACCTGGGACTTGCTGTACTTCAGTAGAAAATTATCTTTCAGGCAATATAAATAAAATCGAACTGTTGCTAGTAAATCAGGTGAATGAACACAAGAGTTGGAGTTACCACTTTTTTTTTTTTTTTAAACACATAAAGGGTTCAAAACTTACATCAAAGTTGTTCAGAGCATAAGCCAGCTCTCCACCTCCACCCTGCTGCTGGGCAGCATCATCTGATGCAGTTGCTTGAGCTGCATTTGAGATGCCCGTGACCGCCTGCTGAAGCTGTTTGTAGATCAAGTCCCTGTTAGCTTTGTAAGCAGCTACATCTGGGTGCTGCAGGCAGGCCTGGGATGCCGTATAAAGAATGGGAACATTCTTCTGCAGAATTCCTCTGGCTGCTGCCATTTGATCACGGTGACCCACATCTTTCAATTCCTGTTAGGAAAATTAAAGAAAAAAGCATTGGAGAACATTCTCCACATTTAACATCCATACACTGTCTCACCACATCTTCAAAAAAAAAAAAAAAGCAGGTTCTTTGCCTAGTATGCTCAAATCTAACTATCTTCTGATTGAGTATCCCTATTCTTAAGGGCTCAACTAATTTCAAAACACAACAGCTTCATAAAGACAAAAATAAAAAAAGTACTGTAGGGCAAGCCACAACTCCACAATTCAAAATCTGAGGTTGGATTATTGCACCTCACCACAGTAGAGGACCAGCATTTTGAAAGCTGGTAACACCTGTAAATCAGGTGGACACAGAAGTTACAAGCACACATTTTTCTCCCCACTCCTTCCAGTTTGCATTA
Organism: Aptenodytes patagonicus; assembly: GCF_965638725.1. Classification (NCBI taxonomy): domain Eukaryota; kingdom Metazoa; phylum Chordata; class Aves; order Sphenisciformes; family Spheniscidae; genus Aptenodytes; species Aptenodytes patagonicus. Next base: position 20,672,357 of record NC_134960.1, on the reverse strand, counting down.
CATCTGCAGAATCACAAAGAAACCTAAATCCTCAAAACAGAATACCTTACATTTTTAGATAACTTAAGAACCGAGCTAATTTGTAACTATCAAATGAACAAGAGGCTTCCCCTGCAATCCTGTCTTGTAGGTGCACATGAGAAACAAGATCATCTTTAATTTAAACTCCAAGACTCACAACCAGAATGTTTTCTTTAATCACACCTAGAAGATGGAGTTTACTCTCCTCAAGAGACTCGGGTACTTAATTTTAGAAGAACACGTGTATCATCTCATTCAACTTCTTGTTCATCTCCAATGAGACGAAATTAATCCAATGACTATAATTACCACTAATTTAAGATTAGTGAACGAGTCCATAGGTCTTTTCCAAACACTCACTGCTGCAATTCTCTAAAACCCCATCACCTCTGTTTTGAAATAGAAGCACTATGAATAGATAAAGCTTCCGAGTCCAGCATGAACGAGCAGTAACTTTATAAAAGGAAGAATGAACACAGTTATTAGCAGTATGAACATTTTAAAGTTACCTCTCAAATCTTATGAAGAGGTGATGAAAATGAAGAAGTGGGCTGCCTTACTGAGAAAAGGAAAAAAAAATCTGATAGACTCTTCAAAATGAATGGGTAATATGCAACCTCTAAGCTGCACACTAAGCAGGGAGGGCACTCCAAGCAGGCTTACAGATTTAGTACCACCACTTCCCATAGTGTGGAACAATCCATCACAAAGCAATTTAAGAACATTTATTGCATTGCCATCACAACCCTACTCCCATTTACTGCAATCAGATTTTAGATACATAACCAACTGGCAATCCATTTTAGACTGTACCCAGTTTATTTTCAAAGATGAATCTGTGCAAAAAAAACAAGCAGTGTCAGGGGTGCATAGCAGTTTTGGTTTGTACATATCAGCAGAACAAAAACAAAAAACCCCAAGAATTATGCTATTTCTGATAAATGCCCACACCTCTGCTTTCTTTTGACAACTTACCTACACAAGAATGAGTCACAACAGTGCTGTTGAACAAAGTAAATTTTACACACAGTTTAAGGTTAAGCACAAGCTATCCGAACACAGAACATACACATAACAAACAGGATTTTAAACCCCTTCTCAAATGGGCATTTCAGTGCAAGACTAACCAGCATCACCACTCACTCTCTTGGAAAGAGTTGTAACTGTGTGCCCAGCCGTGACTTTTGCTCCCTGTTTAAATGGACACGTTCAGTCCGTCTGTGCGAACCACAAAGGCAGTGTGGTCTAGTGGCGAGTGCACCAGGCACCGAGTCACACCTCAATTCTCTTTCCTTACCCACACCTGCACTGCTTCAAAATGGGAAGTGCAAGTCTTGAGAAGCAGCATTTCATTAAGGTACGAAAGCATTAATATAAACACATGCTACTAGAACAAATTCTGTCAGAAGCAGTAAACTACAGCTGAGCAGACTTTCTGCTTACCAAGCAAGCTCAGATTTCCTAAACAGGGCAGAGTGCAACAAAAAGTACTCAGCAACAAAGTAAAAAAAAAAGAAGTATTAGTAGCAATGGGTACTGTCCAAGAGCAGCAAGGCTGCCTTATTTTCTTATTTTGAAAACAAAAAAGAAGAAATAATATACAGAAGAAAAAGCTGCCATCACTATACCTGTTGTCTTTTGGCTGCCATTATGTTAAGCTTATCCACTTCTGGTTTGAGGGCTTTGTACTGGATACCCAAATCCTGCTCTGTGCCAGCATTTCTTAGTTTCAGGATACCTTCTTCCACCTGAAAGAATATATATTCACAATTTTTTCCAAGTAATACAGTCCACAGTTCAAGAAGTAATTCAGAATGTACTTCATAGCAGACAGAGAAAGCAATCTTCCTCTGCCCCCTTTTATTTTTTGGAGAGAGATACTTCAAAGGCTAATAGTAGTCAAGGCTTAGCTACTACTTCATAGTCATCAGCTACCAGAGACAGCCAAGTACACACATTTGAAAGAGTATGAAGGAGCCCAGGGCCCTGGCAGAGCTGCAGCAGTGGCTGTCGAAGGGCACAAGGAGAGTCCTCAAAGCCCTGCCACAAAAGCAGGCCCGGTATCGAATCTCATTTCATTTCAAATGCTGTACAAACCACCCACCCACCCTCTTGCTCGTGGGAAGAAAAGGCTTCCTCAAATATTCCACATTCATTTTATTTAGTCTACCAAAGCTACTCATCCCTAGTAGCTACAAGGGAGTATGGGTTATAAGAAAGCCAAATTATTTCTTTCAGATGAAAAAAGCTGGTTATCACCTGCAGTTGCAGACCATAGTGCATTTAGTTTCAATACTAAAAGTTCAGAATAAAGTGCAACACAATGTCAAAAGCTACTGACAATGAGTGTAAAAACAGCTGACAAACATCCATTGCACACGTTTCGCTCAGAGGAAAAACCCTAAAAACCTCCCAGCTCCAGAAGCGAGCCGCTGACAGTGCACGCACCGGGGCCAGCACACATGCGTGAAACTAAGCCACTTGACAGAGCACGCCTGGCATGCCAGGCACAGCAAAGTGAATCACAGCAAAGAACTACACTTACTACTTTAAGTTGAACAAGCAGCTTGTAGACATCTGCCATGTCAGCCAAAATCAGCAGTCGAGTAACGGCAGAGAGGAGGGCGCGTGCCGCTCGGACCATGTTCCCTCGTTTCACAGAGGAGCAGGGGTCATCTGCAAACTCCCCCGAAGCGCTCTTCATCAAGTCGCCTGCACAAGGGGAGAAGATGGTCTGACTTTAACACCACACAGCATTTCTTAAGGGGCTGTAAGGATTCCTGGGCAAGCCAATCTAAGTCTTGAAAACAAAATGCGTTTACTTAAATACAGCCAGCAACTAAGATTGCATGTAGTTACTTCTAGGTATGGTTACCACATGGTATCAGGGTAGAGGGGCTTGTGCAAGGAGAAAGGGCTGGGAAACAACAACTTTGGTCCTTATTTCCAATTGTACAGGTGTTTTAATATGCCAGAATCCTCTGGAAAGGCAAATTCAGCATGCCTTCACCATTACAAGCAGGACTGGAGTTATTTCACAAACTACAATGTTTTCAAAGCTTAAGCAAAAGCTTTGATTTATGTGCGTGTAGGAGTTAAGCAGAAAGCAGCAGCAAAGTACTGTAAACACACAAGGAAACACCACAGCTCATGGGACTGTAAACAACTCGGAGCGATGACCTGGCTAGATATGCCCTGGTTTGCATTCAGTGCAAGGCACCGCTTAGTAAAACGCTTCAACGTTTCATAGCCTGTGGGTCTGCATCTGGTGCAGGAGGAAAGAAGTTGGGTTTCAGATGGTAACAATGCAATTGGTAACTATGAAAAGCAAAGGCCACTTTACACAGCTAGAGAAATTGCTCCAGAAGGCATTCACAAAGCATAAAAATAATGTCTGCGTATAGTCAGAGGAGTAAATTTTGGGCTTCCCCCCCTCCTTTCTGGGGCAGCATTTTGCTTCCATTACCACAGTTCCTACACAGCAGCAAGTTTTGGAATCCACACTATTATTCTTGGATCTCTTTGCATTTCAGAAACATTTGGTGAACAGCTAGGGTTTAGTTTAGAAAACGCTAGGTATTCAAGGCCAAAGATTTGCAGGCAGCTAGAGATGACCAGAAAGCAGGTGAACTGTGTTATAACTAACTGCTGTGTCAGAGGCTTCCCAAACCTGTATGAAAAAGCATCCATGTGGCCAAATGCCGAAACAAAAATAGCACGTCTCAGACAAGAAGAAAAGAACCTCAAATGGTGCTTCACAAGTGAAAGCTGACAGTGACTCCCATCGAGCCCACTACCAAATGGGGCTGGGCGAGACGTGCACCGAAATCTCAAGATGATGCAGTGGCATCATCCTGCCAACGGCTTGCCTGCTCCCACAGCTAGGCAATCAGTGCAGCATATCCCCAGTATGGGAAGTGTTTCAGTTTTACTGACTTTTTTTAAACTACTATTTTAACTACTCAAAATACCTACAACTGGAGAGCCTGGGGTTAAACATCCGCATACTTACTATTAAGCAATTAATATCTTGCCCTGGAAGAGTTTCTAGCACCCAAGCACTCTACGCCTTCATAGCTAAATACAGCCCAAACACAGCTGCCAGCCTGTCCAAGCAACTACATCAAGATACTCAATTTTGTTCAAATGCTCCCTCCTATGTAACACCCTTCCATCATCTTAAATAATACAACGAAGAGTGGCATACAACATTTTAAGATAAAAAAATATGCTACTTCAGTACCATGACATATGAAAAAAAGCTTCTGTCCAAGTACAGACCAGCTATAAATATCATATCCCTTACCCAACTTTTTGAGGAACACAATTCGTTATTTTAACAAGTGTTAAGAGCCTCAGATTTCCAGATGGGTGAATGATGATGCATCTCCAATGCTGAAAAACTGCAATCAGCCATGAGATTCTAAAACCCCAACATAGCTGACATGATCCTTTCTTTATTCCTTCTGGAAGAGGCTAATAATAGTGAAATTAATGTCACCACCACAAGTATGAAATCTATTAACAATCTCAGGATTTAAGGATATATGCCAGAACCAAAATTCACTACAAATATAAATAAATAAGGGAGGAAATATGTAAAATTCCCACATTTCCAACTCCCAAAAGAGAGGAATGTTGTTTTCAAAACAATTTAGAGAGGTGGCCGCTAATTTCACCTGAATCTCAGAAACTGCTGAGGTTAAAAACCAAAATTATCCTCTACCCATCTCTTAAATTGCAACCTTACAAGCCAGTCCTGAAATAAAATGCTATTCCTTTTTATTTTAACAAGAGACTTTAAAAGATTTAGTGAGTTTCAAACAGCTTGTCAGGGTGTCAAAAGATAACCAGCTTCCCAGAATTAAAGGAAGATTATATTTAAAGTTGCTGCATATATATATTTTTCTGCAAATTAAAGAAAGCTAGCTTTCAGACTTCTTTTCTAAAGGAAAAGCAACATGGAGTAGTTATTTTAGCTAGATTCAAAGGGTAAGAGGGAACTCTGCCCTGGCCTAAGTATGCAGTTACTACATTATGTGTGCGCATTACCAGTTCAAATTGGATCCAGCGTAATCTTCTCATTTTCAAATTTGAACCAGAGGTAACACAGCAAGTTTGAAAGCAGGATTTCAAGAATTAAAAGAAATACACTGCAGAAAAGTCAGACTAGGAGACTCAGATTATACAGCCGGTACGAATTCTTATATGAGTAATCTGTTTTTCCAATATAACCTTAGATTTTCACTAGATATTACAAGGGAAAGATAATAAAACAGAGTTGAGAAAAGAAGAGGCAACGGTAGCCATACTATGATCTTGTCAATAAAGCACTAAGAATTCAATTAAATCTAATGGGACAAAGCCCATTTCAGAAATAGTAAGATTTTAGTCCATCAAAAGAAAATTACCATTTTCTAGTCTCATTCCCACCATGCCCACAGGGTCTGACAGCACTTTCAGACAGCACTATTAATCTTCCTCAGCAGCGCGGTACATGATGACCATGACAGAGAGGGCTTTCTTTATACCAGCACTGACGGAATGGGAAAGCGGCAGAGAAGACAGGCAAAGCAAGGAAGACCTAGGACACATACAGGCACTGATGCCTTTTTCCCCAAGCTAGAAATTCATGCCCACACATCACCTTGTACCCTTCAGCACCTTCCAGTTCAAAGCCCGTCGCCAGGCTGCTTTGCCAGCAGTATTAGAAATACAAGAGTGCCCTCAGGCCATACCTCTACCTGCTCATAACACCCTATCACAGTTCCCTAGAGGTTGCCTATTCCCCACCAAATGAACTCAAGCATGAAATCAGAGTTTCAAGACTCTACTATTCTGGATACTGAAGTCTTATCTTACCACTAATGCCACCTTCAGTGTCCACCATGAGCGTCACAACAGGCTGCCCTTGCTTTCTACAATAAAGGACAAGGCCCCGTATCCCCTTTATGCCATATCAACATGGGAGTTGATACTTATGGCAACAAAAGCTTCTGTTAATTCTTTAATCTTGTCTTCAGTTAAATCCATATACTGCCTACAACACTCCTCCTACAGTTTGCTAAGAGCTGTCTCAGAGCTCTCTTAGGTTACGGCTTTTCAAAGATCTCGAGTCCCTGGCTGGAGGATTACTTCTAATACAAGTGGTACACTCCTAAAACATTTTTCTTGCAGGAAAACAACTGAGAACTCTTTGCACTCTTCCAAGAAATTAAGCTAACTGGTCACAACAGAACTTTAAAGTTGAGGTTTCCAAGAAGAATTCAGTGCTTAACTTCAAGTTATTCTGCAACTGGCCTCCTCCTGTTCCTTGGAAATCCTTAAGCCATGCATCTTGTGTGAAGTACAGTTGAAAAAACATTTTACCCTTTCATAGTTTGCCTCACTGTTTAGTTTTGCAGAAAGCTTCACTAAGAAACACAGGGCGGAAAGACACCACACAATCAGTAGGTTCACTCCCCTGCATTTGCAACCATGGCACATGATCAGAGTCCACAGGATTCACAAGACCATTCATCCACTCTCTTACCTCAAACCCTATGCACAGGCTTAAGCGTTTTAATTTTAAGCTTTAATTTTTGGTCTTCTATGCAAAATTACCGTAGGAAGAAACACAACAGTAGAAGCATAGCTAATACCCTGGATCCTCACACTAGCATACAGATACATAGAGGCGGTGAACTATGGTCATCGGTACTCCAGGAAAACAGGAATAGCCTGGTCAACCTGACCCAAAAGAAATTTCCTTCTTGACCCCAGAGTCTGCAACCTGTCTCAGTGTCAAGCACCTGGGTAAGAAACTGGTTCAGTTCCAACACACCTCCCAACAGCACCAGAAGAGCTGACCATTTCAACGTACAATCAGTCTTCAATGCTTCCCAAGAAGGTAAAACCCTACAAAGAGCTCAGTGGGGGGAGTAAGACTGGGCAAGACCAATATTGCCCCTTCTATTACTCAGCAAAACTCCAGTGACAGAAATCAATGTAACAAACACTGTAAGGACACTGAAATCCAAGACATTCACATCAGATGTTTTCCCAGTACTAAGTCTTTTCTATAACCACAGCAGGATCTATTCTGAAAAACACTTGGGTTCTTTGTCTCCACTATTCTATTCAAAATTTTATTTTAAGAAGTTTCACTACTTTAAAAGAAGTCAAAAGTCCAAAGCTTTAAAGGGCCAGGAATCTTACTTAAGGATATTTCATGAACTTATTTAATATTTAAAGCAAATTGTAATTTATTCTTCCGTTGTAAGAGTCAGGAAGACTTTGAAGATCCACTTGTATTGATTTAGTATGTAACCATACTATCATTCATTCTAAATAGCTCTTTTCACTTCTTTGTTTTTACCCCCAACAACTGGGATTTTATGAACAAGCATGCTCACTAAAATCATGTACCCTCTCAATCTTCTTCTCGCTGGGCTAAAAAAAAAAAATTTTAATTTTCTCTGATGAGACAAGTTATCTATTGTCCTAATCTTCTTCATAACCTCTGTCTACATTCATTCATCTTTTTTTATTATGGTAACTAAACTGCTCCCCGCTCTAAATAAAGGCATTATTAATTCTATTTTCCTGTCTTCTGCTGAAGATAAATTGTGCTATACATCTATAATCCCACTGCTGTCGTCAGACACACAGATGCTGCCAGTTCACAATCACCCTACTGCTGACCAAGACACCCAAATTCTCCTCTCCACTTTTGCCCCCCATTGCAAAAAGCAGATAAAGGCACCGACACCTGGAAGTTTTGCTAAGCACACGCACAGGCTTTGCATTACACTGCCCTCATTTCTCCAGTTCATGAATTCAACTGGTCTACCACAATACTGGAAACACTTCTGAAGTGCACTGTACGTAAACATGTACCTTGAAAGTTTGTATCTTCTTGCTGCTATTAGCACTACTGAGAACTGCAATCCTCCCCTGGGCACTGGCAGCAATAAGCCTTCCCTCTGTTGCATCTCATTTTCCACCATTTGCTTCTAATTTCCTCAAAGGTTTGTTTTTTAATTTCCTTAGAAGGAGCTGCTCTGCTAAACTTGACCGAACACTGGCACCGTGACGGGGCACAGGCTTTTATCCCTGGTCGTGCTGCCCCAGCAGCCCAGCCCTGCTGCGACTGCATCCCCACAAACAGCGGCGGGCACCAGTCGTATTCAGGCAAATCACTCAAGTCTAATCATCATCCACCCAGCTTCAGAAAACAGATACAGCTATCCTCTCTATGCACCAGATTTCATGCAAGCTGCGAACAGTAAAAAGGGAAGAAGTAGTGAAAGGACATTAAGGCGGGAAGTTATTTCACTCCAGCACCTCTCAGCTATGAGCTCCACCTCCTCTGTCAGAGATCAGAGCAGGGAGGTTTTGGCATCAAGTTTATGTGTAGTCTCAAAATCAAGCAGAGGCCAAGAAACAAGTGAAAGGGTCATCCTGAAGGTTTCTGTATCAGTCTCTCCTTCCTACCAGCTTCTCACTGCAACTACAAATTCAGCTAATGGAAATTCTCAATCCCGAGGACTGAGTACAGCTCCCTCGCTCACTAACATCACTAAGAGTCATTTGAAGGTACTCACAGATGAGCTCTGACTCTCAATTCTGAGCAGCAATCAAGCAAGCACCAAGAACTAAAGACTTCAAGACAAAGGTGTCTCTTTTGCTGTTGTTTGTTGTTGTTAAATTAAGCCAACTCAATTAGCCCCTTATATTGCAGCCTTCTTATGTTGATCTTTCTTTGGTCTGTCAACCAGGCTCATCCAGAACTTCGAACCATTTTCAACTAATATTTCATCACTGCACAACTTCAGCTACAAACAATTAATGCTAATGAGTTTTCCTTTTTATGCTGCAGCAGCAACCACCATTAATACCAGTTGACTGGGTTTCACTGAAGCATAGAAAAGGCTCATGACTAGAAGAATGATAAATGATTTATGAGCAACAATATTTACTAGTGCATATTTTAGAGTCAGCCAGCTCCATAGGCTTTTCTTGCAGGTCTTCTCCAAGAAAGTAAAAAAGAAAATGATAAAAATCAACACTAGATGTGGGGGAGGAAGCCTGGAATATTTAATCAAGGTCCTCACATTCCGTTTGTTGCTGTTTACATTTTGCATATTCAAGACACCCAGCTCTTCCTCCTACAATGCTGGTTTGTATACATTCAAATATTGAAGAAGTTATTGACACATTTGAGACGTAGTTCCACAACATTTACAGGCAGGGTGGGAAGTTTACTTTTTAGCCTAAACTGAGTTTTAAATACTCTTCAAAGAATCAGCCATTCTACCTCTCTTCTCGATCTCTACCTGGGACATCCAATTTCCAAATCTGCCCAGTTCATATTATTCCTCAAGGAAGCCAGCAAGACAAGCCGAGAATCTACGCAAGCGGAGAGGCGCAGAGTCATTAGAAATAACAGCAAAAGGAAAAACGGGAACAGTTCTACTTAAGCTTGTAAAACTGTGGTTTTTCAGAGATCAGATACATAGCTCTTACCTTGCTTACGAACATCCTCCACAGCTGCTACCAGCTCCTCTTTAAGGAACTGGCTCTCTTTCGCAATTTTGTCTCCTTTCTCCAGGAAATTCTCTGTTGCTTGTTCAACTGAAGCAGCCAAAACATGGGCCTTTTTAGAACGCCCTCGCTTTTTATTAGAGGGGCCCTTGTTGCTAGTGTTAACCAGTGTTGTTACCTAAAGGCATAGATGGAGAGGAAAAAACAAAAACATGAAACAAATTAGAAGTTTTATCAATTTGACAGCAAGGCCACGTGTATTTTTCTTTTCTAGACAGCATATTGCTAATACCTGCACTATTGTCAGCTCCAAAAGTTAAACTCAAACACAAGTGTTTTTCACATCTCTAAACATTACCATGCTTCTTGATTCCTCAGATGAGCATTATAAATTCAGCTAAACTGCTTAGAGATTTGTCTTATCAGCAGCAGACCTGAAAATTTGATTAAGAATTGAGATCTATTTGTATTTTTGATCAACTGCAATCTCAGTAACAGGCCAGAGCTATTTGGCATCACATAAAAAGAAACGAAGTTGGGGATAATTAGATTGGGATAGCTCTCCAGGCATAAAAGACCCCAAACAAGGTTGAAGCCATTATCTACAGAAATCTAGCAACACAGTATCTTTTGTGTCCAAAACAGTACTACAGCCAATGGACTAAATGCAGAGCAAAGGACTTCCTAGAGCTCATTATTTCCCTAAAACAACCAAAACTGAACTCTCACGATCTTCCTGCAATCAAGAAATACTTCCAAGTTTTATGTTTTAGACTGAAACCCTGCTAGGAGCTGGTCACCAGTGGCCAGATGACCACCAGGTACTCCATTAGCTCAGGATCAGGATCCAGTCCCTTCAATCAAATGCAAATAGATGTCACAAAATCCACACACACTTTTTGATTTGCCTTTCCACCCCCACCCGCCTTCTCTTTTTGTTAAGTCTAGGAAAATGCATACAAAGCTACTTCAGAGAGACAATAAATTACAACACTAAAAATATTACTACTCTGGAAAGTCCAAGGACTGCTGACATAAAGATCCTCAGAGCTGAATCCATCTTCTCAGGAGGTTGATTCAGAGAGGCAAAGCCATCAATTGGGAATATCGCAGTCGGTTAACGGGGAACATTTGTACTGGGTAGTCTCAGTTTATCATGTACTACAAATAAAGAACAAGTTGCAACAAGGCAACTTACTCCACTTTCCTCTCTGTATTTTGCCAGTCACATCATTCACAAAATTTGGGATTGCCAGTACAGCCTATTGTGCTACTTGAGGAATAAGTTACAGACACTGAACTTGGACAAAAAGGTCCTATAAGCAAGTTTACTCAGTTAAGTTTGCCAAATTAGGACAATTTCTCTTCAGGAAAGACTCCATCAGTAACTCTGGCTAAAAAGCTATATAGTAGATCATCCAACTGTCCATCTGAATATCTGCAGGGAACAACTGGCAGGTACAGACAGCAGCTTGGCGATTAAAGGAATGTTAATACTGGAAACAGAACTTAATCGTTGCAGTTTGTGCTTAGCAGTTGTGTCCAGTTCATACTGTCATTTTAAAAATTTCACATTTCAGGAAAACAATGCTAAAGAAGATGAGTTAACTGTCTCCAGTGCACCTTCTCTTCCAGACCTCCTAGAATGTCTCTTCCAAGAACCTTCAAAATGCCCAATATGCATAACTTATATTTACAAGACTTACTCTAGCTTTCCCATATTCTTCAGTGCATTTCACTGGGCAATATACACCATGCAGAAATAAGCTTTTATTCACAAATCCAGCATAAAGCGTAGGCAGAAATTAAGAGAAATCATGCCTATCTTATAAAAGAGATACTGAAACAGTAACAAATGCCATAAAAGCATACTTCATGGGTAGAACTTGGTTAGGAGGGGTCAGTAATCTGTTTACAACACAAGGCAGTGCTAGACAGGTTGCCAACATCCCCCACCACACATTTCACCGTTTACCTGAACCTCCTTCCAAAGGGAACTCTAAACACAGGTAATCTCAAAGAAAAAAAAAAACTTATGAGACCCTACTTCTGGCAAGCACTAATGGCTTCGTTGCAAGGGACTTTTGTCATTCCTGAATACCAGTTTCTAAATGATACATAGCACAGCTTTTTAAAGACTCAACAAATAAGCAGCATACCACCCAAAATACAGGTCAGAAACAGCACAGCAGCAATGGAACATTAGTTACTAACATGCATTTCTGCACTTCTAATTTAAATACTGTGTCTTACCAGGTGCTGAAGAAGCACAGTCTTTCTAGACTCATGCCCAATAACTGTTACAATAAAACTGAACAAAGATGTTACTTGTACACTCTTTTCCATCTTTAGTTTTGTAGCATTTTTACGTCTGAAATTTAAGCTTCGAAAGTTACTTAATTGAAATAATACATCAAAACATGTAATCATCCCTACAAAGGTTTTTTTGGCCCCCTTTTTTTCCTACCTGTGTAACAAGAGGCTCAAGTAGTCTTTCAACCGCCAGTGTTCTTATCTCCAAGCTTTTGGGGTCCCATTTGAAGTTAACGCTGCCTGCAGTAACAGCAGTCATTTCTAGAAGAAAAAAGAGCTACATGAATACAATTTTTTTTTAATTATTAATGCTATTGGCACGTATTTTAAAAATAAATTAAAATCGAGGCTATTAAACACACAACACGTCCATTCGGTGCAAGTTAAGGTTATACTGTCTCCGGAAATACCAGTTTTGGTTCAACTGGTCATAGTTTAAAAAATTGCTTGTTATGACAATATACAGACATTACCTGTATGTTTTGGTTAGAAAATAAAAACAAACAACAAACAAGCAAAACCACACCAAAACCTATTCAAAAGCCACAATATTTTATCAGAGCAATGACAAGATAGGCAACGTTTGGTCCGCAAGCAATGAAAAAGGACCTCACAGGTAATGAGGGCACTCTACCCACAAAGCTGGAGGCTAAGCAAATAGCCCCTTCCCAATTTCTGCTGCCTCCCTCCAGGACCGACTGTCCTGTGCTCCCAGACCGGCTTTGAGACGCAGCCCAAGGTCCTGGGGGAGCAGAAGGAAACACCTCGGCTTCAACACACCAGAAAGCTGCCCATTTTCTCAGCTCCACCGTGAGTCACTACCCCAAACGCTTTGTCAAACCAGGAGCCAGGTTCTAACTCAACTCATTCAACCTACCTGTTCATACAATTCACCTTTTGGAAGTACCTCAGGTAAAATAGTGAATATAAGCCTTACAAAGCCAGAAAATCCAGTTGGTTCATATTTAACAGCTTAGGTATCTACTACACTTCCCCTTAACACTTATGTAGGAGGGAAAAGCAGATTTGCATGAAGACATCTGTCACTGAGCCGTTCCTTCCCGTTACAGTTTTATATCAACATCCCAATGGAACAGCAAATATGATTATGGGAAAAGTTTAGTGCAACTACTAAAATAGCTCTGCTTTTGAAAACAGTAGTCTAAAAAAATAAAAATAATGAGCTACAACAGATCACTAGATTAACACTGTGATGCTGTACAGCACAACAAGGGAATAACCAGAACCATAATTTCCATAAAAAATGGATTTAAAGTATTTACAGGTCCATAAAACCAGTTCATACCACTTCAGACTTAATAGATTCTAGCTCTTCCTGCTTTGGGTTGCCCTCAAAATTCAAGATTAGACTAAACCCACATTTGTAACTTTTTATTTTTAAAAAAGTCAGGAAGAGAAATACATTTCCAAAGTCTCCTTCCACCCCTTTTCCTAAGCACCTACTATTGAAGTTGTTTTAAAGCTTATTAGCCGATATTTTTAAATCTTACTCTGGACAGGGCATTGTCTGCATAGCATCTCAGCAGACAGATTGCTCTGACAGCACCAGATGTCCCCGAGCTGCCAGACGAGCACAACGTCCCATTATTTTTAAGAAGCAGGAGGCAAGGCACTAATTTTGGTAACCAATGATGTTTGCAACACATACCAACAACCAACCATTTTATACCGACACTGACAGTTAAACATGCAGAAACAGCACAGACGTGGCTGCTTGTTTCCCGTCGAAGAATAAAATCTCTCGGGCACTCGAGAAGCCCAGCCTAAGGCGTAAAGAAGGCAGGGCTTAGCATCACCTGGCTTCAGTCAACAGCACCTCCATGGCAGGCTGACCCTGAGACACTACATAGGCTTTCTCACACCACGGACACAATCCAGTAGATTAAGTACTCACTACACTACTGAAAACACAGCTTTGCCCTGAAGAGCCTACATGCTGGCATACACTAAAGTACAACTTTGCAAGGTGCAAAGCAGGAGTCTTGACCTAACCTGCATTCAGCTTTCCACTTATGCCCACGCTCCAAGTGCCTACACTGCTGGAGAGAAAGAAAACTTAAAAAGCTGAAAGCTTTAAAAAAAAAAAAACCAACCCCAGAGAATAGGAAGAGACCGATCCATGCTAGCATACATACAACATTTCTGACAGTTTTAAATCAAAGTGCTTGAAGGTGCAGACAAAGGCTCCCAGCTCCCACAGCAGAAGGCATGCCAGGCTGCAGCTCCAGAGACCCCCAGTGAGCTGGCTGCAGGAGGGTGGACAATGGCCACTTCTTCCTCCTCGCCCTACCTCTGACACTTATCACTAAGTCCTGTGAACTCACTAACTATCCTCCTCTCCCAGTCACCCCCTTTTTCTTTTGCTGGTCCAGCTTTGCACTGGCTTGTGCCACGACCCAGATGCTGGCACAGGGCAAGCTGTGAAATGCCCTTCACCCCCTGGTAACATCCTCTCCTCAATGAGGAATTTCACTGTTTTATTCCCTCCTGATTAGCTCGGCATGAATGCTTCTTACGTAAGAAGTCAAGAAAAATACACTGAAAGCCTTTATGGTTTCTGAGAAACACACCCAGGGCTCTGGAAAGCCCATTAGGTTTCTAGGTAAAAGCTGTTTCTATGTATTTAATGCTGTTATGCCTCTCACAGAGACAAAGTGCAGGACAAGGTAACCATGAGAAGATACATCAATTGTGTTAGTAGGATAATGAAGGCAATTCATCTGAAAACACGTTAGTACGATAACTCACGAATTGGCCCAAAGCAATGGTCTATAAAACCACTTAGTACAAACTTTATTGAAATTTATCTGAAAAGCATAGGTTGATATCAAATACATGGTTTGGTAGCAATGACTTGGGTATCATTTGTACATTGTAGTAAATATGTTTCTTCAATTAAATACTTCTGAAGAATACAGTAACAGGTTATAGCTTACAAACGCATGTGTGAATGGAGTGGGTTTAGGGGATAAAAAGACAACTGCCAGGACCATGTTAAAGCAGGGCTACGCTCCCGCCACGAGAACGCTCTAATTCTCTGGAACCTGTCTTGTCCCTACAACTGCGCAAGCTCTTTTCATGGAATTCAAATGTGGTAACAGGTAGTAAACCAAGTCAGAGGATATTGTAGCAGAGTGCTTAATTGTTTGCTCTTGGAGAGCACACCATGATTCCCACGATGCCTGCAATAACTGCAACATCTCTTAAAGAAAGAAGATATCCTCTGGAAGATGGACCCAACCACAGGCCAGTGTAGCACTGGTTTCAGGCAGCTGGGATGACCCAGCTGATATGGAAAAGGGTTCTCCACGCCACAGACCCACGATGCACGGGACATGCAGCAGCGCATGCACTCAAAGCAGGAATTTCAAGGACAAAGCAGCACAGACCACATAGCGGAAGAGAGCAAGCGACGCTGAATCTGAAGTGCTGGAATATATAGAAAGACACCACCGCACAAGGAGTTGCGGTTGCCCAGCCTGTGGTTTCATAAGCAGCAGGAAAGCTGCTTAAAAACCAACGTTCATCCTCCCACACCCCTCTAGGAACTCAATCTCCTCTTCACATCACACCCCCTCTGTACTGGCACAGCTTTCCCCACGGCTGAGCGATTAACCAGATGGGGAAGAACTGATTTGGCTGGAGGGAAAGAAATCATTTTTTGCAGGGTGGGCTGAGATCCCCATCTGGTTCACCGTGCCACCACAGATACCACTGCGAGCAGAACCGGCGATGGCAGGAGAAGACGGCTACATCAGCTGGCACCATTGGCAAAGCCCTTCAAGTGGAAACACGGGGCAAAATTGGATATCACAGCCAAGCTGAACCAGGTGCCACTGAAAACAGAGCATCAAGCAGAGCCATTGCAGAGAGCAGGAACGCCCTCCCAACACATCTAATCCTCACACACGTGAAGCTCCAACCTTAAACCATGCTCACAGCCCAGCATGTTAACTGTAAACCCTTCAGGTTATTACACTGGTCGTGATGGTGCTCATTATTGTCATAGATGGTTCAAGAGTAATGCAATTATATCTTACTGGGATTTAGTGTGCTTGCAAGGACATGACGGTGGGGAAAGAATAGGAGTTTAAAGAAGCCACTTCCAGACTTCCCTGTTGCCTCCAGAAACTTCACACAATTTCCAGCCAAGGAGCAGCTCTGCAAGCAGAGCCATCCCAGGACAACTTGCCCCGTGCTTTATACAAAGAATCAAGATCTCTGCAACAGCTAAAGCTTAAGAAGAGGTTTCCGTTACACTTTACACTACTTTACACAAACGCTGCCACAGTCCTACTGCTCCTTTCCCTGCCACAAACGGGCACCCACCTGATGCGGTGAGCCACTTCAGGGAGCTAAAATGGTCTCAGAGTAAGCCAGTAGCTATAAAAACTACCTTGCCAGCTTACTGTTCTGAAGGAGGAGGTGGGTCTGCACAGGGAAGAGGACAGGACAGCAGCAGCACTGAGATGAGCTCTGCCCCCGAACTGCACCCAAGGGCAGGTCCCAGCCCTGCTCGGGAGAGGTGAGGGCAGAGACCTGAGCAGAAGGATGTATTAAAACTGCTGGGGCTGCATTTACATACCACGTCGAACAAGCTGGCCTGCTATGAACGCGCTGAAGGTGATATGCGTACAGTGCTCTTTCCAAAAGCCACAACTAAAGGTCGTAGTGTTTTCAAAAACTGGTAATTCAAGGTTTTAAAGAATAACTTCAGATACCTACTTCCAGAATACTGGCATGCAAATAATTTCTAGACTTCGGCAAGCATAGGAATGTAGCTCTGCAGCTTCTTTGCAGAAGTATCCCGAAGGCACCCAAGGCTTTTCAAAATGCCCATGAAGGAGCACTATTTCAACAGCGGGCTCTGCACACCAACAGAATCACAGAAAGGCCTAGTGCTCGTGGTCCTGTTTTTCCAGGTTGCACTCCCACACGCACCCAAAGACACTACTGAGCTGGTATGTTCAGCCTGCTCTGTACCAGGAGATCCTGCAGCCTCCCGGCCTCTGGACCACAGCAAATCTCTTTTGGTTACACAGCAGAAGATTTAACTGCCCATCTCCTGTGCTGCAACTTAAGTCCCACCACCTTGTGCTACCTGAAGAGTCTTTTAGATGCCACCTTCTATCAGTCTTCAAATTTTAACTATCCTGACAGGCTGCCTTCTAAAAGCTTTTAACTACATTCACCATTCTCTTTTGGTTTTTCTTAGGGAAGACAGTATTCAAACTGCTAGTGAGACAGTGTGGTCTCACTAGCACAGCGGGGGGGCTAACCTGGGCCAAGCACAATAGGCAGCATGCTGAATTCAAGCATTATGCTATCCAAAAAACCTAACGAGAGTACAGCACAAGAACATTTTATACCTGGGAGGACATTCTCCATTTTAACACCCTTTCTGCTACCTACCTAGTTGTTCCTCATTTTGTGCAGCTGATTGTGCCCAGACACAGTAATATATACTTGATTGCATTATTTTGCAGCTTATTTCTTTCTCTCATATTTCTTTAAGTAGTCACAGTCATTTTGAATTATAATCCTGTCCTCTACCATGCTTGCAGACTGCCTTTGGATATTCTGTGCAACGTAATGAGAATAGCTCTTATTCCATCACCCCAGTCATGAGCATGGAACATGGTGGGATTCACGACACAATGACCCAGCTTCATCTTCCAGCCAGAAAGTGAACCAGCTTCCCTGTTCCCAAGGGAATCCTTTTGGTTTGTGGCCTAAGTACCTGACCCATCTGATAACCACCAGGAATCCTTTACCCCTGCTGAAGGTGAAAGACAAGACAGAGCAGATCTGTGGGAATTAGGTATCTAACATACACCATTAACACAAATCTTATGACCATTTTTGGTTTGAAAAAGGTTAAGGCACACTTCATATTAAACCCAGCTCATATGCAGGGGTTTCATCATGCCCCACTGACAGTTCAAAACTGTTTTCCATATAATTAAGAGTATCCAGAAAAAAAGAAAAATGTTTAATTCTTTCCTCTTTCCCTTCACAGTCTCCAAATGAGTGTGTCTGCCCCATTCCACAAACAACACGCTACTCCTCTCAGCAGCTCAATAGCTGCTAGTCAAGGATGTTTGGTATACGTGATGCTTTTCAAGAAGAATTTAAGGAGGTTTGATTTAAGCTGTTTTTATTTAACACCAAGTACACACCACTAAAACCAGACAGTCATCCTCTTCTAACATAGCCTTCAACCTTAGATTTCATCTGCTCAGCTACCAAATCTTCTCGTTCACCATAAATGCCATGAAGGTATACCTCCTTAGAAATCCTTACTATTAGAATTTCACAATATGAAATATGAATACAAACTCAGATGTTGCATTGACTATATTCTTTGATCATCAAAACATTTCTATCATTTGAGTATATTCAACTTTGCCCCACATTTTTTCCACAGACTGTAGTAACCAGCCAAGTAAAAAGAAGAAATTCCGGTTCAGATAAGCCTATTTCTCACCAGTACTATTCCAGATCCAGCTCTCATAATCTGTTTTCATGGGTTTTTCTCTCTGTTGCTCTTGTGGAGAGGGCCTAGAGAGGCATCTGAAACCACTCATCAGAAAGCCTTGCACAGCCAGTAACAAACAAATGCTTCTCTACTTCTCCATTTGTTTAGCAAATCTTTAGACCTTGTTAACTGAGTTAAGAGACACAACCTAATCTGGTGTCCCTACAAAAGTCAATGAAGTTTATAACTCTTATTTTCTCTTCTACATGGGTGTTATCTCCTGCCTGCTGCCTTGTTACCAAAGCCAGCAGCGTGCCATAGAGAGCCTGTCACCTTTTCCCCTCTGGAAGCACAGCCTGCCCTATACCACACACCGTCACATGAAAGCAGGCATGGGGCATATCACCAGATTAAGATGCAACACACTTGCCAAAGCAGTATGTGCCGTCTCCTAACAGCTTCCCAACTGCTATGGTACCGTGGATTCAAGTAACTTATTTTCATTCCAAAACCAGGAATGCACTCCATAACAACAGGTTTTCACGCCTTCATTTTGGTCTAGCTATCATCAAGAGGATGGAAGGCACACTCTGCACAAGCGGCTTCATTGTGGTATTCCTGGGACCACAGCAGTGATTTCACAACTACAAATAAACCGTTTTTCGGAGACACCAGTGCTAACAGCCTCTTGCCTTCAGTTACATAAGCGTTAGGCTCCGATCATTTTATTTTTGCCAGGATTGTTTTGCCTCAAAGGAACTAGAAAGAAGGTGCATGGCAAGCCAATTCACAGCAAGCACAGGCAATTAGTGGCTTATTTATGCCATACTAAGGCTCCAGTTCATGGATGACATCCTAAAAGAATGCAAAAACCAAATTCATGCTTATACCCATTTAACTGTCCAGATGGATATCCCGGTATGTCCCAACAAGCGTCCAATTTATTTCTGCACGGTTTTCAGTTTCCAAAACTCAAGCAGGATTCCAACTACATAAAGAAAACTGATGCTTCTTCTAAACATGTGTTTTCTGAAAAACACATGCTTTTTCTAAAAAAAGTGTCATAAGCAGTAAGCTATTACTATTAATAATAACCACTCATTCAGTCTTCACAATAATGTTGGTGCATTTTGTGCTGAAGACCTGCAATACTGACACCATGAAAGATAACTTCCAAAATCAGAGCAAGTAATCACTAGATTTTTAACTGCTCTATTTTAGCTGTGTGCTCTTTGGATCAGGACTGTGACACTCTGGCCATGCAGAAGGGCAACACACTTGCATTTTAAGCAAAAAGCAACAACTTTCAATTGACTTATCCCTGCAGCGATGGTAACTTCAAACTCCCAAACCCCCACCCTCTCTCAGCCACATTACTCACGTTTAAGCCTATACGGATAGCGCTTTCAAACAAAACAAGGGGACTCAGCCTGGAGAGAGGGAGAGTAGAGCCCAGGTGAGACTTGTATGTCTGCTGGACCACTTTGATTCAACTACTGAGAGCCCTTCCAACCTCACAGTGTCTGTTTCCACCCTTGAAGTGGTGTAAAGCTCTGTTAAGCTTCCCGAAAATCATTGGGAAAGAATGGAAGAACAGCTTACTGCCACTCTCAGAACCACAGTATGCATTTCAGACCCTAGGAATACACAGTCAGTGAAGATATAACAACTAGGCTGTGGCTACAGAGCATGGCTCTTCAAACCCCAAACTAGGCTAGCACAGATTACAATTACCAACCTTAAGTTAGCAATGAATGCAAGAAGGGGCAACCTTTTAACAAATTATTTTTTGCCACAAGTATTCCTCAAATAAGAAAAAAAGTTTGTTATAAGTTAGCCTACTTTATCAGTTGGCACAAGAATTTGCCAGTGCTGCAAAATTAATCCTTGCTTAGCTTGCAAAAAACCCACTGATGGCTGGCAATAAAAGGAAAAGAAAACCTGGGTATTTTTGCTCTGATCTTCTTCAGCGCTCAATTGGCAATAAAAAGTGCCATTTAAGCTATAGAGTCAGAAATAACCAAAATCTGACCCCACTCAAACCACACTTTCATTCCTAAATTGATATGTTTTTATGCAATACCCTTCAGTGCTTTTAGCTAACCACATCTGCTAGATCTAAACCGTCATTAACAATTTTAAAACAGTCAGAAGTATACAAATACTGGAGTTGTTTGAGCTGACACGCATGTTTTGAAAAAATGAGACTCCTATAATTAGAGGTTTCATAAGAGACAATTTACTTAAACATAGAGGAAATGGACAGTCTTGTATTAACAGAGACTAAATACCATATTCTTTCTCAATTGCATGCCCAGCATAGTAGCAACTAAAGACTATGTAACAAAAATTCATAGCGCTACAAGAGTGAAAAAAGTTTTCCATGGTTTTCTCCATTTGCAAAAGCTACTAAAAGAAGAGCACCCACTGAAGCAAAGGAGAACAGGAGCATAAAGATTCTTCAAAGTAAAATGTCTTCTAAAGTTTTTCTAGAAAAAGTTGTTTAGAATTCCTTTTTCAGTCCTTCACTTTGATTCAGGAACACTGTCAGTCTTATCTAAAAATAACAAAGCAATTATTTTTTAAAGAAAAAAAAGAAATAACAAAATCCACAACTGATAAGGCCAAGACTTTCACTTTACACTCTTGGCAACCTTAACATCATTTCTTAGCTATGAACAATGAATTAGTTTCATGCGAAGAATTGCACCATCACTGCATGCCCCCAGACAACTCTCGACTTACAGCTCCACCAACACATGCCGTGAGTTAGGAAGGGAAGGATAAAAAAAAAACCACACAAAAACAAACCCCAGGAAGAAGAGCGAACATGAAGGTAATGCACAGGCATTGTTTGGATGAGTTAAGCATCTTCTAAATGAATGCAGTTATCTGGAAGAATATGTAAGGTAGGATGCTCTAACACACACCATCTCCTCTCCTTGCAAATCGTCAACACGGCTGCGGACACTGAGAATGCAGAGGGCACCGACTGATGAGAACTTTGCAGCTTCTCCACAAGAGCAAAGCAAGTAATAATAAAAACCACACTGGCGCAATTAATTTTTGGATGCTTACCGGAGTTACCTGCAAAGCCATAACCACCTTCTGTCAAGTACAAACTCGCTAAGGGTGCACAGCGGTGCATGAGAATCAGAGCTAACAATGATCTGCCTGGACAGGAATCCTTTCCAGTCACTGCCTTAGCATATGGATGACCAATTAAAGCAACTTTTATTTAAAAAAAAAAACAACACACACCACCACAAATGTCACTGACCCACCCGCATTTATAAAAGCAACAGGAAGGAACCAGAAGGTTTGAGAGGAAGGAATCATTGCTTGGCTGGTCTTGCTGGAAAAAAAGTGTTTTTAAACTAGTAACACAGCCATTTACTGAGTGGAAACCAACTTATATCTGATTAAAGACACATTTTTCTCTCCCCACCCCTTCTCCTCACCCCCAGGAACAGGAAACAAGACAAAGCTACCGAACAAAAAACAGATGAGCTAAGAAATCCTGTTCAATTGGCTTTGCACCAGCGCTTTGCCTCTGGTTCTGCTGAACGCTGCGTCTTTCACTGATAACCATTGACTTTTCCCTAGGCCCATGATAATATTCTGTTAAACATAATCAAATTGTCTTAACCAATTCCTGCAAACTAAGTAAAACAGCTTAAAACACCTGATGCTAAAGTACTGATGCATACAGACCAGAAATTAACTTTTTTCCTGAGGTTATAAGCTTTTAACCCTGCACAATTTATTTGCATTATTCTGTTTTGCTACAAATAAACCTTCTAGCTTTTTTTTTTTTGCTACTGTTTATTGCATCTTATGTCATTATTTTTTCTCCCTAGCCCCAGCTAGGAGAGGGGGAAAAAACCCACCCACACAGTCGTACTGCACTCTTCATTGTACCAGTACAAAAGAAGAGTATTGTGATTGAAAGGACTCCACCAGCAGTGGAAGTGCTGTGGCGTAACAAATAAGGGATATGCTCACTTTTCTAAAAGCCTTCCCCACATCTCTGCTTTCAGGATGCATTGTTTAATGTTAGTCAGGAAATGCATTTCCAGCTGTAACGGCAGTGGTTTGTAATTAAACACATCTTCCAAAAAGTGGAAGCGGCAGTAACTACAAAGCCATACTTTGTACAGAAACTTAAACCACTCCAGAGCTTTTCATACAGCCAAACCAGATCCTTGCTTTTTACTCTCTCAAAAAATATGTCACGTCTTTCATTTTACTTGTACCTTGTATGAAGCCTTTCAACTCTCAAGCAGGTTTCTAAATTTAAAAGAAATTAAGTCATTGAACTGAGCCTACTGAATACAACGAAGGGACAGACGGTCTGCACCTGCAGACGAGCCCGCCAGCGTCAGAAGCTGAGCAGCGCTCCCGCCAGCACTGGGCACCAGCCATGAGAGCCGCTGGACAAATCTGCAGAACAGAAGTCAGCCCAGGCTAGAACTCCTGGCTCGGGAAGCTCCTACGCTGCCGGAGCCTGGCACAGCACCTTAGGGAAGCAATGCCACTCAGCTGCCCTCTTCTCATTTATTGCTTGTCTGCTGCTTTCCCTTTTAGGGATTGCTTTATACACTGCCACCGCCCAAGAAAAAGGTGGGGGGAAAATGCAGGGAAGGGAAGCCAAATGATTGTGGGGGTCAATAAAAAGAAAGGTGGCAAGGGTCAAAAATTATGATCAGGGAACCAGAGGGTGACACCAGACACCGCCCAGTCCATCACTCCTCAGAGGCATCAAAGGAGCCAAGAGGATACTGCTCAACAGCGTGACAAGCAATGGGAATGGAAACAACCTCCGGAGTTCCCATTTTATTCCCTCCTTCTGGTGTTGTTAACAGCCAGCTTGGCCACGGCCAGGCGGAGGGCTTGTAATTTAGGACCTCAGACAAGGGTTAGACTAATAAAAAGGGTCATGACGAGGGTCATGGAGACAGGACACTAGGCTGGATGGACCTCTCAGCTATAGTAATCAGACCACAGCAAGTCCCCCATGCGCGACTTCCAGTTCATTGTTCAACTCCTCATCCTTTAAATGAAAAAATAATTTAAGTCTTAAGATGGTTAGACTCTGAAACACCTGGACATCAGGTACGGGTTGAAATGAACTTTATGGTAAATTGTACATGAGGTTTATACGAGACTTGTCACTTGCATACATGTCCGCAGTCCATCATGAATTATCCAAGACCTTGAGCAACTCTTCAACATCGAGCAATGAGACTCGCTAGGTCTTTAAGTCATGCTAAAGGAAATCAGTTTTACAAGTATACGTTACAAGGACATGCTTGCAAGAAAGTGGGTAAAGAACAGGCAGCTTGTGCATCTTGATTAGTTGCATTTACACAGAAGAACACCCACTTGCACATTCTTGCTTCTCAGCATACCACCAGTTCTGTCCTCTGCTATTCAACAACGCTGTTTCTGAATTTGTTATTCTAGTCAATTAAAAAAACCATTTACCCATCTACAGGTTCAGCTGAAGATCTCAAGAGCACTTTGCAAAGATGAATACTGACCTGCTCGGTGTTATGCAGGTTAAACACCATTTTATAGGCATACAGCTCAGCCTTGTTTACATGAAAAATTAAACTGACCCTTTTGGCTATGTAAAGCTACATTGTTAGCGCAGCCCTTGTGCAGACCATTTAGTTAAGTGGATCTTCTGTGCTGAGTTTGTATCATCCAGAAAAAGATATGGAAAGAAGAATCTCCCCCTTAGAGCCTTAGATCTGCATAGGTATCACCTATAAAAGTACCCAGAATAAAACAGTGAATGAAAACTCTCTGAACCCTTGGGAGAGTGGGAAAGGCAGTGGAAAGGAGAAGGTAAAAAAAAAAAAAAAAGACACCACACATGCCATCAAGGCCACAATCTCCTGATAACATTAATTCTTACTGACTTCTTACTAACTGAAAAGAAGCAAATTTAGTATTCACCTAAATGATCAGCACGATCTTGTGCTGAACAACAGCAAGGACAGAAGTGTATGGCCTACGCTCCCTCCTCATTTCCTTCAGTTAACCTCCAGGAAAAGACAAATTAAGAAATCTTTCTCCCCTGGTCCTTCATCAGCTATCCACAAGATCACTGGTTTCAGTCTCTTTCTTAAAGTAGCTGTTGAAGGCTACTCCAGAACAAGGTGCACTAATGGGCTTACGGCCTCTTCTACCCTAACTTCCACTAACCTCTCATTTGCTCCCCGACATCAGCTCCACACAGAAATTCTTCTGAAGTATATACAGTCATACACATATCTGTTCCATAATAGGGCACAGACAGCTTAGAAAACTGGGTGGTATTTGGCAAAAAGGCACACCCTGAGCTTAAGTTGTATCTCATTATCAGCAGTGAAATCCTACCTGCCACACTGCTGCTAGTTCTTTAGCTTATTTGCTCTCAACCCCCTCACTGCCTTAGAAACATTACGGGAGTTTAACTCACTCGTAGACTGTAACGTACATCAACACTCCTCCCTCCTTGTGTCATTCAATGTATTAAAACAGATCTACTGGGGAACCGACTGGCATCCAGCTTGGTTTCATGTTCTCAGTACTGTTCCACTCTCTACCTTGGTAACTGTTATCCCTTTAGCTATAGCTGGCCTCAAATTTGCTTTTTCCATCCATAGATGCCTGAACTTAAAGCCTTTCAAAAGAGTTTCTCGTGAGTCTAAGTGATTAATCAAGTTGCTGTCTTGTAAGTTAGAAAAATTATAACAGAAGAGAATGTCAATAGATTGGGAGATAATTTCCCTTTGCAAACTGTGTTAGTTTAGATCTGCAAATTTAATAATTTCTATCACTTTATAAAGCACAGGGGAAAAAGGTTACTCCTCTCTGATTCCACCAGAGCTATTTATAAACACATGTCAAAGGACGAGCAGATGTTTTCCGTAGTACATCTGGGATAAACAAACAAAAATATGTAATCATGTTTAGAGAAAAGGTAGCTGGCTCTTTAAATAAAAAAGTCAAGGAGGAATTATGAATCATATTTACAGTTTGCCAATAGAAGAGTCTATACTAACCCATTGCACACCAGAAACTGGAGTTAACACCCATTCTCACCCTGACCGGAAGATAACGAGTCTCAGTCATTCAAGGAGAAAGATCCCACTTACAATTGCCGTGACGTGACCGCATTCCTCCTGCGACTCCTTTACTTCAATAAATCTATTTGCACCCAGTTCTGCTTTGCAGCACAGCAGATCAATCTCAATGCTCGTCTTTTCAGCATAGCTCCTCCAGTAAGGGTGCTGGTATACAATTTTGTGGGTAGGCTCTATTTTAAGTCTCATACGCCGGACTAAAATAGTATGGAGTTAAAAGTAGTAATTATCAAACATCTGCACTTTCTCTAAAGCTGCAACTCTGTTTAACCAACGCATGAGCTATAAACTCGCTGAATAGAGCTATTCCAGATTAGCTATAAAACTAAATTAGGGTGAATTCCCAGAGTAGTAAAGGATCCAAATCCTCAAGGTTATATACATTAAAGTTCCACAGCACAAGAATTTGAGTGATTTCCAGTTAAGGCACGATAGTAGAAAATAACAGGCATTCATCACCATGTTGGATGACTGTCTCAATATGGCACTGTCCTAACAAAACAATACTCAATCCTCTTTTATTCATCATGTTTCCTTTAGCGTCCAGCAAAGCCAAGAGATGCCAGTAAAACTGAATACAGCAAGTCCTTTAACAGAAATGTCATGGCCACACAGGTACTCACTCTAGACTAGCCTCACCTATGATGAGTAGACTAGTTTTGCCACTAAATATTTTTGTGAGCTTAACTAATTCTCTGCATAAGAAAGGTAATTTAGAAATCAAATAGTAACAGTACATATAATTTCAAGGCAGGGCTGAATTCCCACTAGAGTGTATTTCCAGCTCAAACATTTCTACTCATGTGGATTCCTTTGCAAGATCAGTTTCTCCATCTTACAGCTGCAGAAGAAAGATATTCATACTGCTGAAAAACCACAAATTACTTTTTAGTACATCTTTCAGCTAACTTTATCAGACCAATGGAAGCCCTATGAAGAAGCTGCATATTAACATCTGCCATTACATATGCCAGCACAGAAATGCTGATATTTCACAAAGCTTGAAAATGTATTGTGAGGTAAATATTTACGCTGGTATTTTAAATCATCAGTTTGCGCATGGGATTTCTAATCTCTGCCCGTTGTGCTCCCCCCTGCCACCTTGCGTAAACTTTTAATCTCTGATGCAGAGGCCTATTATTAGAGCTGGCTGAAAAAAAACCAGAGACTGAAGGCATGTTGTTTATTATGGAAAAGGTTAGGGCAAAGCCTTTTTAAAACAAAACCTAATAAGCCTTTGTCTGTTTCTCCTGAGAAATGTCAACAAAACATTTCCTTGATGTTTTAAAAACTGTTTCTCTAAATAAAAAAGTTAGTGACTCAACATAAAATTATGCCCTTTTTAAACAAAAAGTTTCAATTCAGCAGGAAGAAACACATCCTACTAAATACTTAACGCGGCCTTAGCACCCCAAGACAGACCAAAGGGTACCTAAAAGACCACACATATTGTAAAGTAAGCTGGGCTTTCACCTCCATTTAAACACAAACCTGCCTACAAACTAACCCAGGAGCTGAAAGAAAACAAAACAAACTACAGCCTTTAGCTGGGCTTGAAAGTACTCAAAGGCTGGCGTAGCCAGCAGGACTGAGGACGTGCATTAGCACAAGAGTGCAGCTAACAGAGCCTCTCCCACCTCCCCTGCTTCCCCACTCACAGTGCAGGAAAAACGCAGGAAACAAGTAACTGAAGCACCAAGAATACCTTTCACACAACCCCCACCTCAAAAAACAAAAGACAAAGGAAAAAAAAAAAGGGGGGGGGGGGGGGGGGGAGCAAAGAGCTCCTAGACTAGTTCAATACAGATAAACCAGACATGCCTTGAGTCATAACTCCGAAAGCTGGAACGAGGACACGGTCATGGAGGCTCATACCCCAGACTGGGCGAGTAAGCGATGGATCACCCTTGCCAGAATACACCCGTCGCCTCCTGCGCAGGGCAGGCAGGCCAAGGGCAGACAGGCACAGGTAAGTGCACCTTGACCACATCCAATTCTTCACTAAATGTAAGTGCACCACACACTTTCCCGCAAGCTTTCACTCTGAAAGATTTCACATGGTCTGAACTAGTGTGAGTAATGAATAAAAGCCAGCTGACACATACTGCCCAGGGACCCCATGAGCAGAGGGACAAAGGTCATGCATAAACTGGCGGCTGAGAGTTGATACGCTCAGCCGCCAGCTCTCCCTACTCTTTGGCTGTAAAAAGTAGCACGAAACCTTCTTGTCAGCGAAGGAGAAGCACTCGCCTTGCTGCATGCTAGCAGATTAGAGGTGGGCGTCAAAAAACGCGGCAGAGCCAAGCTAAGAAGAGGGGGGTGTTCCCGGTGAAGAGAGGCTGGTTTGTGTGCTGAAACAGAAACACCAACTCGGGCGAGAGGGAGGATGCTCACTTCAGCCGCACCGCCAGGAGGAACTCGGGGGGTCGCAAGGAGAAGGAGGCGCACACCAGGGCCAAGACCAACTCGGTGTCGCTAGCCGGGCAGGCGGCCCTGCCCGCAGCCGCCCTGCCCGGGCCCGCCGCGGGAGAGCGGCGCCGGGGCGGCCCCGCCGGGCTGTGCCCGGCTGCGCGGGGAGGAGCCTCTCCCCACAGCCCCTCTGCCACCGAAACTTCTCCAGGAACCGAGCTTGTCCGGCGCTTTTCCTCCGGAAAATAACGCTCATCAACCCAAAACACAGCCGGCTGCCCCCCCTCCCAGCCGCCCTCCAGCCCCCTCCCCGCCACCACCCCACACCGGCCTGGCCCAGCGCGGCCTCCGAGCGCGGCCGGCCCGGGCCCAGGCCCCGCAGACGGCGGCGGCGGCGCGGCCCGCTCCTCTCCGCAGCGCCGGGCCGCCCTCCGCTCCCCCCTCCCGCCTCCCAGCCTCCCCTCACAGAGAACCGGCGGCCGGCAGGGCCCAGCCCGCCTTACGGCGCAAAAGTTTCCAAGTGAGAGAAACGGGGCGGCGGGACCCGCACCCGAGGACCCCCCACAACTTTACCGGGGAGCAGGAGGATCGCCTCACCGCCGCCTCTCGCTTCGGTCCGGCCCTCGGCCGCTTTGTCTGTCTCTCTCTCTCTCTCTCGACGCCGCTCCCGTCCCGCTGAGGAAATCGGCTCTTCCGGGCGCCTCCCCGCCCCGCGTTCCCCGGCCCGGCCCGGCCGCTCTTCCCGGCACCGCCCGCCGCGCCGCCCCCGCGCCCTTCCCGGCACCGCCCGCCGACAGGTGAGGGCTGGAGGCGGGCGGGAGCCCCGCGGGGCGCCCCATGGGGCGCCCCGCGGGGCTCCCGCCCGCCTCCAGCCCCTCCACAGAGCGGCGGCGGGCGGACTTCGGCCCCTCAGGTGAAAAGGGAGGTTCCCCCCGACCCTCACCCCTCAGCTCAGGCTCTCTTAAGCCGGGGTGGACGTCGTTTTTCGAAGTAAAATTAAAAAAAAAAAAAAAAAAAAAAAAAAAAAATTTTAGGTCAAAACCTGGCTCTGTCTTCCTGAGGTAGCCCAAGACGCGGAAGGTCTGCGGAGAACTAGGAGGTGACGGATACTGGGTTTTGAGGGAGGTGGAGGAAAAATTACAGCTCGGTTCCTCTCGGGTTTTGTAAATTGGTGTTTTGTTTTGAAAACCTAATTATCTTAACCTTCTTGAGAGCTTAGGAAAAGTCTCGTTTTTCATGCAAACGTCTCTAACAACAGGAACATAGGAGAGAAGAAATCCCAGAGGTACAAGCAGGGCCACCAGAGCCCCTCTCAGAAGAGAGGGAGGTTTTAAGGACCCAACCTCAATCCAGAGAGGTAGGTTTCTGGATGGGGAGAATTGTCTTTCAGTGGTAATTTGTTTCAAAGGTTTCTTTGAAAAGTCTCAGTGAGCCTCTTGTGTGAGAGGAACCGTTTTTATCCTACGACGAATTACTCTGGGATCTTTCGTGGTGTGTTTTGAGATGGTTTTTAATAAAAATGTCTCTACAGAACTTACACTTGTACTGGATTGTAAAAACAATTGAGTAAATTTAATACATTTCATGACTCATTTGTCAGCACTTCTAAGATACCTGAATCTACTCGCTCCATCCTTTGATATTAAGCAAATAGAGAGAGATTGGGCAACGTACCAGGCAGGTAGGTTCGTTTAAGGTAGGTTCATTTAGCCGAGGGAGACGGGCAGTCCGTGAGGATTCCAGAGGGGGCCGGCCCCCAGGTCAGTGTCACGGCAAAGGCACACCATGCTTCAGGACTGTCACTTTCCTCCAGGTCCTGGTTCGATGGCATTAGCAGGGCCGCGTTTCCTATTTTTGCCGTACTCCTACAAGCCTTTCCTGCAGGAAGGCAGATGGTGTCCTGCAGTGATTTAGATTGCATTTTTCCTTCCTGCAGGTTTAATCCAAGAAAGGGATCCAAGGCAAGGAAATAAACGGAGTACTGTTGTTTTACAATCCAGAAAGAAAATAGGGATCAAGAGTCCAACCCTGTCAGTGAGTGAAGTTAATCGAAAGAAAGTGAGATCTGTAATTATGATACTGACTGAGATACATGTTATTAAAATAATATAGGGTCTTCAGTGCCTTAACAAACAGGCTCTCCTCTGGAAACACAGAGAAAACACATTTTTTAAGCTCTTTGTATTTCCTGCTTGTACCTAACCATTAATATTTTGGTGTCGGTTGCACCAGGGATTCAAACTACTCATTTCTGATCTGTAGCATACTCTCAGTAAAATTGAGTTTACACTTCAATAGCTTTCTTTCTTTCATTACTCCTTTTAATATCATGTCTTGGCCTCCTGTGGTGGCTTCCACATTCGGCGGTTCTGCATGTCTCACATTCTTTCAGGACGAAATGTCAGATTTAAAAAAAAATCCCTTTTAAAACTACAAACTCAAAGGTAAAAGGCCTGGAGTTGTGGAGAATCACATGTTCTGCGCTGCACCACTGAAGAGCGAAGCAAAAAGTAGATCAGCTGGCAGCTCTGTTGGTTCGTGGAGCAAGACTGAGCAAACAAAAAATAAAATTATGTAAAAATACAGCCAGCTAGGTTGAGATTGGACTTTGTCTTTTAATTAACAGCTCTCTCTGGAACATGGTGGCAGGCTCTGTCAACGAGACTAAAATGCAGGGTGTTGTTTAGACAGGCACCCAGGAACAATAGCTAACACTTCCCATCCAGTAAATGTCATTAAGACAGCATCAGGCTGTGCCAGCAGCTTGAAATCCAATCCATTTTCTGAAATGAGTTAGAATTTTTCTGCTTGACCCCAAATCTCCCTCTTAACAGTGTTTGTGGTTTTGTAATCCCATTTTCCTGGTTCTTTTTTTAATGTTTCTCTCGCCCCTTTTCGCTAGGTGAAAACGAAATGTAAGCCAGGGGAGAGGACAGGCGAGGAGGAGAGGCCGCCGCAGCGATACTGCGGGTAGGTTGCTAAGTGCATAAAATAAACAAACACTTTCAGTCTCACCTCTGTCAGGGCAATTCGAGATGTAGCATGTAAGAGCAGAACGTGGTTGGCAATTATGCACTCCTGGCAGCGTAACCGCATTAGTCAGGTATGTGCACAAGGGCAATCCCTGACTAGTGCCACCTGAAGACACCCGTGTGGGCATAGTCGCAGCAGGAAAGCTGCCCTGTTGCTGTTAAATCCTGCGGTAGGTTTGTGTGCCAAGCAAGGAAGGGTCTTGCTTAGGCAGCACCTGGTGTAACTACGTTGCCTGCTAGTCCCAGCATACACGGGGTCTAAATTATATGCTTCAGCTGGAACTTTCTATTTCTGTGACAACATTGCTAAAATGAAGTAGTTGCTCCATGCGTCCGTTCATGGCTGTTTCAAAATATGTGTTTGATCTTTGTGTTTTTTAAAAAGAGCGGTTTAGTTTTGTTATTTGTGAGAAGTGAGTGTTGAAAGAGAAGTGAGGCATGCAAAGACAGGACTGCTGGGGCGGGAGATGGTAATGGGGGAATTAAGAGGGAATGAGAGAGGGAAGGAAATAAAAGGAATGAGGAAAAGTGGAGAAGATGTAGAGCGGTGTAATGATGGGCGGAAGTCGCTGCAGGAGAGGCTGAATGGGCAGCAGTCAACCAATAGAAAGAGCAAAAATTAAAAATACGATAAAAGGATCTCAGGGTCCAAATACCAGAGGGTTGAGGCTATCTGCAAGCTGATGTCATGCTGTACAGCGAGGACAGCCCGAGGGCAGTCGCGCTGTGCCACCAGCTGCGCTGACTGGAGAGCAGTTACGTGGTGCAGCCTTGTCACCTCTGCTGTCTCTGCAGAGGTGCCCATCCCTGGTCTGCCAGCGAGGGGGCCAGGAGCAGGGTAGGGACCTCGCAAGCTGGGTGAGCTTCACTATGGGGGTTGCCTCAAAACGCAGCATCCTCTGAGGACTGGTGATGAAACCAGCAACGTAGCAAAGTGACAAAATTGAGGGTCTGGCACAAATGTGATCTCATACATGCTACGGCATCAAGTCCTGGGGGCTCCCCGGTATTGGCCTCAGCATTCCCATGCAGCTGGGAGGCATCACCATTCCTCTTCAGGGCTCAGATACATAAAGAAGTAAGATTGTCTCCCAAGATCCAGTTAGGAATCAACATCCACACAGCCAGGAAGCAAATCCCAATGTCCCGGGGCCATGCATGCCTCAGGACTACGTTAGCAGGGTGGAAAAGCATGTAGGTGGTGCTTTTGGTGGGACTGCAGCTACGCCACCTAAGCTGTACGTCACAGCAGAATAACTAAAACACCCACCTCGATTAAACGAACCTCAGTCAGGAGGAGAACGGATTTACCAGTACATCTGCCTCTATGCTGGGGCTCCTTCTGGCACCACTGGCTGCCCAAGGATCAGACCTTGCTGCCCTGATCAATGCTGCAATGCCTCCGAGGTCAGCACAGGCTGTGCCAGCCAGAGCTACAGCCACGGGTGCTCACTGCTCCGGGGCTTAAGACTGCTGTGTTCACCATCACTGCCCACCCTCTCCAGGAAAAACTGTCTACTAGAAACATGCCCTGGTTCATACTCAGGAAGCCACTGGATCCTAACCAAAACACTGTCTCTTCCTCCATTGCCGAGTGCTCCTGGAGCCTTTGGGAAGAGAAACCCAGAAGCAATCCATAACGCCAGCATGACCACGAGCGCAGGGGCTGCCGGCACCGAGCAGCATCCCTCCACGCACACACCACTTCAGCACAGGCGTCCTGAAAAAAAAAAGGCAGAAACCGTAATGAAGAGAAATTATGCTGTCCCAAAAAGCTCAGCATGAACTGGGTTCACTGGTTGCTGCTCTGCCAACTAGGGAGCAGCCTAGCCAGAGTAGTTTACATTCACCTCCGGTTCACACAGCCTTTGTGTAATAAACTGTCATAGCCCCAGAGAAGGGAACATTCAAAAAAGCACCCTGAGGCAATGCATAGCAGAAGCCTGAGAATCCTACTGCATGAGTCACTGACCTCCACACACTGCATCTATTTCAGCCTTTAATTAATAAGGTTTTACATTTCTATGGCACTTTCCATCTGGAAAGATCCTAAAATGCTGTGAAGACTAAGGGTGTACAGCACCATTGAAATGTGGTTCCCAGAGAGGTGGGACTGTGCAGGGAAGGAAAGCTTAGCCAAGGGCACTAGGGAAAAAAATTCTTAATTTTAAATGGAGCCTCTGTTACATCACTGAGTATTTCACATCCATGGAGAATAGACAATAAGATTTTCGTTTCTAAGGCACCGCTTGAATAAATAGGCATTGTAGATTGCTTTCTTTATCCAGGGGGGATGCAGTGCAAAACAAGTACTGGGTGATTTTAATTTAGGGTGTTAAAGGACCACAACTTAAGCTACAAATTTAAACCATCTCATTGGATCAAGGCTTTCCTCCCTCCTGATGAGTAAGTTATTCCCAAATGCTAGACACAAAGCAGAAGCCAGTGGAGGAAACAAATCCCATGCTGACAGCACCTGACCCTACACTCGGAGCACCAAACTCCCTTTCGCGCTCCCTGGAAGCTCAGCAGCATTGCACGAGCCTTCAGCAAGGTAAAAGCTGGCCCCAAGCACCAAGTGGGGCAGTTGAGAAAACAATGTGGAAACAGTCCTCCTGTCCCAAGGCTGACATGACCCCCGAGGGGAGCTAGGGCTTTGCTAAACTGGCATGAATCCCTTTGTTTCTATTTCAAAAGATTAAACTAGTTGAATCGTCCTGCTTGGATGACTTCCCTCAGCAGAGACTTATTTCTGCCGATGAGCAGGGCCTGGCTTGCGCTAAACCGAGGGCGGCCGAAAAGACTGTCAGCCACAGCTGGCATCCCTCCTACTAAGTACTTGGACAAAATAGGCTGGGAGCACTTGGCCGCAAAGAGTTTTCAAAGGAATGTCAAAATTCTCTTTTTCTTAGTGCAATTACAGCCTATTTTTATCTGCCACTTTCTGGAAGAGATACACGGGCATTGCCACAGCTAGTTGTAAACTTTCATTGCTTCCCGAGGAGAAATGCAGGCAAATTACAGACTAGCGCACCGTTTTTATGTCTCTCCTGCTTGGGGTATGTCAGCACTGCTGCGTTCCCTTCTACCCCCAACACGTTTCTCCCTGCCGCTTCTTCTCTGTGCTTACTGACAGACATTAACGAATGACCTGCCTTCCTAATTAACACATCTAGCACCACATTCAGCACAAGATGAATCCTCAGTGCTATGTCAACGGGATGCTGGAGAAATGCACATCCCATGCATGCGGTGTGGGATCACTCCCGACTTCCACCTCCACCCAAGCGTCTCTTTTGGCCACACTGCACTTGAGCTCCACCTGCTATGTTAACCCAGAGCAAGGGCAGGGCTGTGTGCGTACATTAAGTCTGCGGCTGCACCATATCTGATATTCCCTTCCCTGTGTGCTCCTGCTAATTCGCACGTGCCATGCGAAGCTCCACATCACTCCTCTAGGCACACAAAGAGGTGATGTCCCCACCTCTCACGCTGCAGGCTGGCGCGGAGGAGCACCCTTAATCCTTCATGTTTCAGCATTTCCGAGGGGAAGGTATTACGAGCAGATGTTAATTATCCCTCTCCCATGAAGAGAGAAATACATACGAGCAGTTTTTATACTGTTGTAGTAGCAGGGAAACTGAGGCAGAGCAGGTTAGTGCTCATATCCCCACAGCTCCCGCCCCCAGTTCCTATCCTCACCATTCCCAGCCCCGAGTCCAAGCCCAGGACCACTCTGCCTGCACTGCACCAGAAGGCCCTGAGGCTGGAAATCCCATAACCACATGGCTTTTTAGGCATTGAAACTTCATCCAAAGAGAGAAATCCTGTCATCAGGGTGAAAAGCATTGCTACTGAAATGTGATCAGAGAGAGAGTTATCAACTTAAGTGTACTCAGGAGTTTCTGTTCCAGACAAGAGAATTATCAACGAGAAACCAATCTTATAAGGTAGCTGCTATTGACAGCGAAATAAAAGGAATACAGTTCTTACCAGACAGACCTAAGTTGCTCCAAATTGCTGTCAGCTTGAAATATCTTGCTGGTAATTTGTTTTCAAATTCTTTCTCCCTAAATTTGATTTGTTGCTGTACAGTGGATGATCTATTCTGCACAGCATCTCAAAGAGCGTTCCCGTTGTCCTCTCGCTGATTGTTTGTGAGCTATCACTTCTGGGAGTTGGCAGCATTTATTATAAAAAGGGACATCATCACTTGAAAAGCAGATTTTGTCTGAGGATGCGGTATCTGCTGCTGTTACAAATAGCAACTAAGATTCCTGGGAGGAAAGTTATCAGGGAAAAATCACATTTCCTCCCCACCTTTGAGCTTGTCCGCATGGGTAAGCGGCCATGCTGCATGTCTGTACCCTGGGGTGGGGGGAGAATGGGGCAGCATTTTCTAACGAGTTGAATAAGTCCTTTTACCAGAATCCTTTTTAACCAGGAGAAAAATTAGTAGGGTTTCCCACCTCCTGTGGTATTGTAGCAAGAGGATGAGCATCACACACAGCAATTTTTTCTGGTGATCTCTGCTCTTTCTTACATGAGGAAGGAAAAGGTAACACTGACTTACAAAGCATCCTGCTGGGTTCAATGATGTCTCCTGTGTGGTATGTCTGGGGCTTTCCCATGCCTCTGAATGATTGCTCCCGGCACCAGAAACTTGGTCACTGCATAGGATATGTTTCTGCACACTTGGCACAGAGGTAGAAATGCGAAGCTCAAGCCTCACCTATCCATCTGGATCCATCCAGCCTGTGTGCAGTCGCCCATGAGAAGAGCAACATCCTTGTCCTGGCTTTCTCATTTGAGAACATACATGTTTCTTCTCCTGGCCTTGCCCTACTTATCTCAACCCGCTTTGTCCAATGGTTTAAGCAAATTCAGAGAAATTCTAGTTTTGAGATGAGGAGCTACCTTGGGTTAGTTACATGGCTTTAAAGCATGGGCAGAATGGATGGACTCTCCCGAGTCGGGCTCGCAGGGCATGAGGTGCCAAAGGGCTGTCTGTGCAGCTTCTCAGAAAATAAAGGGTCTCACCCATCTCATGTGTGTAGCTGTATTAGAGCAAGAAAAGGAGATAGTGTATATAAAGGTACTTGCTTAGTTCTGGATCTTTCCAGGAAAGTATTGGCAACTTTAGCATATTTCTGCTCACCAGCTTGTTGGCAGTACCCGTAGGTGGCATTGCTGTGGAGAGGGCACGGCAGGCATGATGTCAGGCACTTCAAATCACCCCCAAGATCCTGCGCTGCACTTTGGACAGGTCTTGGTACCATCCAGAGCATGGAGAGACCTGGAGAGTTGGGAGCTGGTGGCAGGATCACACTCTACCCGCTTAGGCACTAGAAAGCTAATAATTGTTGCAAATGCTGGAGAGCAGCAGAAAACATAGTGCTAATCCAGCTGGCTGTAATTTTGCCACACAGTTTACCCTGACATCACATCAGGGAAAGCTCCACTTAAGCGATTGTAACATCACTGAAAAGATTGAATTAAGAAAAAAGAGGAGGAACATAAACCTCCCACTATTGTTATTTTCAGAAAGCAACAACAGGAAGAGCCAGTTAAAAGGCCTTGAGGCTCTGAGCTGTTATTCCTCCCTGGAAACCAGCCACATAAGACACAGGAACACCCTGAACCGTGGGGGAGGTCTGCTCCATGCCCATGCCAGGGGACGTGGGCCTGTTCCCATGGGCAGGTCCCTGCAGAGGGCTACCTCACTGCCCTGGCTTTGGCTGCCCTCAGCATTTGCTTTGCTCTGCCATGGGATGCCCCGAGCAGATGGCTTGATGCTGTGCCCTGTCTGGAGCAGCAAATCTCCCAGGTGCCACTGCCAGGGCTTGGGACACCGCTGTGTCCTCCAGCACAAGTATTGCAGCAGGGCGGCTCGGGAGCCAGCAGTTTTTCCTCTTTGCAGGAGCAGGCTGAGCCTTTCCGAGGTGACCGAATGCAGGTGTCAGCTGGGCAGGAGCAGCACAAATCAATCTCTCACTGCTTAAAAATATATCTGTATATCAGATCCAAACCCTTTCCTCTAGAGTCTTGTGGCAGAAATGGAGTTTTAAAATGCTCAATTATTTATAGCTGAAATGCTGGGGAAAAAAACCAACCTCATTTGTCCTGCTGGAGCAGAGCATGCCGGTCCCCATCACCCACTGCTTGCACAACGCCCGAGAGTAATGAGATCTGGACAGGGTAGTGAGGAACAAGGAGGAAGGAGTAGTGCCCAAAAGCAGAGTGCAAGCACCCCAAAGCAGAGCCAGTTCACACAGGGACATGGTCAAACCCAAATTTTCACAACCCTGAGGTGTGCCAGCTGTTGCTTTCGTGCCTGGGTGTTAATTATCACCAATTAGGTGGGGTGGGTGGTTCCTTAAGTACAGGCTGCTTCTGGCAGATCAGGGAGAAAGGGCAGGTTTTGTAGACCCGCAGATGTTGTGTCAAAGGGATGCTTTGGAGATTTAACAGCTTTTAGAAGGGAACCTGTGGGAGTTCCTCCAGAGGAGGATCGTCTGCCTAAACTTGCCTTTTTTTTTCCCCCTGTGTTTTGGAAGAGCTGCCACTTGCCAGGGGCCCAGCATAGGGAGCGAGCATCACAGGTCTCTGCCCGGTGAAGGAAGGGACCATAATCCAAGGTAATGCATGACATGAGGAGGAACAAGAAGACATGAAAGGGAGAGCAAAGATGAGAGACCAGAGGATGGAAAGGCAACAAGCATCACATGACTGCTAGACAGTGGCTGGAAGAATTTTGCGTGGATTCTGGACATAAATTAATAATTATGGCTGTGCAGAGCCTCTCTCCCTTACGGAATTCCCCACTGTTTTTGCCTAGTGCTCATGGACAGGCAGTGGCATGGGGAGAACGACGTGGGGGGATGGTTTGAAGCCAAGTGAAGTACCTTCACTTGCCTAATTTAGGCCAGAAGAAGGGAACCTCCAACCAGGGTCCCCTACTCCCTCCTGGGGAACAGACTCCATCCTCCCCGTCCTGGGGAACATGGACATCGGGTGGGGTCTGAAATCCCAGCACCTTTTGCTCGGCTGCTTTGTGGTGCATCGCCCTGAGCAGTCGTTACAAACCACAAGGAAGATGAGGAAAGTGCCTGTAACCATGGCAATCCTCTGCAGCCACGTTCTTACCCGCTGCAGCCCCGGGGCTGGCAAACATGGGGGCCATCCCTTGCCCCCATGGGGGCTGGTGGGGGCTGGTCCTGTCACCTGCATTTTCCAGGGAAAAAGCTGCAACCCGAAGGGAACACTCACCCCGGATAACTTGGAGGTGGTCCAGGGGTTAGGGACAACCGTGCCATAACAGAAGCTGCCCGGTGCAAATGCCAGCAACAAGCCCTTTCGGTCCAGTTCTGAGACAAGCATCGCCCTGTCCCTGGGGAGCATCGCCCTGCTCCGGCTCTGCAGCATCCGTCCTTCTTTCACATCATGATGCTTGGGCGCTCGGGAGATTTTAGGCCACGTCCTCCAGTGAAACCAGTAAGGGTTACAGCATTTGGCAGCTGAGGAACTGGTGGTTTGGCTTTCTATTAGGATAAAGCTGTTTAATTCCTTCCCACCTCAGCACTGCCTTCCTGCACAGCTCCGTTAGCGAGGTCTGCACACGGAATATTAGGGATTAATGAGACAGGTGATTAAATACAGTTCTGCTTAAATTCAATCCCGAGAGGATGGATGTAGAACTGCCCTGCTGTGAATTAAGCAATAAAGTGGGATAAAGTAGAAAACATGGCGCAGAAGTGGTTCTGTTTCATTAGCACTCTTGTGCCTAACGATCCCAGCGCCTCTGCCCACTTAAGGTGTGATTGCAATGTGATTTTGGTAAACCTGCGGAGACTCTGGTCTCAGCTTGCCACAGCCGTGCCGCAATCCTCTGCCGCCCCAGTTCTGCTGCAGCTCAGCCAAAGCTGGGCACAAGTGCTCGTGCAAGGGCCGGCAACGCAATCGGGGGGGGAGAAAAAGGGCAAAACATGACTACTGCCACATTAAACTACTGCCACTTTTTTGTGCTACTACTCTTTAAAAATCTCATCCGTGCCACATGTTCACCTCCAGCACCTCCTCTAAACCACCGTAGCTTAGCAGTTACCACCGGGCATGGATGCAGCCCTGGGGGATAGTGCAACGGATACGTTACGGTGCAGAGCAGCAGCACATATATTTAGGGCAGGCAGAGCCCCGCAGTATCTCCTTACATTTGCAGAAGCCATCCGAAACCCTGTGCAAGTCTGGAAGTAGGGAAGTTGGGAAGAGCAATTGTAAGCCTCTTCCAGTGAGCGCACTTCAAATCCATGGCTCTCGAAGGGCTCAGCAGTGGCGGCCAGCACCATTATTCCCTCTTTACAGATGGGGAAACCAGGGAAATTATTTGCCCCGTGTAACCCAGGAGAGCTGGGAATGCAGAAGATCCCAGATTAGGGAAATCTCAGCCCTTGGACCATAAAGGAGTCATCAGATGTCAGCGTCAAAGGCTATAAAATCTGAGCCCTGCCGCCCAGCTGGCCTGTGCGATCGGGGATGTCTTAATGCTGGCAGGTCCGAGATGCAGTCAGGACTGCCCAGCCCCATGCCCTTCTGCTAGCAGCTTCGGTTTCCTTCCAAGAGACCAGGATAAAAGCTTCCTGTGAGCATCACTAATATTGTTGAGAGCAGATAACTCCAAACCATCCATCTGCTTGCAAGTCTCCACTGACCAATAGCCACGAGAGCGTGCACAGACTGAGCTCCCTCCGTTCAGGAGTAGCGGTGCGGTGCCCACTGAAGCACCTGGGTTTGTGCTCTTCTAAACCTCGTGTCCAGCTGAAACGGTCCCTCGTGCGGATCAGAAAAAGGCCGATTCTTAATTGCACAGTCGCTGGGGTTCAAATCCCCATTTTCTCCCCCACTGCCTGGCACCAGGGCGTATTATCCACACCCTGGCTCCTGCTGCCAGCTATAACACAGGTATAGGGGGCTACTCAGCTGCTTGGGAGCAGAGCGGCCTACCTGTAAACTTAATATTACTTAAGGCTTGCTCAGAGTTCATGCCCCAGGTTGCAGTTTGATGGAGTGAGCCAGTCCCGAGTGCTTCTGATGGATATAAAAAGGATATGCAATCAGACGTGCACTTAAGCAAGTATATTACCAAGTTAAATGACTTCAGTTTTACTAAGCTAATTAAAAATGGAACAAAGCAATGATCAGATTAAGGTCATTATTAATAACTCTATAAGTTCAAATTATCCAGTCACCAAATAAATACCGCATGTAATCAGAGGAAGCCGTGGCTGTTAACTAGAGGGAATTAGTGTCCCGCTCAGAGGTCTTCGGGAGGCAAGAGCTACCTTTTGAGCAGTGACCTCAGCTCACCGAGACAGCGTGTTAACCTTGCTATCGAGGAGACCCTCTTCCTAAGGCTTGAGTGTCTATACGAGCTCAAGTTGCTCCTTTAAAGGGAATCGAGTGGACTCAGGATGAGCGAGAGCCCCTCGATCCCCACCTCCCAGGTAATCGGGGCAAGAGCCACCACCCACCAGCAGAGATCTGTCCCTCTTCTCTTTCCAGGCCGCCATTTCTCCCTTTTGGCCATTTTAATGCTTTGAAATTTTCTTAAAATATCCCAATTTGTGGGGTGGTTGTTGATTTTTTGGGTTTTTTTAATACCAAGAAAGAATCAGGCAATTAAATATGGGTTTCTAAAAGTGTTCTGATAGCTTTTAACCTAAAATGTAAAAACCGATTGCCTCTTTAGGAGCCTGAAGTTAATGAAAAGTTTCCCAGGCCAGTTCATGCTTGCAGTGTATGGTGCTGGAGCAGGGCACTGCAGCAGCTCGGTGGGACCCTGCCACACCACGCACAGCCGTGAAGGTCAGGATCCGGCAGGATTGCTCTGCCACACATCCATCACCCAGACCAGCAGAGCATCCTTAAAACAGCGCCTGAAGAAGGCACCTTACTGTAGGCAAGGATGGTGATTTTCACAGCGCTCTAATCACTTCTGGGTTGTACCACAACAAGCACCAGCAGCTTCAGCTGCGTGGTGGAGCCAGGGCGTAATTCCCAGCTGCCTGCTCGCCTACGGCCACCACAGCGCCCGCGGGGAGGCCAGCGCGGCTCGGCTGCAGGCAGCTCGGCTGCAGGCTGGGCTTACCCTGCGCTCAGCGAGGCAGAGACCCCAGCACAGCCCCCGGCGTCCCGGCAGCTTTCATGGCACCTTGGCTGGCTTCTGCCGCCTCTCACTCCGCTTTCTGCTATAAAGCCATTTCTCAGGTTTTGCTTTGATGCAGAAGAGCAGGAAACGTGGTTGGCACTCAGCTTGCAAAAGAGGGTTTTGGCAAAGCTTTCGGGGAAGCTGCTGTGGCGGGCGGATAAGCCCAAGTGATTTTTAGTGTAAGGAGGGGAACCTGCCTGGGTGGGCTGTGAAAGACAGACCCTTTGCGGGGGGAAAAACCTTCCCCTTCCGCTCAAGCAACCAAACCATCAGGGAGGGGGCTGTGAGCAAAAGAAGGACCTTTTCCAAGTACTGCCAAATTGTGGACCTCATGGACGCAAGATCTCTGGAAGCCAAAACCCATCAGTGGGCTCAGAAGGGATTAGACAAGTTCAGGGAAAGAAAAGCTTCAGTAATGCTCACTGAGAACAGGGCTCCAATGCAGCCCCAGCTCTAGAAACCTTCAGCCCCTCAGTTACAGGTGACAGAGACCCTCGATTGCCCCCTCAGCCTCCCCAGGGGCTGCCACACTGCGGGGGGGCTTTGGCCCGACACCACATCCTTTACATCAGAATTGCATCCAAATTTAGATAAAGAGAACATAAAATCCTGCATAAAACCTG
Organism: Aptenodytes patagonicus; assembly: GCF_965638725.1. NCBI lineage: Eukaryota > Metazoa > Chordata > Aves > Sphenisciformes > Spheniscidae > Aptenodytes > Aptenodytes patagonicus. The sequence goes on along the minus strand of NC_134960.1, from coordinate 20,630,595 downwards.
CAAGTGTTTGCGACTGCCTCTGCGAGGCTAGTGGGCTGGCACAGACCAGAAGGCATGAGCGGCTGCCCGCGCAGGCAGCTGCCTGCCCCGGCCCTGGGACTCTTCTGTTTCTCCTCCTGGCAGACGGAGAACAGGCATGACCATGGATGCACACCCAGAGGAGTCCTCTGCATCAGCCTGGCAGGGCTTTCCCATGAACTTCTTCTTTAATGATTTTTTAATTTTGTATTATTAACAAAAAAAAGATAAATCTGTTGTAAAACTAGCATTTAGCTGCTTGCACTGACGGAGGGACAGGCATAGGGTAGGGACACACAAGAGGGCCTGGCAGGCAGCAGGACCCTCTCTGTTGGGTACTGCGGCTGCAGAGCTCAGCTCCACACCGATATCCATCATCAACACCCAGGGAGCTGTCGTGGCTCGGGGGACCACATCCCCTCCTCCCCCAAACAGGCTTTCACCTTTGGGAAGATGCTCCTAAGCTGTAACAGCAGCTCCCCGAGCAGTACAATAAGCCACAAATCAATGCCACGGAAAGCCACAACAGTCAGGTCTCCGAGCAAAAAGATGCAGAAACCCACGTCACCGAGCACCTCGGCTCACAGAAACCCACATCCCCCTGAGCGGCCCTAATCCTGCCACCCCCGGCACCGCTGAGCAGCCGGGGCACGGCCACCGTGCCTGCGGAGGAGCTGCTTTGCCGGCAGATTCGCCTGGGTCATTCTCATGGCAATGTCCAGGAGATGATTTATTTTTTCTCCAGGCCAGCCCTTTTCTTCTGGGTTTCCTTCCAGCCCGGCAGCCTGGAGGGGGGACAGCACTGACATGCTCACAGCAGCTTTGCAGCATCCTCAAGCTTCTTAATTAGAGCAGACATAAACACCTTTGACACAGGTTGTGAGGTTTCTGTCCTGTTACCGAAGCACCAAACAAACAGGCTTCAAAAGGAGACATAATAGCTCAGCTGGAGCCACCGGAGCCAGCGCTTGCTGATGTACTCACCTTGCGTGCACAGCCGCAGCCCATGCACACCCCACTGGCTCTTTCAGCTCCCCTTACACCCTTCATCCCGTCCCATCCCATCCACCTCCCACCAGCCCACAGCCACACCAGGCTGGGTTGTGGCGGGCACAGAGACCTCACAGCACCCACAGGAGGGAGGACGGGCAGGAGCACAACTACAGCATCCTGCACCACTTGGTTCCGCACAGCTTTGCTGGCTGCGGGCAGGGTGTTGGGGCCAGGCAAGCAAAGTATGTGCTCTCCTTGCCTGGGAGCATAAATCACCCCACTCTGCGTCTTTACTGCGGGCTGGCTGCTCCCTCTCTAAGCCATTTGTAGGTGAGCACGTACAGGAGGTTTCTCACTGTAGCCACCAGCTGGGGACAACAACCAGCTCTGCCATCCCCTGCGCCTCAGCAAGGGGCAGCTGCCTTTGGTCCCTTAAAATGGGATGTGGTGAACATCAGCTGTGGGCGAGCAGCACCCGGGGATAACCACCACCTGCTGCCAGGGAGCTGCTCAAAAAGATGCATTATCTGGATTTTATCTCATCATGGGCAGACGGCAGCTCCAGGCTGGGGAGGTCTCTGTGCTTCCCATGGAGATGCATTTCTTCCAGCCGGCAGAGTCCATCCCTGGAGCTGAATACGGCCGGCCATCCTCTGCTGCACCTCTGCACTGTGGCCAGGCTCCAGCAGCCAGCCGGGGATGCTCCGAAAGGGCTGGCGAGGGGCCGTGTCCCGCTGCGCGGCTGAGGCTGGGGACTGACCTGCTTGGCAAAGCCTGGAGATTACAACCTCCATGCAAAAAGCAATTTGTTTTGACAAATAAGAAAAGGAAGCGATGCGGTTAGAGGCAACAAAGCTGTTGTGGGTGCACAACAGTAGAAAAATACCCATCGCTTGTCCCGGCTTCAGCAACCAGGGGAGAAAGTAAGCTTAATCGCTTTTGTAAATTAAATGTATAGGTGATTTGCTCGTGGCATGTGTGAGTTTTGCCCTTCAGTACCAAAGGGCAGTTGCCCTTTCTGCTGTTCAAGGCATTTGATAGATGCATGCCAGGCACAGGCCTGGAAGAAACCCCTCGTTCAAAGCTCAGACCCAGGTGGGCTGAAAAATCCCCCCCAGGAGCAGTTTGCAGTGACGGGGGTGGCCAGCCCAGCCCTCCCCTGCCCTTTCCCATTCCTGAGATGGGGAAATCTCACCTTAAAGACATAAAGAACTGCAGGCTGCTTCATCTGCAGAGTTACTGCTCTTTTAAAAGCTTGGGGCATAGTCATAACACTGGGACTCCTCGGCAGCGGCAGTGTCCTCCCCCTGCCGCGACCATCCATCCTGCCAGGCGACGGGCTGGGAAATGCCAGCGTGCCAACCAATTTCCTAAAATTGAATTCAATTTTACATTCAATTTACGTACATTCCATTTCCTAACAAAAAAAAAAAAGCCCCAATCCCCCTCCCAATACACTATTTGAAAATTAGCAACGATTTAAATCCCTCAGCTACTGTACAAAGACAGGCAGGGATGGAGCATCCAGACTTTTATTATCATTTTATCGCTGCTGGCGCCTGCGTAGCCCCCCGCCTGCATACCCCCACCTACACCGGGGCCGGAGAAGCCCAGAGCAATCATGGTTTCTTTCTGAAACCCCCATTTCTTGCTGAATTGCACCCAGACACCCAAGCAGATACTTGCAAAGTGCCACAAGAGTCCTGCCTCCTGCGTGAAAGCTGGCCCGCTCCCTGGGTGTGACCCCCTGTCCCCCCACGCCTCTGTGGGGCACACCACAAAATCCCTCCGGCTTTTACCAAAGCAGAAACGTCCAACTCCATGAAACCATCCTGCTAGAGTGTATCTCCAGTTTTAAGCATGGCTGGAGCTTTTCCCAAAGATCCCAGCGCTGGGTTTGTGCTATATTTACACTCGGTGATTTTAAGACCCTCTTCTTGGTTGCTCTCCAAGTGGTTGAGCTCCGAAGTCCCTCCACCAGCTGATGCCAAGCCCCTTGGGTACCCGGCTGCAGGGAGCCGAAGGGGGCTGCCCGGCATCTCCCCTAGCCCGACTCTGCTCCTCCTCATTGGTTCTCTGAAATGCCCGGGGTGCTGGGTCTCCCTCTAGGGATTTGGGGTACTTGCATTCTAAATCCTCAGGATTGGGCCAAGTTAACGTTTTAAGGGGGTTGTTGGAATGATCTGGTAATGTGTACGGGGTGGGGTTGTCCTCTTGTTGCTTAGAGCCTGGAGCAGCTGTGAAAGAGGAGCCAAGAGCAGGAGGGCTTGCCAATTACATGATCCTCTTGTTAATTATCTTAATTATGAAGGATACACTGCTAGGTGACATCTCCACCTGAGGCCTGTGCTGCAGCATGCAGGTCCCGAATCCCCGGAGCTGTGCACGGAGACTCGTCCGGACCCTTTTCGGGGCTCCCAGGCAATAGGAGATCAGCCCCAAGCGGTGCAGGGAGGACCCCATCACCCAAAGGGCTCCCCAAATCAGGAGGGAAAGAGGTGGGAGATGGGGATGCTGGGGGCACCTCTGTGCCGGGGCTCCCCAGAGCTGAGCCCGCGGATGCACCCAGCGCCCCCCTGGGAGGGTCCCCGCAGCATCCCCATGCTCAGGGATGCTGGGGGGGATTTATGGGGAAATTTGAAATGTCCCTTCTGGTTCTCCTCCGCCCGCAGCCCCGGGGCAGCTCCGGCTGGTTCGATCCCCTCCCAGATGGTTTCATAGCCTGAAGTCACTGTTTACGAAAAGCAAATGTTTTACTGTTAGCTAATCCGGCTTGTTTGCAAAAGCCCTGAAGGCTCATTTTAATTGCAAGTAAATGATTCTTAACGATATAAATCAGAGCCAGCCGAGGCTGGGAGTGTTTGTGGTATCCTGCACTGTAACCAGGAGTCAAGAAATGAATTAGTCTCAAATTGAAAAGGGGAAGGTTTCCATCTGAAATTGGGCAAATATGAAACTTCATCAAGGAAAGATAATCACTTTGCGGGATAATAATGAGGCTTCAGCTTAGCAGTTTTGCATGGAGAATCCTTAATATGCCTGTAGCAGATATCGCTGCCGTGACGGTGCGAGAGACAACTCAATAAGAGAGCTAATGGAGAGAGAAGAGCCGCGGCAGCCCCCGGCCCTGGCTCTTCCCTGACCCAGATACTCAAACCCACCTGGCTTTGGAGAAAAAAAGTCAGGAAAATGAAAACAAATCATACGGATTGCAAAGTGTCTGGGGGGGAAGGCTCTGCTTTAGTGGGTCCCTACTTTGCCCTGCCAGCATGTCCCGTGTCTTATTGCGGGGGGTAAAGGTGTCCATCCCCAAACGGGGTTCCTGGCTTGCTTTCCACCACCCTGCCCAGAGTCCCAACTTGCCCGGCTGGGATCAGCAGGAGTTTTTCACTTGGTTATAATGCCAGCTGGATTAGCCCCAGAGAGGATAAAAACCTGCCCCGCGAGGGGACGGGGAGATGAAATGGCTGAGGTCTGGCATGTTTAGGGTGCTGCTCCCTGTCCCATTCCTCTTGTCTGGGGGGTTCCCCAAGCACAAGGGACGGATTCAGACTCGCAGGCACTAAGCATCCCCTTCCTTCCCCTTCGCAGGTGAGGAAGCCTCAGCTGGGGCATTGCAGGGCTGTTTGGGAAGCAGCCGGCGTGGCCACAGCTGCGGGCTGTCCCCAAGGTGGATGGCGGTCCCCAAAGTCGTCCTGGCCCAGGGGCTCAGCAGGAACCAGGGCCCAGCAGGAACCAGGGCCGGCTCCTGCGCCCGTACACCCCCTGCTCCAGACAAGGACCCATCTTCAACCTGGGAACTCAGCTGTAATTACTTCATAATCTTGCTGATTTCCGATGAAATTAGGTGAAAGCTTAGATTTGAGCTGGGGACTTTGTTTTCTCTGGAGAAAAATGGAAAAGAAAAAGGGGAACCTGGAGCATTTGATTTGTTTTAGTATTCAGGGAAACTTTCTTTTCCAGAACTCAGGCTGAAAATGACTCAGTATTTTCCTCCCCAAATTGCTCCCATTGTTTGCATTGATTTCCACTTGCTGAAGCCCGAAGCGTCGCTCACGGAGCTGCCGCCTCTTTGCATGGCTGCAAGTGTCCCCTTAGAGCAGAAAAAGCCATGTATGCACCGAGCCAGCTCCCTGCCAGCCCTGGGGGCAGCTCCTCCTGCCCCAGCGGGGACGCAGCCACCCCACGGCTGGGGCTGGCTCCCAGGGCTGCTCGAGCCGGCCAGGCTGAGGACGGGGGATAACCAGAAGGGACATTTCAAATTTCCCCATAAATCCCCCCCAGCATCCCTGAGCATGGGGATGCTGCGGGGACCCTCCCAGGGGGGCGCTGGGTGCATCCGCGGGCTCAGCTCTGGGGAGCCCCGGCACAGAGGTGTCCCCAGCATCCCCATCTCCCACCTTTTTCCCTTCTGCTTTGGGAGCCCTTTGGGTGATGGGGTCCTCCCTGCACCGCTTGGGGCTGATCTCCTATTGCCTGGGAGCCCCGAAAAGGGTCCAAATGAATCTCCATGTGCAGCCCCAAGGATGTGGGACCTGGGACCTGCTGGGGTGCCCGGCAGTGGGTACGGAGGAGCAAGAGGGAAGGGGTGATGCTGGCACTCATGGTGCCGGGCTCAGGGAGAGGCAGGGACTGCGTCTGCCTGCTGCAGGGGTGTCCCAGGCGAGGGTCTCGTGGGGAGACCGGCCACAGCCCGGCCGTGCCCAGGGAGCGCAAACGGGGCTTTGATGAAGCTTTCAGCAGCACGGTGGCTGTGATGTATAATGGAGAGAGAGCTGCGGAGCTGCGCTGAGTGCAGCATCAACTGGTCCCCGGCAGTTGAGGGGCCCAGACCGAGCGCAGTATCTGTGTTAATCCCCTCTCCGTCTGTGCAGCGCCGGGCTGGCAGGACAAGCTGCCCAACTGGGGGATGCTGCCGGGATCGGGGCCGCAGCAGGAGCACCGTGCAGCCCCTGCACAGCGAGTTCCCCATGTGCCGGGAGGGTGTCAGCACCAGCATAGGTCCCGGGGACAGGTGAGGCTTTTCCTGACTGAGTCAGCTCCAATGTCACCAGCATACCCCAGGGGCCCGGCCAGGCAAGGGCACGGGGCACCCATCCCACCATGGCCACGCACGAGGACGCAAGCAGGCAATGGGACCGGCCAGACACTGAGGGCTGCTGCAACGGGAGATTTTTCACAGCAGAGCTGCTGGACCTGTTGGCCAAAGGGCTTATGCATCATGCTTGGTTTGCCCAAATGGCACCTGGTAACTTGCATGCAATTAAAAGTGGGCTGTAATTGCCCCAACTGTAATGTCTCAGGCTGTCGGGATGATAAAGCCGGGCTGGCCGGCACGGAGAGCCCAGCGCTGAGCCAGGCAGCGGGTTTGCAGCCACCGGGGCCGTGCCAGCTCGTCACGCTGCGCCCTGACCACCCCGCTCAGAGCCCAGGACACAAATGCTCTTCCCATGGAGCATCTCCCCAGGCCAAGATGGGGGCCCAGCCCCGGCCCCTCCGGGCAGGGGTGGTGGCGGCTGGGGGCAGCCGGCTGGGGAGCGGGCGCAGCTGCTGCTGAGCAAAGCTGTGGGTTCATTACCAACCTTTTCAAAACCCGTGCTTAAAAATATCCCCCGCTCGCATGGGCTGGCTCAGCTGTGCGGCTGGTCCTCATCTCCCTCTCGGGATATAAATAGCTGGTGCTGAATAGCAACGCTGGCCCAGCGCTTTTCACACTGCTGCACAAGAGGGGACAGCGGCACGAGCCCCGATGGGTGGCCGGGGGTGTTGGCCGAGCAGCTCAGCCGTGTCCCACCAAGTTGGACTGCAGCTCCGGCTGTCCCGATGGGAGCCGCTTCCAGCAGAGTTCAAAGCAAAATGCAATCAATCAGGGGAGCAGCCAGGAAAAGAGACGGTGCAGTTTTGGGGTGAGTGTTGAGGGGGAGAGCCGTCCCCGCTGGCTGGGGTCTGCAAACCCCTCCTGGCACCCTGGGACCTGCCCTGGGGACGGCACTGGCAAGGGGAGCCGTTTCTGAACAAGCTTGGCTTAGCTTTCCTTTCACAAGGTTTCACAGGTTTTTGGGGGAAATGGGTGATTTTGTGATTAATTTTGTGGCAAAACTAGAAATTTGCCATTTGCAGAAGAGGGGTCTCCTGCGTTACGGTCCTTTGGTGGCAGTGGATGAAGATGCTCCCACACCATGTGTCCTCCAGCAACCCCTGATATCAGGGCAGGACGATGTACCCAGGAGGAAAGAAAGTAGATGCTAAAACAAAAGAAAAATTATTTTTCCTTTTTTTATCTTCTACCAAAAGCCTGGTATTTAATAATGATGGACAGTCAGATGCTCAGATATGCCCTTATTAAACGAAAGGTGTAAATGTCTTTGCTTAATCCACCGTGCAGCTATCAGACTAAACGCAGGGCAAAAGATTTTAATACCTTTTCTAAACAAGCGGATGCTCTCGTTGTTCTCCAGCGCAGCTGCAGCTTCCTCTGTCCAGGAAGCTCCTCAACTGCTTCATCACGGTCCCCCCTGGACTAACCGCTGCGTCCCGCCAGGAATTCATCGTTAGTCTCCACATATCAAGAAGATGATCCATCACGCAAAGGGAAGAGGAAGAAAAGTCCACCTGAAGCCTGCCCTCGTCGTGGCAGTGCACCATGTCCTTGGAAGGAAATTAGTCGCTGTGCCACCAAGAGATGATGTGAAATAACCCTGGGTGCTCAGTGGGCTAATCCAAGCAGAAAGAAAAATTCATGCCCAAAGGCAAGTTGAAGAGTTTCTTGGTTGTAAACGATATTTTTGAATTGGCGGTGAAGTCTCTTCCGGGAAAGGGTTGGAAAAATCCGATGCAAACTTGGAAAACCCCTATATCTCCATCACTGCCCATCCGGGCTGGGGCTTGGCCTCCATGAGCCACCAGTGACGGTTTTGATGGCACAGACAGGGGCTGAACTGCAGGGTGATGCTGAAGCGGGGGTCCCTTTCACCCCGCATCCCTCCAAGCCGGCGTCGGTGGCTCTGGCTGTGTCACCGCGCAGAGCTTGTTGATGGAGCTTATCTCTGCTGCCCTAGGGATTCCCACCGCCACGTGGGGTCTGGGATGTTTGCTCTTGCTCTGTCTCCTATTCATTTCCACCAGCAGCCAAAATCTGCTCCGTGGCCTCCTTCGTTAATCCAGAGGAGAGGGGCGTTTGATCACATCGCACGCGTTCCCTCCACTTAAATTGTCTCCCCTTCCAGTGTCTCTGCTAGAGAAAAGGGGATGCTCTGAGCCAGCCACCTGCTTTGATGGCCAAGGAGACGTCGTGCATGCTTGCAGGCATCCCTGTCATGTTTGGCCACATTACCTCCACCCTTTAAAAAGTATTTTTCCATGAAAAAGGGTCGTCTCATAACCGGCAAAACAAGGCAAAGCTCAACTTTGGGCATCCCTGCAGAGAGGGCTGAACCAGTGCCCAGACTGGGAAAGGCTGTCCCGGGGCATGACACTGGGAAGGGCCACAAGCCCCTTCATGGCCAGAAATGGCCTTTGCCTCTGTCCCCACGCCAAAAAAAGCTGCGGCTTAGTATGATTTCATGAGTCACCCCCAGCGCATGAGTCACTGCTGCTCCCGGGTTTATCATTTCATTGGGAATGGGCTCTTGCTTGTTCCTCTGTTTGAGGGCACAGAGGGGTAGGAGCCAGGGCAGGGCAGGAGGGGATGCCTGGGCCGGGCTATGCAGACACTTCTCCGGAGAAGACATCTCTCTTCCTAGTTAAGGCATGAAGCCAAAATAAGCCCTGCCAGAGTGACTCTCCTTTGAATCTCTAGCTTCTTTCAGGAAGCCTGAAATGGTGGTTACGCTCACATCATAAGAAGATTATTTCTTTTCTGCACGGTGCTTTTTGCCTGCACACAGTTGGTTACTAATCGTATCTTTTTAGCTAGTTAACTTGGGTCTTTATCGGTCTGATCCCTCACCTTTATCAGATCTCAGTCTTGTTGAGCTGACGAGCATCTCTTATGCTTCCTGGGCTCCCTGGAAGATCTCTGCTGCTTGTTTCAAATGTGCTGAAATGATGCCAGGCTTGGGAAAACTGCCTCTTCTGGAAATCCCTGCAGCTCCGGGCGACCGGTCCCCAGCCCAGTATGCGACGGGAAGCAAGCGGCACCGAAAAGCCTCGTACCCACCATGCCACAGCCCCAGGGGGGCAAAACCTGATCCTGGGTGACGCGGGGTCACTGCAGAGCTTCAGGGAGTGTTAAAACAATTGCAGCGGGAGAGGCCAAAGCTGCTCCTGCAGCCCGGGCTGCTCTGTGCATGGTCCCCACATGCACAGACACATGCACATGCATGTGCACACACACGTGCGCACACACATACGTGCACACACACGCTCTGCATGTTGGACTCAGAGCTCTAGTTTTTCTCACTCGTGATGTGCCCTTAATGATGCTCCTGGTGCCCTGAGCGATGAGGAGATGCTGCGGGCAATGTTCCCCCGGCCTCCATGTCCTCAGCAGGGCGAGGGCAAACAGCCCTGCTTCACGGGTGATCCAGGCAGGAATCCTCCACCGAGGAGGAGGGATGGCTGCAGCAGGAGCAGCAAAGAGCACAGCCGCACCGCAGCCCCCAGCTGCAAACCTCCTCCAGCCCGGGGAGTCACTGAGAAGCTGCCGTCCCTGCGTCACCCCCGGGGAGAGCATTGCTGTTTCAAGCCCCAGCAGCGTGAGTCGGGAGGTGTGATTTATTTTGCTGGCTCAGTGAGATACCGCCGGCTCCCGGGGCTGCATCTTGCCTCCATGGCTTTTGGCAGAGCCCCAGCGCTGCCTGTGCTATGGGGTGAAAATGAGCCCGGAGCCCGGCGTGCAGGTACAGCCACACCTGGAGCCCCGCTTTGAACACACAAAGTGCTGGGGAGTGCTACATCCTCAGGGAGCTCCAATGGGGCATGCGAAATGAGCGGCCGCTTTCCCCCTGAGCCGCCCTGCCTCAATTCCCTGCTTGCAAAATAGAGATGAAAATATCTCAGTACATGTCAAGGGAGCTGGGAAAATAGATGGGTTGTTTGAGAAGCGCTCAGAGACTAATGATGAGCGCCACGTGGCAGCCCGGGCAGAAATCAATACCCTCGGCTCCACCGAGAAGTGCAAAACCTGGGTACCAAAGTGATGCTCGCTGCCCTGCATCCTTCACGGCCAGTCCTTGCGGCATGCAGGCAGAGCGATGTGCGTGAAGGGCTGGATCCTGCCGCACGCCATCCTCATCTTGGCAGCTCTCGGCTTGGCTCTGTTTGTCTCTGCAACCTGAAGAAATCCTTTTAGGTAGGAGAGCACACAGCCCTTGAAGATCTCTTTGGGGGCATCGTCGCCGCCAAGCCCAGGATTTAATACACACAGGGGTATTTCCTCAGCTGCCGGCGTCGGGTGCGCCGTGGTACGCAAGGGTTAACGGCGCAGCCAAATCCCTGCTCGGGTTTATTTTCTTAATTTAAAATAAGCTTTTTTCACAGGAAGTGTCTGGGTGCGTGGAGCGAAACTCATCACTCCAGGGATGCTCAGCACTGCTGAAGCCAATTTCAGGAGTAAATACGTATTTTTAATGTATTTCTTTTTATGAGGCAGAAAGGCGCCATGGCTGGATGGTGGAGAACTTACCTGAGCTAATGGCCCAGCTGGAGCTCTTCCAACCAGCCTGTTTACGGAAATGGATAGTTTGGGGCTCTGCTTCGGCTTTAAATGCTTTTAAATAGATTTGTGCTATTTACCTGCTCTCTCAGTCCCTCCCATGGGGAAGGAGACGGGTTCTGCTGGCAGGACCCATGCCTGGGTGGGAGGAGAAGGCCAGAAGATGCTGAAGGTGGACCTGGTCATGGACGTGCTGGCAAGAGGGCTTGCTCCTCTGAGCCTAGCATGATGCGCAGCAGCCGAGGAGCCGCCAGATTTTTGGGGCCAGTCTTGTTCAATATCTTTATCAATGATCTGGATGAGGGGATCAAGTGCACCCTCAGTAAGTTTGCAGACGACACCAAGTTGGGCGGGAGCGTTGATCTGCTCGAGGGTAGGAAGTCTCTGCAGAGGGACCTGGACAGGCTGGATCGATGGGCCAAGGCCAACTGTATGAGGTTCAACAAGGCCAAGTGCCGGGTCCTGCACTTGGGCCACAACCACCTCATGCAGCACTACAGGCTTGGGGAAGAGTGGCTGGAAAGCTGCCTGGCGGAAAAGGACCTGGGGGTGTTGGTCGACAGCCGGCTGAACATGAGCCGGCAGTGTGCCCAGGCGGCCAAGAAGGCCAATGGCATCCTGGCCTGTATCAGAAATAGTGTGGCCAGCAGGAGCAGGGAAGTGATCGTGCCCCTGTACTCGGCACTGGTGAGGCCACACCTCGAATACTGTGTTCAGTTTTGGGCCTCTCACTACAAGAAGGACGTCGAGGGGCTGGAGCGTGTCCAGAGAAGGGCAACGAGGCTGGTGAGGGGTCTGGAGAACAAGTCTGATGAGGAGCGGCTGAGGGAACTGGGGTTGTTTAGCCTGGAGAAAAGGAGGCTGAGGGGAGACCTCATCGCTCTCTACAACTCCCTGAAAGGAGGTTGTAGCGAGGTGGGGGTCGGTCTCTTCTCCCAAGTAACAAGCGATAGGACAAGAGGAAATGGCCTCAAGTTGCGGCAGGGGAGGTTTAGATTGGACGTGAGGAAAAATGTCTTTACTGAAAGAGTGGTGAAACATTGGAAGAGGCTGCCCAGGGAAGTGGTTGAGTCCCCATCCCTGGAAGTATTTAAAAGACGTGTAGATGCGGCACTTAGGGACATGGTTTAGTGGGCATGGTGGTGTTGGGTCAACGGTTGGACTCGACGATCTTAGAGGTTTTTTCCAACCTTAATGATTCCATGATTCTATGATTCTATGGTCCTGCTCCATGGTTTGCCCCCAGGGAAACAAAGACTTTCCCTGCCGGGCAGAGACCCACCGGCATGTGACCCTCTGTGGGGGCCACCTCTGGCACAGGTTGCCTGGAGTGGGACTTCAGTGAGGGATGGCCCTTTGAGCAGGTGTTTAGAGGTCCTTGCACTTGCAGCTGGATCCAGAGTCCCTTGTGGACGTCAGGATTCTTCCCACTGCCTGCGATGAACCCTGCAAGAGGTTTTTAGACCCCTTCATGGCTTCCTACCAGCTCTGTGCCTCCACATAGGGGAGGAAGCTGCACTGTTGGAGAGCCAAAGTGATAATTAGCCTTTTCATTTGGGCCCTGCTACGTCTAGGTCAGTCTATGGATTATGTGATATTCTGCCATTTCTTAAACACATCGGGAGGTTATTCGTAAGATAGAGGTGCTCCTGCTCTCCTCTCATCTGGAGGAGAGCCTCTCACCAGCCTGGACACCTGACCCTGGTCTCCAGGCTGGCATTCCTTCTCCTCTTATCTCACCCAGACCTCTCTCCTCCTGCAACATCTCCTCATCAACCCTGATAAACTCACGGCAATTCCTTTCTTGGGCACTTTAGTGGAAACCACCAGCTCTCTGCAGCAGGAGAGCTTGGTCTCATGCCCGGGTGGCAATGGGTGACCGAGGCACAGGGTGGTTGGCCAGCAATACACTGAAGTCAGCTTTGATGTGCTTTGCAGGAGGCTGTTGGACATTTGCTTGGAGAAACCATCTCTCCAAGCATCGTGGAGAGGGTGAATGTTTCAGAGCCGTGCTTATGGCTCTTAACACTGGGCCAAAATCCAAAGGGGCTCTGAATTTAGACCCATATAAACGAGAGCAAGGTTTAGTTTGATGGCAAGAGCCTGCCTCTGCAATGCCACCGAGGATTCCTGGAGGTGGTTGCACATGGTGGGAACAGCCACCCATCCTGCCCACGGAGGAGAGTCCTGTGCAGGGACCAGAGCCGCCGGCGCTCGGTTTGGCCATCCTGCGAGGCGGCTTTTGGCGGCACAACAACAAACTTTGTCTGCGCTGTGGCGCTGATCTGGTCACAGAGCCTGCGAGATGAAGGTGCTGGCTTAGAGAAAGTAGCTCTTCAGCTGAATTCCCCCGCGGGACTGTGTCCAAACAGCTTCAATAACCTTTTCAGCCCTGCGACGGGCTTGAAAATAAAATTCCAGCAATGGATTTAAGCTAGCGTGTCTTTGTCAGGCCGGATGACGAAATAGTGGTGTGCTGCCTTCAGGTCCCCGTCCCTCGCTCTGATGTGGCTTTCGGTTAGCTCCAGCACAGGTTCGTCTGCTCCCGCTGAGGCGGGAATGAAAGAGCCAAGATGAAACACGCTGGCCCCACGCCAGGTGGGCCGGGAGCACGGCGGAGAGCTGGCCTGGGGGCGGCGGGGGGAGCCCCCCGGGACCCTCAGGGGAGCCCTGGCCAGCGGCCAGGCGCCTTGCAGCCCCTCGGTGCAAGCGGTGCATGGTCCCCACTCGGGGTGCATGCTCCCCACTTGCTGGCTAATTGGGGCAACCGCAGACGGCCGCCACCAACCACGTCAAGGGACCGGGGTGGGGAAAAGCAGCTTTGCTGCGTGTCGGTGCCAATGCCTCCCGGCTTCCATCTTCTGTGGGGTGCACGCTTGGGAAAAGGGCAGGGACAGAGCCTGACCACAGCGGAGGAAGAGGAAAGGTGAGGAAGAGGAGCCAGGAGCGACGTTCCGGGGCATGCTGTGCCTTCCATGCACGGACCGGTTGGATGCACCGGGACCTTGGGAAACGCTTCGACGTTCGTGTGAGGAGGGCCCGCAGCGGTGTGCCAGGCTTGGGAGGGCACGTTGCATCCACACATCAGTGCCCAAGCGGCTGCCATCCCACTCTGATGATTCATCCCAGCATGGATATTCAACGGCACAGCTGGGCACCAGCTACGAGGTGCTGGCAGCCTGTCTGGCAAGGACACAGCCGAGGAGAGCGAGCTGGGATGGAGCATCCCAGCCTGCCGCCTTCTTCTCCCAATTAGCAGAGGAGACCACGAGCCCGAGACTGCCGCTCTCCAAAAGGATGCTCCGAGTGGAGACGCACGCCCAGTGCAAGGCTGCGCTGGGAGCCAAGGAAGTCATAAAAATAGCTTATTTGCCTCTTAAAAGCTGCTCTCCCAAATGAGATGCTCACCCAACTCCTTGTTGGGAACTCCTTGTTAAAGGTTTGGTCAGGAGTCTCTGATGGGCTTAAACACATGGGCACGGCTCAGAGCCGCGGCCTCCCGGCACATCACCCCCTCCCGCCACCCGCCCGCCCACCGGCGGAGGGTTCACAGAGGCCCCCGGCCCCTTCCCCACGCTGGGTGGCCATATATATAGAGATACACATATATATGTGTACATATATACATAAATTGCTTTTTCCCCCCATCACAGCCTTATTCTGGCATTTGAAGGGCCGCGGGGACTGCGGGGCACAGCGAGGCTGCAGTCCCCTGGGAGGGACGTGGCCCGCAGGCAGCCGGAGCCGCAGGCAGGCAGGGCTGGCAGGGATGTCCTCCCCTCCATGGCTTCGGCGTCCCCGTCCGCCTGCAGATATCCTTACAACCCTGCCCATTCCCACCTCGACAGCCGCTCTCCTGAGGGATACATTTGAAGATCTTGGCAAGGAAATGGCCAGGATTTCACTCCACCCACCGAAGGGAATCAGGGGAAATTCCCCAAACCAGGAACATCTGGGGCTTGTGTTTTTCCCCAAATCAACAAAAGGGGATTCTAGTGGGAATGTGGAGAGGGGGAACCTCTTGCAGCAAGCAAAGACCCTCCCTCACCCCACGGCCCCCATCCCGCGGTGATGCCAGGGTGCTCTGAGGACCGTTGCCCCACCACAGGCGCAGCCCCGATGGGTACCGCTGAGGATGGGGGACCCACATGGAGGATGTCAGGAGAGGTGAAATGCTGCTTGTGCCAAGGGAAATTAATACCGGCGGGCTGAGATTTTTGTCTCCCCCCAGGGTCTCTGGCCAAGGTAAACCAGCGGTGTTCAGCCACAGCGGCGGCGCCTGCGCTTAGACCACAGCACGAGCCTCGGCACCTCTCCAGGGCTGCCGGGAGCCCCTCCGTGTTTCCCTAAGGGGGCCTGGGGAGAAAAGAAATCACTATTTCCCCCCCTGTAAATGACAAGAAGGACCAAGACAGACCCGCTCAGAAACTCACTGAAAAATAGAGTATTTTATATAAATTTCTATATAAAAGAAAGATTATATTTCTATATAATCTCTATATATTTTTCTATATAAATACAGATAGATATCTATATATATTTCTATATAAAAGGAAGATTATATTTCTATACAATCTATATATAGAAAAAATTCGTACTGTTTACCACGATATGACTTAGAGCCCCTTGCCACCCCTTCCAGTTCCAGGGGCACGTGTGCTGTACCCGCTCCTGCTGCCCACCCTGAGCTTGCCGCGTGCCCAGCTCTCTCACCAGGGTCATCACCACGTTTCTTGGCATGCACCTGGGACCATGGGTTTTGGGGGGGCTGGCATCCTACCCCATCCTCATCAAACCCATCCCTCATACATCATACCCATGGCATCCCTACCCCAGCCAGCACGAGGTCCTCCCAGGAACGGGGACATTATGGGACATCTCACCTGCCCTTGATGACCACAAGGCAGAAGCCGGCCGTGGCCAGTGCGCAGCCCAGCCGCGGGGCTGGGTTACCCCCGTGCCGGCTGCGTGGCCACAGGGGCGGCGGCAATGCCGGAGGGCATTTCACCATCCCGGAGAAGGCCATCCCATGGGACACCTGGGGGCTCTGAGGACCTAGCAGAGTGGTGATGCTCCTCTTGCAAGCCTGCACTGGGACAGCATTTGGGGACAGCCCCCATTTCCCTGCCGGTTCCAGGGGATTCCAGCCTTGCAGGAACTCAATGTTTCCTTGCAGCCTGTTGAGCTCCACAAACATCTGCAGAGCTGGAGGTGAAAGAGCTTGGAGAAGCCCCTAAATGCCAGTATGCGCCTGAACGGAGTCAAGCAGCACGGCGGCAGCCATCGGAGCAGCCAGAGCCTGGAGCCGAGGGAGGCGAAGGGGCCCGGGGGATGCTCCTGTGCTCCCATCCATGGCACACACAGTGACTTTAATGAGAAATTGCTTGTTAATGCGTGTGTAGTGCTTTGTGATTATTGAGCTACAGTGTAACATACTCTGCTGACACATTACAGGGCTTAGAAATAAATACAAGAGATGATTTTTTAGGTTTACGGCGTGAGGGGGCTGCTAATCTGTCAGGGGTGTTTTGTCTTGCCAGGCTGCTGGGCTGCGGCAGGCACGGGCTTTGCGCCTTTTGCGTGCAAATTAAATATCAGCCAAAATGCAATTCTTTCTGCCTGCTAATTTGGGGTCAGGGGGTGCCACGTTATTGCCTGGTGTAGCTTGTTTGCTCCTTTTCCCCTGCACTCCAGTAAACTCCTTTGCTAGAGCTGCACCTCCCCTCTCCTCCCAGGAGCTCACCGTGCCCGTGGGCGAGCACAGAGCATCCTCAGCATCACTTTTAGGGACAGCGCATCAGTTTTGCAGTGCCTGAAGCTGGCTGCCATGACACGCTGATGCTGCCACTATCCCCAACCCTCTCCAAACACCCCATGGCGTCCCGCTGTGCTACCAAAAACCGTTGCCAGCTGCGATGGGCCAGTGCATGCAGAAATACTTGCAATAACCCGGTCAAGACGCAGAGCTCATAAATTATTACAGGCACCTCCGAACCCTTCGGGGAGGTTACCCTCATAAACCGCAGGTGACCTTCTCTGTAGTTGTGAGTGAGACAAGCCTGGCTGGACGCACAGAAAGGGTTACCGGCGAGAGGGGGGTGGCAGGAAGACCCCAATAGTTTCATCTGTGCTGAGCCGGGAGCCCCACTGCCGCCTGCGGAGCAGGGGTGACGCGCGACAGCCTTGTCCCAAAGCAGGTGGTCTGTCCACGAGGGAATTCCTGGGACAAGCTGTGCCCACATGCGCAAAGGTGGCAAAGAGATGGGGGGGATAAGGGCTTCCCCCACAGTCAGGGGGGATGCGCCCAGGCTGGATGCCTCTGCCTGCATCCTTGAATTGCCCTACCAGGCTGCCGATGCTCTTTCCACAGCTCCCTGCTTAATTATCTCTGTGCTGCAGGTAATAACTGGGGTGATTTGTCTGTGTTACCCTTTCCCCTGAACAGCATCACCTGCTGCAGTTCGCTCTGTGGCTCTGCCTCTCGGAGGCTGTGACTTGTGTCCCCTCGTGTTTGCTGTGATGGGCACCGCTGGTGTGGGTTAGTGCTGTCGGTCCCCTCTAATCGGTACGGGACAGAGTATTTAATCCAGCCTGAAGTCTCCTGCGCCACAGTAGGACAGGTCCTGCCTTGTCTCTCTGGGCATTCGTAGGGGTTTAGCAGAAGAGGGAGGATGAGAGCTGGGCTGGAAAAGAAGATGCTTGCAAAAGGGGCACCCGTACAAAGGACAGGTAGATGTAGCGTAAGGACTGTATGCTGTTTTTCCTGGGGTCTCTTTCTTCCTGGGCTCTGTGGGGCCGGCATGCAGCAGGCACAGGATGTGCTCCAGGTCACAGCTGGGCACTTGCTCCCATCGCAGTGTGGCTTTGGTCAAGGTTTGGTCCCCAGGGCTCAGATTTAGTACCTTAGGAGCTACTTTCTCAGCGAACCGACAGGCCTTGCGCAGCCCGCAGCAGGTCATGCCAGGGACCCCGGTCCAGGCTGGCAGCAGGGATGCGGGCAAGGGGGAGCAGGGTGCCCTGCCTGACCCTGTGCAACCTCAGCCGGGGGGTCTGAGCCCTGAGGCTGCTGGAAGAGAGCGTGGGTTTGAGAGACAGGGATGAACAAGGCTGCATACGAGAGAAGAGAATCCACTCCCCCCCAGCTTACGCACCCGACTCCTTCCCCTTCAGCCCCATTCAATCCCGCTCACTCATCCCTGGGTGATGCGTTGGTGATTTGCCACCTGCATTTTGGTAGAAGGAGAGCCGAGAAGCCAAACAAGCCTGCATTTCCCGATGGAGGAGGGTTCCATCCCCAAAGGAACTGACCTTGGGAAGCACCCAGGCTGGTGTCAAGTGAAGAGGTTTGCCAAGGGCACGGCAAAACCTGGGGCAGGGACAGCGTGATGCCCTCAGTCCCGCTGGGTCCCCCTCCAGCCAGGGCCACCTCCTCCAGACGGTGAAAACCCCAAACCCAACCCCTCAGTGCACGTAATGCTGCTGCCGCACACAGGAGCCATGCTGGCCCCAGCAAAATCGCTGCCTAAACAGGCAGAGATGCAGATGCTTTGCTCCAGAAGGACAGTCCAGAGCCAAGGCTATAACCTCGGTGTCCAAATGGAGATGCTGCCCCTCAGCCATACGGTCCTGCCTCTGGCTTCATCCAACGTGCAGCAGTGGGTGATGGAAGCCCCTTGATCGATGCTCACCAAAGCCCGTGCCGTGCTTCCATGGGCACTGGATCAAACTCACAGTCCCCAGACTTCATCCAGCCAAAACACACAAGCGATGCTGCTCAAATGCATCTGGGATGCTGCCTGACTCCCTGCTAGAGATCATGTCTGAGTGGTTTATTTAAGAGAAAACCAGTGTTTTACTGGATGAAGGCAGGAACACCAATTTTTCTCTCTTCTCAATAAATGTAAGTTCCACTTGATTCCAAGTTGGCCTAATAATTGTAATTCTAAATTAAATGTAAATGTATTGGCTGCTGGTAAAGGTCATTCCACAGAAAATGGCTATGTTTGCCTCTTCTTCAGATGCCTGAATACTAAACATGTATAATTCACAGGATCATTAATAGATAAAGTTGTTTCCCACCTCTGCTCCCTAATCCTCACGCAAACCCATTTAATATGTCAGCAGGCAAAAGGAAAACTGTTCAGTCTTATTTAATGTCTATAGATCAGTCTATCTGCTATAAAAAAAAAATGCAAGTGCTCAGCATCGTTCAGGATCCAGCCCTCTGGAAATGAAATTCACGTCTTACGGGAGGCAGAATGACCGCAGGTTATCCTTTAGGGCTCTGTGCAGTTGGGTCTTCTGCTCTGCCAGATCGTCACCCTGGCTTAAAAAGGATAGCTGGCTGTCCTCTGCTAACCATTGGACTTAAGTGAAGGTCTATGAAACCTCATCCAAACCCTCAGGGGAGTTGGGGAATACAGGTCTAACAAGGACCGAGTGGAAGGCACAGATTATCTCTGGGGCTCCTCGGGGTGAGCTGGGTCATGCCGTGCCTGCTCAGAGGGTTCCTAGAACTGGGGATTAACAATGAGATGCTAGTGGCTTGGGGCTTCAGAGTCGATGGGGACCTTTCCACCAGCAACAACAGATGAAGCAACAAGCGCCGGAGAAGCAAAAACCACAACGTAGAGCAGAAATTGGCCCTTGGCAATGGGAGGAGATGGCCGGGCGGCTGCCTCGCATCAGGCTACAGCAGTAATTCACAGCATCCTCAAAGAATTGAGCCTCTTTTTGTCTGACAATGTCGTAATTTCCTCAGTTGTGCTTGGGAGCTGAAATTACTCAATATGTTAAGTTCCCCCCCCCCCTTTGCTGACTGATTGCAAACAATCTGCCACAGTCTGCTGGAGCATGCCACGCTCCGGAGGCAGAATTAGCAGTGGATGCTCATGCCAATGGTGCAGCTTTGCTCTCAAGGACCTGTGAGGGTTTCTGAGCTGGGTGGGGGTCTCCCAGCAAACCCCCCTCCCTCCCCATCTGCAAGGCATTTCCCCAGGGCAGCCCTTTGCTGGAGGCCGTGCGGCTGCCAGACCAATCGCCTGGGTGCAGAGTTTAATTTTCACTTGTCTCACTGGTGCAAATTAATTGCATGTGCAGAGGGTCCGGTCGGGTCGGCTGATCCGTTAACCTCTGCAGCGCCAGGGATGCTGTTAGCAGCTCGGGGAGCCATCACCACGCAACGACCCCGTTTGCCATGCGTGCATCTGCTGTTGGCCACAGAAACCTGTGCAGGTAGAGAAGGGGGAAGAGCTCTCCTCTGCTGCAACAGCGGGCACAGAACCAGGCAGAGGAGCTTCCCATCCTTAGCACCACCTGTAGATGCTAAACATCTCATGACAGCCCTTTAGCCCAGGGCTCTGTCACTCCTCCAGCACCACACACAGGGACTGGGCTTGTTTCCACCATCCTGAAATTAATCAAAGGTAAAGCCTAGCTCCCCCCCATACACAGGGCTGCTTTAAAGCAGAGCTCTAATCCTGGCACAGGGACAAGGAGGGTCTCTCTCCCAAGCAGCTGAGCCAGGACTGTGCTCTCAGGGCAGCGGTGCCACCTGTGATTCACCCCCCACAGTTTTGGGGTCCCTGGGGTCCACTCCTCCATCCCCACTGGATGCTCACTCCCAAAACACGCTGCCCTGGGAAAGCACACAAGGGTTGTCAGCTTAGTATACATGAATGCAGGCCCAAATAATCACAAAGTTGGCTTGAAGATGGATACAAAAGCTGCTATTTGCCTTTTCTGCTCATCTAAGGCTTTTAAAGGTTCTATATTGTCAAGTTTTGTGGTCAGCCACAGCCATGCTCCCCACATCACCTAGCTCCAGAACCTACTGGCAGCTCTGCTCAGGGTGGGGACAGTTTCACACCCCCTGCAGATGAGATGCTACCAGCAAGCAAAGGCTCAGAGGACACGTCCAAAGCTGTATGTCAGCAGGCAGAGCTGGGCATACTTCCAGACTCCGGCTGCAGCACCCAGCACATCCTGACCCCAGCCTAGGCTACACTTGGACCTGCTCCCCCTTCTGTCCCCTAGCACTGTGCTCCACAAGGCTCAGAGAAAGGCTGCTCTAGCGGGGGCACAGCCCTACCAGTTGGGGCCAGGCTGCTGCACCTACCTCAGGCACACCAAGAGGTGCTGGGACCAGGAGTTGTGACAGTAGTAGCTCCAGCCAAAGTCCCTCCAGCTCCTAAGGACCACAGCCACTTCCCCCCTGCCCCAGCAGCACACACAGTGGTACATGGCCTCTACTTACAGCAAGGGAACCACTCTGACCAGGGAAGATGTACTAGGCCCTGTTTTTGTTACTGGTCTTTATTGCCCTGACCAGCCCCACCTGGGACCCAGCTCTATATAAGCTTCAGCCCTTCCCCCTCCACCTCTCAGCCTGAGCCAGCTCCCAGGGAGCAGCAGGAGGTGGGCTGTTCTGCAGGGGTGGCCCCAGCAGTGTCCTCACCACCACAGGCACCGTCGCGTGGGGCTGAGCAGAGTGGGGGTGACAACAGGTTCATCAATAGCCCCAGGCACAGTGAAATAACATCGGGAACAGCTGAAAGCAAGGCTACACCACCAGTCTGAAACCATGCAGGGGACAAAGCCACCCACAGCACACGTCTGCAGTCCCCCAGGAGACCAGTCAATAAGCCAGGACAGCAGAGGATGGGACCGAACACAGACAGGACAGCAGTATGGCCTCAGCTGGGGTGAGTGTTTGGGCTTCAGTGGGGCTCCTACCTGTGGGCAGAGGGCTGGGGGGGCCCCAGGTGGTGCACCCAGGGTGCAGTAGGACCTAGGGCACAGGTAGCTCTCATTGAGTCGTTGCTCCTCTTCCAGGCATGGCTGTGTCTGTCCCAAGGGTGTGTGCGACGGGGTGCCTTCCTCTGCGTACTGAGGAAAAGCCAAGCCTCGGTGGGGCCTCAAGGTGGCCAGGTCCTCCTGGGTGATGCTCGGAGGTGGTGAGGCACCTGTCGTGATGTGGTGAGCCTGCAAGTGAGGGCTCCTTTGTGGAGTCACAAAGCAGACGGTGCAGTCCCTGTCCCCCTTGAGCTGTTCTCCCCGCCCTGGCAGCATCTCCCAAAATCGTAAGGGAGGCTGGCAGGACCCGGGCACAGCTCCCACAGGTTGGCCTTCTCCAACCCCCACGTCCTTCAGCTGGCTGCAGAGGTATGAAGCGAGGAGGGAAGCTGGCAGTCCCTTTCTTGGAAGGTGTTCATTCACGCACCGGCATGTTTATTTGCATAGAGACATTTTAGGCTTTTTTGTTGTTGGCTGACTTATTGTAAAAGTTCTCAAAGCTGCGATATTGAATTATAAATTGAGACACTGTATCCATGAAAGATTGCTCTTTGACTATAGGCAGCATTATCGAATATGACAGCCACAATAAATGCATGCTATAAAGCCAAACTAAATATGCTCTGCAATCCAAGATGTGCAAATCAAGCAAGTAGAAAAATAACCATAATATTTTTTTTCACAAACGAATCCCGAACCTTGGGTGATGATTTTGTTTAGCTTTATGTCTTGGCTCCTTGGCAAAATACTCCGGCAGCAGATAATGAAATGACCTACTTTTGCTGTCTTTGTTCATGACAACACATAAATTAAGAATTATGCCCTTTCAAATTAAACTTATCGTTTTTGCAGAAATTAGAGTGTAAAGCGGGGCCGCGGGTTGGAGGCGAGGGAGGGGGAGGCGGGCGCTGGTCCAGCTTCTGTGGGGGTCCCCCCGTACTGTCCCCCACTCCCAGGAGTGGGGGGCTGAGCATCGGGGTGGTCCTGGGCTGGTATCAGCCACCAGCTGGGTCTCTTCTTCCTATCAGCTTATCTGACTCATGAGGCTTTACCTTCTGGTGAACTTCTGGAGGCCTCAGAGGCTAAGCAGTGACATTTAGCCGATTATTTAAATAACGCTCTGGGTTTAACCTAAATGCTGACTTGAAAGTGGGTGTCATTTAGAGTGAACGCCTAGGGAGACCCTCCCTCTCAATGGGAATTGTTTTGCCTCCAACTGCATCTGATGTGCCATGTGTTGTAATGCTTTCTGACTGGGTGACAGCAAAATAATGTTTGTTTTAATTGAATTTCAGATTGGGAGTGCAGGCTGCAGCCTGCGGTGCTGGGGTTGTGGTTCTGGTTCAGAGGTGGGGGGCTGCCGAGCTGGGGGGGGTCCAGGCTCCCAGCAAGGGTGGAGGTAATATTGAGGGAAAACATAATTATTTGTTAAAGTGAGTGTTGTGTGTGTGGCCACTGTTGCCCCAGAATTGGATGGCTGGGTCAGAGCAAGGTTGTTTAATAACGCCGTATAATTTCCTGAGGATGCCAAAGGCATGAAGAAAGGTGGAGCGTGACCTGGGAGCGCGATGCCGGCTGGCCCCACAGCAGCGTGCCGGCACGGGGCAAGGGGGGCTGCCGAGTCTGGGATAACTTCTGTCCTCTCCAAACGCCACAAATGAATTGAATAGTCTACAAAATCCATTATGAAACCAAATGATGTATTTCCATAAACAAGAGGCTAAATATAGCACTTGGAGCTTTCCATTTCTGGACCCCGCAGGAATGTTACAAATCTGTGTGTGCTACAGCTGCAGGAGCGGGGCTGGGAGTGACGGCAGGGTCCCTGGGGACCCCACTGCCTGTCCTAGCCGTGGTCCCCTCCCGGGCTGCTGATCCAAGAGCCCATCCAGCCTCTCTTCCCAAAGGTCACCACTGGGATACAGAGGTGACAGCACCGGGTCGGTCTCCATCCCTAGCAGAGACCAGCAGGAGCCTGGGGCAGGACGTAGGGGGACGTACAGCAACACACCCCTGTGAGATGAGCAGGGGCACCTTAAACACATCCCTGCCCCCCTGCACACCCCCCCAGCTTGACACTCAGCATTGCTGTCTTGCAGAAGCCTGCTTGCAAGTGCTGGGCAAGCTGCACTGCCTCATGGAGGGGCTTTGCTGGGCTCCCTGACCCCTGCCCTGGCAGAGGACTGCTGCAAACAGCAAGGATGATGCTGGCTTACACCAGCCCTGAATCCAGCCCTGTTTGCACTGCTGACATGTCCGGGCCCTGAAGAGGTTTGTGCCGCAGCTGCTGGAGCACTGCGGTATGACAGGGGGCTGAGAGGCGCCTACACGGCTTTCTCCTAAATCACAGCGCCCTTGTGCTCTTGTTTCCCAGCTAGCTGCTCGCCACTGATCATTTCTTAAAGCTCCCGACTCCCACACGCTGGCAGGATGATTTGAGGGAGATGGGGCTGTGCTGCCCAAGCCCTGTGCATGCAGCAGAGACAAGTGGTGCTCAGAAGCAGAAAAAGACCCATCACAGACCCCAAACCACAAATTATCCTGCAGTGATCCCCAACCTTGTCTGTAGCAGGGGCTCAGCGTATGGCATGGGTTTTGGGGTTGCTGTGCCTGTCTCAGCCTGGCTTCAGGCTCTTGTGCGGTTTGGGCAGGCGTAACCTTTCTCCTGCTGGAGAAGGAGCGGGGGGCAGACCCTTGGTTGCTGGTGTGGGATGCTGCACCCTGCAGCAGAGACCCCCAGCCACGGGGCGAGCAGGGCTGACAGCTGTGACCCCACACCAGTGGGACCTTCTCTATCACCTCTTCAGCACTTTGCACCAGTGCTCTTCATGTTCCTAGAGTTTCCCAGACTGTCCGGCAGTGCTGCTCCTGGTCCGGGTGTTGGATGGCCCTGGAGGCGGTGGCTCTGCTCTGTCTCCAGGCTGGCTCCTGTGTCCTGTTATTTTTGAGAAGTGGCTGGCAGGAGTGTTTGTACTTCTTCCTTTCAGTCTGTTGTTTCCAGGTTCAATGAGTAATTCCTGATGAGCTGTAACTTCTAAAATTAAATCCTTAAGACTACAAACAAGAGGCATGAATTAATATTCCTGCAGCGTGCGGTGTGTTAACCCCTTCTGGGATGTCTCACTTGGGTGCTGTGCCTCCTCTGCAAGCCTGGCCCTCCCTCCACTGGGACCGGTGCTGCTGTGGCCAGTGAGAGCAGGATGGGACCCTCTCGGTTCGGACCTAGACCCGGCTGAGGATGGATGTGTTGCTCTGGACCACAGTTGCTCTCCACACTGATCTCATCTTCGAAAATGTCTTATTTAGGTCAGATTTTTTTCTTCCAGGCAGATCTTCTGCCAGTCTTTGCTTAATCTGAGCTGTCTAATTTGGGGCCCCTACTTTGGCTGAACATGCTCTTAGGCTTATTGAAGCAGCTCTGGCCTTGTGGCTTGGTTTTTCTTTTCCCTTTTTGCAGTGGATTGATTTTCCTGCCACTGTGATCTCTCCCCACTGAAGTTCCCATCACTGCAAAGTTCAGGCTCCTCTTTGTTCTAATTATTGCTGTCTCCACACAAAGTGAATGAGGCAAATGCTCTGGTCTATTTTAAGGTGTAACTGAGATGATAATCCTGCACAGCTGGGAAGGCTGCAGGAAGCTTCTGCTCAAAGGATCATCTTTCCTTGCCTGGAATCAAAGGAGCAGCTAATCTTTGCTGGGAACACCCAGGGGAAGGCCATGTCTACCTGGCCAGGTTGTCCTCAGCAGGGAGAAGCATTGTTGTCCCCTGGCCGAGGCAGGAGCTGCTTGCTTTCCCCTGTGGAGAAACTGGGACTTGCAGGCTGCCCTAGGGATGCTCCCTGTCCTCCCATGTAACAGGAGCAGAAGACTAGGGAGAGGAGCCCTTGCACGGGTTGCTCTCATCCCAGGCTGGAGAGCAGTGCTCCAGCGAGGAGGCCTTTTGTTGCCCTTGCTTAGTTATTCCTAATTCTCTGGTCAAGTCCCCAGAGAATCAGGGGTTTTTCCTCTTACCAGATTGCCAATAATTGCTGCTTCCTGTGATAACATCAGGGAGCAGGAGCAATGCAAACTCAGCTGCCCTAACTCCAGGTGAGACGCTGGCATGTTGTCCTTGGAGCTGGCCATGCCCAAGCAATGGGAGATGTGCAACTCTCCCTCCAACGCCACCAACTCTTAGCTCCGACCCCCTAAATCATACCAGACCCATCTCCCCATAAGTGAAATGCTTGGGGAGCAAACAGCCCCGGCAGCCTGCGAGCGGTGAGCTGTGGCACCGACACAATGGGCATGTCCTCACCCCCAGATGGACGGGACGCTGTTCTGGGGAAGATAAAATAAAAGGGGATGTTGACACATCAGCTATTAATCCTGTTGTGCGTGTCGGGAGCCAACAATAGAGCCTAAAAGGATGGGGTGACTCATGTACCTGTGTGGCTGGGAAATGGTGATACTGTGTGTGCTGAGTGGGATGGGCTCGGTGTCGGGAGCTCCAAGCTGCTCTGCAGGTGTAGGAGATCTGGGGCTGGGAGAATTGTGATTCAGAGGCTGGCTCAGTGCAGGGTGCTTGGGGATGGAGGCTGGGAAACAGGAGTGCCAGATGCTGCAAATACCCCGAATACCAGAGCAGCCTGTGGGCAGCCTGTGTACACCTGAAAAGCATCTCCAGGGACTCGGCCAGACCCTAAGCCTGCTCAGTGTGATGCCATCCCCACTGTATCTGCCTTTCTAGCCCGTGCTAGGCAAGCTTCGCATGAAACAGAAGATAAAAATCAGCCCTGTCTAATTGCTCAGGATTTTCTCTTCCTAAATGACCTAAGCAGAGGGCCATGTAATTTGGGGGGAAGAGCAGCCAAACTGGGAGCAAGTCAGAGCCGAGTTTGATTCGAGCTGGGAGCATATGCAGTTACAGAGCCCACCGAGTCCAATGGCGTTTTTCAAGTGAAATGCTCTTTTACTGCTAAGATTCAACTGTTGACAAAAAGGCTATTTTTTGGGAAGGCTCTTCCTGACAAAATATTTGAAAGCATTTTAAAATAACTTGCGTGGAAATGTGGAAAAGCTTAGGCTGGAAGGAGCTGTGGAGATCATCTGTTCTGTCCCTCCCCCCAAAAGCAAACCCAACCTGAGCTAGATCCAGCTTTGAATTTATACCTTATTTTTACATTTTTCAGTGCAATTCTGAATTTTTCATCTTGAAACAACCTTCAAAATCTCTGTCAAAACAGTTTAACGGAAACTTTTTTGAAAGTAGCTGGAAAGGTTGGCATGAAAAGAAGTATTTCAAAAGAAAATGTTTAGTGACCTCATCTGGATTCCTTTTAGTGATTTTTATTTTATTTTTTCCTATCTGACTTAGAGCAGGAAAATATTCTAAAATCTTCAGGTCTGGAGGTGGGAAAGAGCTGTGGCTGAGCCAGCTCTATCTTGCACTCCCACATGGGATGCTTTTGCTGTGCTGAGCCCTTTTGGTAGCCGTGGGGCAGCGGCTGGTCTGGGGACAGCGGCACAATCGGCCACAAATCCTGCAGATCTGCAGCAGACACAGTAGCTGGATGACAATATTGAGCATCGCCACAGGCTCAGCTCAGCCCTGTCCGGACCCGCACAGCGATGGGGATGGGCTACGGCAGACGTTGGGGCTGGGGAGTGGGAGGTGTGCGCAGCCAGACCCTCGCCGCTGTCATTTGGGCTGGTGGTGCCTTGCCCCAGTCCCCCCTGCAGAGCGTTGCAGCGGGTCACCCATCCCTTGCAGTGCCACTTGCTGTTCTGCAGCTCCTGCAAGGTCCTTGCGCCCTGGCTGGTAATCTCTACTTTGATTAAAAATGAAAGAAGGAGTTTAAACCGCTTCTCACCGTGTAGGGTGAGAATGGGACTTCTAAAGGCAAAAAGACCAGCATGTGCATAAAAAGGATCTGTATTTTATTACTCTCATTTTGGTTTTTTCCCTGTTACTAATCTCATTATGCTTAGGAGTATAAATTTAGGTTGGCACAAATCTGTATTGCTAAAATATTTTACCTTAAGTTCTTAGAAGCTCTCTCCATCTGTGAGGATAATACTAAGTATTAATTAACTAGCTAATCCTATGCAGTGCTTGGAAAACATAAAACATGACATAGAAGCAAGTCCAAAGTGCAATTCCAACCTAATAAAAGCAAACCTGTCATTTTTCCAGAGTAGAAGGCTTTGGGATGTCTTTTTTCATTGAGAACAGCACTCAGCTTGCTTCAAATATCTGCTTGAAGCTGCAAATCACTTTTTAAATCAGAAAGAGTGAAGCAAAGTGAGACTGAAAGGCGGCCAGGAAAATATAAGCACGCTGTTGGGTGCTTCTGCCCAAGTGAGCCCAGCAGCTATTTCTCTGTCCTCGCCATGGCAGTACGTCTTGCAGGCAAAGGGCTGGAGATCTGAGCTACGTGCTGGTACGTGTGCCCTAGACCGGGCACTGATTTTTGCTCGCTGGGTCCGCTCCCCCTACACGTGTGGCTGTTGCTGGTTCCTTATCTTGGCACGTTGCGATCATAAAAAGCTCTCATTTAGCAACAAACCCCACTCCCCTGTCATCTGAGGGAGTTTGTCTTTGCAACATAGCAAAGCCACTCTAAGGAGGGCTGTGTCCCCGGCTGTGGCATTAGGATTCAGGTGGTGTCTGAGGAGGCCCTGGAGTGAGCGCACATAAATAACGACCTGGGCTCTGTATTGACGAGCTGGCAGCCTCCCCCCTGCGTGTCACCGCCTCGGCGTCCTCTGCCACATCCTGAGGTTCACGGGCGTGTATTTCAATAATGTGGGGCAGGGTGCATATTATAGAGAAAATGATAATTTTGGGGGCAGCCCTGAAGCCTGGGTGGTGGTGAAGGGTGAGGCTGGGGATGGAGTAGGGCGCTGCTCGGCGGAAAAGGCAGCCCTTGCTCAAGCAGGGGTCTGATGCGGTAAGCAGCAGGAGGCTGGATTTCCATTGCTTTGCATGCCAGGTGATCGCTTGTGCATCTGCAGATCACGGGCTGGGGATCGGAGAGCATTTAGGGGTATCTTGAAAAATCGTGGGGGGCTTGCCCGTACATCACATGGGTGTTTTGGAAAGTCCTGCCTCTAGTGCTCATATTTTCACAGACTTTGCAGAAGCCTGGCTCTGTTCGCCTCCAGACAATGCCAAGTGAAATGATTATCTTCTAATATCATCTCAAAGTGCCAAGCTTGACAGGAGCAGGTTCATTGCGTTCACGCTACATATTCACAGCTGCTAATCTGGTCCATCCTTTCTCCCTCCGCATTCAGAAGAGCTGGGTAAGGTGGTGCGGGTATAACCAGGGCCAGCACTGGTGCCCTGTATCCCCTTAACCTCAGCTCCATTTGTCAGTGCTGCAAAAGGTATCTGCAAAATCTTACGTTAATTGGAGTGGGGTAACTGAGCTCCCAATTGCTGATGAAATCTGCTTTCACGCACCAGCGAGTGTAGCCCAAGCCCGGAGCTTGCCGAGGCAGCGGCTACCAGGCTGAGGCAGGGTGGGATGTGCAGCCCTGTCACCACGCTGCAGGGTGGTTGTTATCACGCTGGCACAGGCCTGGAATACGAATCTGCCTCCTGTTTCTGCTTCACGTTGTGTTTTCAAAAGCACTTATGCTGAGCCATCCATTAGGAGATTACAAGATCGCTTGGCTGGACTCTGCAAGGAGATGAAGTCGGGGCGAAGGGCAGAGGAAGGGCATATCCACGGCATAGGAAGCTCATCCATGAGGTGGTGGGGTTGGCGTCCTGCAGAGGGGATGGTGGTGGGGGGAGCACAAAACAAATCGGTTTGTTCTGTATCCATCCAAATACTCCATCCTGCCCTTTCTAGTAGCCAAGTTACCTTTAACACCTTTCTCATAGCAACACTGTGATTCTCCCACGCTCTACATCAGTCAAGGGCAATCGGGTTACCTGGAGAAGGAGACTATGGATCAGTTCTGTCAGGACTGGTGCAGCAGGCAGGAGCCTGCCGGCTCGAGTGCCCTTTCCCTCCCTGCGAGCAGAGGCCAGGTCTCTGCGTCCTTCTTGCGTGCCTCCAGCCTCCCCGGGAGGAGCTGCAGTTTGCCTCTGGTGTGCACTGTGTTAGTACGGCGCAGCGGAAACTCAGTGGCCGCTTCTGTCGCATTTAGTAGGGATTAAAGAAAGTCAGTATATTTGTATGTAGCATTTTCTATTGGGGAAACAAACTCCAGAGCCGAGTGGTTAATAAACCTTGCTGCCAGAGCCTACACCCGTCCGTGGTGTGGACACTTGCACCGTGCCCACTCATGCAGGGGGAAGTCCTGGTGAAGGTCTCCATGCCTCCAAAGCCAAATCCACAGCCATGGCTAACCCACCACCATCCCTCTGAAGGGCACGTGGATGTGGTGGCCAGGGTATTTCATTGTCACAGCTGATGTAGTGTGCTCCTTTGCTTCCAGCCTGCTGGGGCTTTAACCCATCAGATGCAGATCTGAGTGGTGTGTCTGCTTAGTCCCTGTGTGTTGGATCTAAGTGCCATGGGTGGTTTCAGAGGTCCCAAGGGCTCCTGGGGACCTGAGCTGTGCTAGCCGCCTTGGTGTTGCCCTGGCTGGCCATGAGCAGGTCAGATCTGGGGTGAACCTTCACAGCAAGCGAGAGGGGCTCTCCAGGCTGCGCTGCAGAGAGCGGGGGAGAGGAGGGAGCCAGTGACTCTGTGCAGAAGCTATAAGCACCTGCCAAAATATCAGGCTGGAGCCTGGAGTTTGGCTTGTTCAGGAAGTGATTTGGAGTGGGGACGCTGGCTGACAAACAGATGCTCTTTGCTCCATCCCATGCAGCACGGGGGCTGTTGGACCAGCAGTGTGGTTCCTCCACCGCTGTCCGGAGCTGCTCCGAGGCAGTCTTGCAGCCAGCACCTGTCCCACACAGGAGCAATGCTGAGATGTAGGCTCTGTGGGTCAATGTCTATGTGAATGTTTCCTGGGCTCTGTGGGAAGCTCCTCAGAAACAGCTGGAGCCCACTGCAGCAAAGCCCGTGGGGGTGGCTGGCTATGGTCTGGCTCAGCCTCGTATTCCAGTGATTTTTTTTGCAAAGGCAAGTGATTTATTTGTAGGATGTCACTCAGGCCAGCAGACTGATTTTTGTTCCTCGGTTTGCTGAGGTGGTGTCAGCCGCTGAGGTGATGCTTGCCGGTGTGCAAAGCTTGCAGTGGGTGAGGGAGCTGCCAGCGCTTGTGCCCCTGGGATGCTCCACACCCCTGGAAAATCTGCACCCCGTGTGTGTGCTGTGGGAAGCCTCTGCAGCACAGCAAAGCCCAGCGGGCTCCCTGGTCCAGCTCAAAGCACAGAAGCCCTTCGGGCGGCGCGTGGCTTGATCGGGGCCGGAGCACTGCTGGCGTTTGCTCTTCAGAGAGACGATGTTGTTCTGCAATTACAGCAGTCGTGAATGCTGACACCGTTCCTGACTTCAAATCAAACTCCCACACTCTCTTCTACTTTCAGTGCTCGCTGTTTTTCTTCATTGTTTTCAACCCTGTAAAAAGCTGAGTGCAAACTAGGATGTACGGGGTGATAAACCGAGGTTGGGGGACGGAGGTGTGACGCAAACCGTGGGATCTAGTGGTCAGCACAACATGTGGCAAGCCGGGGCACCTACCCTCAGCCCCACCTTGGCAGCAGCCTCTGACCAGCTGGTTGATCTCCCTGCACCCCTGTGAAACCACCCATGAAGGCAGCACGGAGGGGTATTGTGATGTGTAATGAGCGGGAAACACTGAGATCCTGCACTGAGGGTGGACAACTGGAGTGCCAACAGCTGGGTCCCCAGTTACCCAGTGCCAGCAAAGCCCTGCTTTTCATCGCAGGAACCCATCTCTAGAACAACCTGTCTACTACAAATACTGCTCCATTGGTCTCGAATCAGTGTTAGTACTTGAGAAACTTGCATTACTCTTTGAAAAACCCAGATCAAAAGAAATATTTTAAATAAATGCAGCCAGGTAGAGCAGTGAGTTTGGGAAGGTGCTCCTCAGTAGCATAAACCAGAGGGTTATAATGCATGAAGTCAATTTTGGCCCTGAACATGGAAAGCAGGAAATTGAAGAGTGTGAGGAATTTAAAAGGAGCTCTGAGGCCAAGTGTTGCCTGTGTGCCAGGGGTTATAAAGCAAGGGACTATTTTATACAGCGCTGTGTGAGGAGAGACTCGCTGCCCAAACAAAATGCTCCTGACCTTGCTGCAAGCCAGGACCTTGATTTGCCCCTTGTCCCGGGAGCAAGGCTGGGGCAGGGTCCCCATCCAAACTACCCCGTGCTGGGACCAGCTCTTCTTTCCCTCCTGTTTCTGTCCTTCGTGTTCAGACCTGGCGAGTGGCACCTGCTTGAAATTCCTCAGCAGAGCTCCGATTATAGCCCGGGATAGTCCTACTATATAGCACTACCTGCCTGGTCCATGGCCACTACCTCCAAGCAGAGTCACTCCTGCCCACCAACAGGCAAGGTCAATCCCAGCAACAAATACGCTAGAAAAGCTGCTGCTTTCAACCTTCAAATTGGTCATCAGCAGAGCCAGGTCTCGGGAGCCCAAGGCTGGTGCCGTTGCTGCTGGATCATGCTTCTTACTGTCTGCACGGGATCTCTGCAGAAACTGGAATACAGTCCCATATTTTGGTGTTGTGATATTTTTTCCTTTCATCTTGAATTATCAATCCAAGTAGTAAATGTCTGTTCCTCCATCATCCAGAATCGCAGAGCCATGGAAAGATTATCTCTCATTATTTTAACTCCCTTGGTATTGGCAAAGTTTTGGGGGAATAAATACCAGCTCAAGTATGCAGGGTGCCTGGGAACTGGGTTAGGAAAAGATTGTACCAGCCAAGGTGCAGGGGAAATGCATGTGCTGCTCTGGGAAACAAAACAGCTCCAGGAAAGCAACAGCTCCAGGAGGTACGTGATTTAAATGCTGTTGCACCCTGTCACCGTGCTAACCTTCAAGCAGGCAGCAGTGGGACCATTTCTAGAGTAGTTCCCACTGCTGGGAGCCCTCCACACAGTCTTGTTGCAAGTCACTGCTCATGCAGGCACGTTACGAGTGTTTTAGCTTCACACTAATCTGATGTGACGTGCCACATCTGTCCCGCTCGCAGCGTAAGCGTGGACCATGCTAGACGAGGTAGTGCTAGACCTGCAAGCCCTCCTGGCATAGACTTACCTCACACCAGCTGGAGGTACTTTTGTTCCAGGGCTTATGCCAGTTCTCTCCGAGACATAAGCTGGAAGCACTTTTTGCTGCGCTAAATGCGTAAGGATTTCTGCCAGTATCATAATGTCACATGGAAATCTGCTTCTGCACACACACCTGTTATTACAGGACAAGCAAATGATCCTAATGTGAACTTGGCCAAACCTCTCCGGTTTGAATGATCGATGCAAAATTGGAGTGCATACTTCCTCAAGAAGCCCAGTTTAAAGAAACCTCTTTCTCTTGCAGGCTGGCTGTGGTAGGAAAGCATCTCATCCTGGGCTTGGAAATACTGTCTCCAAGCGTGGTCGGGCAGCCCCTGTGAGGCACTGCCTCCCCGCAGCAATACATGCACCTACCCGTGGACCTAGGGATGTTGTGCTGTCCATCTGCAGACAAATCTGAAAGCATTTAGTCCCCCAGCTCTGCTCTGGCCTTAGTCCCTCTTTATCTCATAGCTGAGCAATTTCAGTGCTGCAAACTTACTGCTGAGCATCTCTGGGGGATAGTTCCCCCTCCCGGGGCAGGGTGCTGCCCTCCATGCAGGTTTGCTGCCGGCGTGGCATCCCTGGGCTGAGAGGTGTAACGTGGCTGGGGGATCCTTGCTGTTAAATGGAGGTGGAAAACCTGCACCTTAAACAGGATCCTTGGACAAGGCAAAACACTAGAAGCAGCCCAAATGGGTCGTGGGCAGTGACTGTGACTTGCACTGCACTGGGATGTAAATGTATGAGCTGCGTTGGCCGGCTCAGACACGGGTCCAGCTCCTGCCCGCTGGCCTCAAACGCCACCGCCCAGCTCCCTGGGGTGAAACCAGGATACAGCCTGTGTTGGCCGCACTCCCCTGAAGAGCTGCTTCAGATCTGTTTATAGACACCTGTGAAATCCTCACTCTGCTGAAGTCAAAGACTAAACTCCTGTTGACTTCAAAGGCGGGAGGGTTTCACACTGAGCCTGCATCTCCCATCCCTTCCTCCTCAGATCCTGCTCCTGGAACTTTAGATATCCTTCTCTTTTAATTCTAGATGATTCGTACGGTCTGGAGCTATATTTGGGTTGGAATAGGCTGTGTTTGCCCCCTAGCATCATTTGATGAGCAATTTTAAGCTGGGTTTTGCATCACTTGTCAAAGAGCTGTGTCATGCGTAGGTGCTGTCGGATGTGCTTCCTATAGGGATCTGCTCTGAGAGCAGATGTGTCTGAAGGCATCTGTGCCCTCAGGGGTTTTTTCTTCTGGATTTTAGATTTGTTCTGATGTGGCAAAACATGATATTTATCTGCCTGGAGAGGCACAAAGTTCTGCCCTGGCCCTACAGACCATTGGAGCCCGAGGAATCTGTTTCAAGGGCAGTCCCAACCCTGCCTGTTTCCAGCCGAACTCGATCAAAATCTCCGTGGAACTTCCCACTTTTAACAAATCACTAATTTCTACCAGAAAACTGTTTAGCTCTGAATTTTTCTGGCCAGCAGTGCTGTATCTAGGCTCTAGGAAACAACCAAGAAATGCATTCTCCTTTTCCCCCTTGTATCCCGAAGATACCTGTGAGCCAGCCAGGGATGCTGGGATGCCTCTGAGGAAATACAGCTTGTTCCTCTGGAACTATTTTGAATTTACACAGTGTCACTGAAATTAGAATCTGAAAAACTATCTGTAATTATAATGAAGTTTTTCTCTGCCACTTCATATTTTCTCTCAGCTTCACAATATTCTGATAATTGTAGCCTTTTCCCCGTCCCTCTAGCTTTAATTTGCAGCCCATCACAACGTCAGTTAAGAGAATCAATCTTTAAGGTCATTACCTCAAGCTCTTTCCCAATATGTTCTCCTGTAGTTTGAATAGATTGTGGTGTTCTTCCTTCAGATCTTTATTTTTCTCCTCTGTGACTGATTGAGACAAATTGCCCCGTGGTGAGGAACAAGCCTGACGCTGCGTCCTCAGCGCTGAACGTCACCAGCGCTGGCTCCAGTGAGCACAAAGCGGCCCTGACAAAAATGTGCCCTCTGAAGCATTGCTCGCTGAAGATGTCTGGTAATGATATTGTGGAGTTTCTCACTGCAGCTCCACGAGGGAGTCGGCATTTCTGCAGTTGTGATGCTGAAACCCTAAGGCGGGCCCAGGAAACAAGTGATGCAGAGCATTCCTCCGCGGGCGCTCAATGCACCAGGGTCCTGCCGCCAGCCAGCCTTGGAGGGGCCACCAGCAAACCCACCTCCGCAGCTGGGTTTGCACAGGAATTTGCAGTTTTTCCTGCAAAAAACCACCACGGTGTGTTCATAAGCGATTGCTGGAACCCCAGGCTCCAGAGCTGGCATGAAGACATCCCTCCCTGCCTACTCTCTTGCGCACAGGGCTTCAGCAAGGATCTGAGCCGGGGCTGTCTCCTGCTTCACCATCTTCTTCCACCCGCAAGAAGCCAGACATATCTGCATCCCTGCGGCGACGTGCTTTATCTAATCGGCGTGGTGTGATCCCGTCGGCAAAGCAAACCAGGAGACGTTACCTGTCATGGGTCAGTTTGATCTGTAAGAGCTCCTGGGCTTCCCAGCACGGTGCAGACGCTGCAGCACGTGGGTCTGACGTGGCATCGGTGCAATGTAAGAGATGGGCAATGTCAGAAAAATGTGATACGGCTTTTCATTTCCTCTGCCCTTCAGTGTGTAGCAAGAGCAGTTCAGTGTAATATATAATTATAGCTGTGCAGCAAACAGGGCTGTATATGGAAAGAGCTTTCCCTCCTGCATGCTGGCTATAAATCACCTCTCGACGCCGAGCACTACCTGTAAAAGCTGAAGCTTTTGTTCATGCCTTGGCATCCCTGGTGGGTAGTAACGCTGCACGAGGCTCTGTTTGTATTCAGGCAAACTCTTCAATAATTCCAGATGTCACATATCGATATTTTTTTTATTTATAAAGGCTCAAACTAACTGTTTTGGCCCAAAATTTGACTGTACCTTTACCACTCCTGGGAACCTTGTTGCTCTTCACCCCGCAGCGCTCCGTCCTGCCTGGGAGGCGGCTGTGGGTCGTGATGCTGCTGCCCTATGGGTGTTATTTTTGTTTTCCTGATGGTAGGGCTGCGGAGGTGGCTGCAGGTCTGAAGCTTGCTGTTGTAGTCGCGGCTTTTTATCGCAGTCCTCTGGTTTGTCCCAGGGCTGGGGAGCATCTCGTGTCCCATGGCTGTGGCAGCAGGTGAGGGACAAGTCCGTGGGTCAAGTTAAGCGTCCAGTGAAAAACTGTCCGTAACCACAAACAATTATTTTTTTTTAAAATGTGTTGGCCCTTCACTGGAGATACAGAAAAAGAAGAAAAATCAGTTTAAAGGCTTGAAACATGAAGTCTCAAGTAAAGTATTTATTTTAACACCACCCCCTTATCCCTGTTCCTTTTAAGCAAAGTGAGCTTTTATAACCTTGTTTGGCCACTGTCTAGATGGCATTAAGGATGGCAATAACTGTCTTTTTGGGGGTGGAAAGAGAAAAAATTAGTCAATATATGCTGGAGAAATTGCTGCTGTTCTTCTTCTCGGTGTCTGATCCCGTTTCCCCGAGGACAAAGACCGGAACAGGCAGAGCAGGGGAAGGAGCGGCAGCGGCTGCCTGGTCTGACCCATTTTGCTGCCTGCAGAGGCCCCGGTCCCGGTCCCGGTGGGGCGGCAGCAGCACTGGTCTCTCCCCCCAGCGCTCCACCCGCACAGGGATGTGCAAAGAGCATTTGGGAACCAGGGCACCGAAAGCCCTGGGGGTCCCTGGGGGCAGGGGCTGGCTGCCCCTGGGACAGATCTCTGCTCTCGGTCCCCTCTCTCCATCCTAGGGGAACAGCGTTGCTCCCCATTTGGCTGCCAAAACCACCTCTGATTTGGTGCCTCTGCTGAAATGTCAAAATTCAGACAAACTAGTAATTTTTCTGCAGATTACAAAATCCCAGTGGATCAACCACAAAGCCTGCAGTAAAGGACACATCCTCCCGGCTCTCTTATTTGTGTGCTGGCCCTCATCGGTGCTGTCCCCGGCTCTCATTAGTGGGGATTTATTCCTGCAGCTGGCTCGGTGGGTTACCTGCCCACGCTGCGGGCAGCCCGTGCTGCCCCTGCCCTTTACAGTGGGGTGGGCAGCGGTGGGTGCCAGCGTGTCAGCTCCATCCCCGGGACCCCTACCCTCCCAGGGAGCTGCCTCAGAGCAGCTTCCCGGCTGGGTAAGAAATCAGATTTGCAGCTGATTCCCTGTTCCCTACTTAATTTGGATCCAGCAAAAGCAGGACAGCAAGCAACACTTATTCGGTAGCTGCGTTCAGGTGCAAACCCGTGGGTGCTCACAACCTCGCCTGCGGCTGGGACCAGCGTTTGCTGCTTTCCTGTTTTATTGCACCGCACAGATGCTGCCCCAAAGCTTTTACAACTGCAGGTCCCATCCTGCGAGCGCATCCGTATGATGACTTCTCAGTGGATACACGTGCACAAGGTTATCGCTGGCTCCGATGTGCAGAGCCGGGCGGCAGGGCTGGCCGTGCCGGCAGTGCCAGGAGCCTCCCCGGTATTTGTTTGCTTTCCTTCTTTCCTCTTGTTGACTTTGCAGGAGTGATATGTGCACGCAGGGGACCTGAATACGGATGTCCCCGAACGGCTGGGAGCTGAATCATGCATTGCCTCCTTTTTTTTTTTCCTTCAAACTCGGACCCCGCTGACATTGAATTAAGGGCTTTTATTATCACTTGTGCAGGGATTTTTCTTTTTCCGACTGTTCTCCACAGAGCAGTAGCTGTGCAGCCGTGTACGAGCGAGCTGCCATCCCGACTGCCCCGCTATTAATAGCTGCTTTTCTCTTTCATCTGTGAGGCCCAGCACTTTTATCGCAGGCGAGAAGAAGCTCTTTGGATGTACTTTAGGTGTTTCCAATTCTCCCAGCAATGTCTTCTCCTATTTCAAATTCTTGCTGCCTATTTTATTTCCTTTTATCTCAAATCCTTTTTTCTCCCCACCCAGAAATGATCCCACCAGAGGGCGATTTTGTCGGTAATACTGCTTTTGCATTTTAGACTTTTCAAGGACTAATGAACTTTATTAGATTATAATGAACTTATTACTCAGTGCTGCTGACCTGCTTTCTAAAGAACTTGAATTATTATTTGGAACAGGCCTGTTGAGGGACTGTATTTTTTTGCAGAGCAGCGTGGCTTTATTAACTATTCAGAGTCAGATTTTTTTTGCTTGACTTTAATTATCTAAGATTTGTGAAAATATAGCTGCACTGCATTGATGGAGAGCCAGGGAGCAGGGATGGGGGCTGCTCCATCCTCTGAGTGGGCCGGAGGAGCTGTGCTGCGATGGGTTATTTGGTTCCCATCTCTTGCCTCCCTCCAGACCATCGTCCTCCATCCCGTCCCCAAGGCTCAGGCCCTCTGGCTTCTGGGCTCCAGCTGCGCCAGCTCCCACCCTCAGCAGCCGAGGGACGCTCTTAGTGTAAATCCCCAGCGGATCTTGCACCCCTGTGCTGGCTCTGAGGGTGCTTTGATGCCAATTTCTTAGATTCGGGGTGTCCTTAGCTGAGCTTGAGGGCAGGTGGGTGAGCGTGGCTCTGGAGGACGACTGCTCCCCGCCATCCCACGGGGGTCCCAGCTGGCGGATGGGCAGGCACGTGCTGGGCAGGAGCACTGGGATAAACTCAGGGATGTGGCTTGGAGAGTTCCGGCAATCCCACATCCATCAGTGGCAATAAAACAGTGCCATCAAATCCTGCATGCCGAGAGCAGGGAAAGGCAGCTGGCGCGAGGGGATGATAAACCTTTGCAGCCAACAGTGGGAGGAGCGGGGTCTGAAGGTTGGTGCCGATTAATGGCAGCTCCAGCCCTAGACACTTTCTCGCCCTGGGAGGCAAATCGGTGCCCCCTCCATGAGCAAGGAACTGGCTCGTGTGAGTTAGACTCCCACATAGACTCCTCCAGACCTGCTGTTCCCAGCCCACCAGCGTGTCGGCCATGCACAGCATTCAGGACATGATCCTGGGTTAACAAGGAGACACAGCTGGAGCGTGAGCTGTGCACGAGCCCCTGTGGCTGCGGCTTTCCATCTTTCCATGTACCATGCTTCTCGGTGTGGATCAATTGAGCACCTTGCCCTCCCCAGCCATGCTCTCACCATCTTCTCTTGCTCGGCGGGTTTTGGTTCCCAATTTTCACCTTTTGCTGCCTGCCTTCTGCTGTGTAAATCCTTGACATTGTCTCTGCGTGCTGTGACTCCTCATCAGTCCTGCTGTGCGGCTTGGGTTTGTGTTAGTGTTTTCTCAAACCCTTTTAAAACTCCTGGATGTCTGTGCTCTTGCAGCACTCCCTCTCTGCTCGGTGGCACGATGGTTTATGAGCGGTGGGGGGGATGTATGCGGAGTGAATGGATGAGTCAGGCGCTGGCAGGGCACCGGTTCATTGCAAATCAATTTTCACCTGCCTGAAGCCTGCGCTGCCAGTTCAGAGGAGAAAAGGGAGTGTGCGGGGGAGAAAGGGCTGAGGAAAGAGCCTCCCCTACACCAGCCAGCCATCAGGATTTGGCTGCAGCCCTCTCCCGAGTGGCAGAAGAGAGGAACAGCCAGAGCCGGGGAGGAAGAGAGGAAAGATAGGTCCTGGCATGAATCCCCAGCCACTGAGCAGCAAGAGAAAAGCATGGGCGGAAAAGAACAAGCCGCTCCCTGCTGCATCATTTACATCAGGGTGAGATCCTGAAGGAGAGGCAGGAAAGGTGCCCAAAACGTGCCCTCTCTGGGGGTGTTTTGCTGGTGGGTGGAGGCTGAGGTTGCTCGGTGCTCCCAGGAGCCAACAACTGACCCAAAAAATGCCAATGAGTGAGGGTATCGCCCCACGGAGGTGGCTGTAGGACACCCTCCTGCAGCACAGCATCTCCACGATGCTTGGGGCACCTTCTGACCCCTGTGGCATGGACAGCTATGGGGCTGGGGACAACATCTATGGTACGCTGGGAGCTTGTGGGCAAGCAAGGGGTGAGAGGTGCTGCCAGGACCGGGGGAGACCTGCAGCCCTTCCCTCCCTGCCCCCTGCAGTGGTACCCGAATCCTCAGCCTTGCTCCTGTGCAGAAACCCACCCTTTTCTGGACGATCAGCAAATGTTGTGTTGCTGTGGCATGGCACCTGGAGCAGGGCCAGCTGGAGCCTGGGGGCTCTGTGGGGAGCCTTGAAGGGCATGGTAGGAGGGAGCTCTCAGCCCAGCTTTGGGATTCGGGTGCTGCCAATGCTCTTGGGATGAGGATGGGCCCTCGGCATCTCTGCCTTCACCCTGTGAGCGTGGTACCCCGCTTTGTCCCTGGATGCTGGCTGCTGTCTTGGGGTGATGCAGCAGGCTCCTTAACTCTTGCAGCATTCCCTGTTTGCCTTGTTGCAGGAGCACTTGTCTCCCAAAAATGCCCCCATGTTGTGCCAGGAATGTTTTTTCCCTAATGCTGCCCGGGGAGATGGAGAGCTGTGACCGTGGGGTGCATGTAGGTCTGGCACATGGGGTCACGGCAGCGGGGAAGGACTCACCAGCTCCTGGCAGACAGAAGATGTTGCAGGGCAGTGGTGGCAGGAGATCCGAGTGCTGTATGGGGAAAGAGCCCGCATAAACCTGCCCTGCCTCTGGGGCAGAGCTCACACGGAGCACTGCCATCCCCGTGGGCTTCAGTGGAGACCCAGAGCTTGACATAAGCCAGATGGCTGCTCTGCGTGGGGGTTCATAGTGTCTCTTCACTGCCTTGAACCCATTGAGCTGAGGTGCCCTCGTCGACAAAATCCATGGCAGAACAAGGCACCCAGTGCCTCTTTCCGAGGCCTTGGCTGGCCCCATGCTCCCGTGCTAACCTTCCTCTCCAGCAAGCCTTGCTGGGGACCCTGCGG
Source organism: Aptenodytes patagonicus (assembly GCF_965638725.1). Classification (NCBI taxonomy): domain Eukaryota; kingdom Metazoa; phylum Chordata; class Aves; order Sphenisciformes; family Spheniscidae; genus Aptenodytes; species Aptenodytes patagonicus. Next base: position 20,590,048 of record NC_134960.1, on the reverse strand, counting down.
AGTCCTGGAGTCATAAATCAGAGGAATGAGCTTTTTTTTACCTTCAGCTGCTAAAGTTACAACAAAACAAGCAAAAAGCCTCCTTGCGGCATCCCTCCACGCCAGCGTGCGGGAGGGCACCAGCTAAGAACAGTCGGGAGGGTTAGCAAACACACCTCCGTGCCCAGGCCGGCAGGACATTGCTTTGTGGTCTTTGGGAGTCATAGGGATGAAATACTTGTGAAATGTGTAAGCAGAGTCCCAGGCAGCGTTTGGTCAAGGACAGCCCAAATGCTTTTCACGTGCTCGTGGCATCCCTGAGCCTGTTCCCGAGCTGCCTGGGTTTTGATCAGCCGAGACATGATGCAATAAACAACTTGGGTGACCCCTGACAACAGAGCAAAGATAACGGTGACCTTTTCTTCTGTAATTATCTTTTCTCATAAAAACCACATGCTGAATTTAATAAAACAGAGAAGGGAAACAATGACTTCATATATGCTGCCAAATAGGAGCCTAATCCATCCCTCCAAACCCAGGGAGATCTGGGACCCCTCTCGGCACTCAGGAGGAGGCGATACTGGTGGCTGGATCCGGTTTGCATGGCGGGGTGATGCTGGCTTTCAACACGTTACAGCTCATCTGGATGTAGGGGAGATGTGAATTGGGCAGGCGGTTCGAGCAGCAGACAACTGTATATGCAGGAGAAATATTTTTTGTTTCAATGCAAGGTGCGATTTGGCCATCACCTGACTTCAGGACCCGGGATTTCACCCAGGGTCCGAGAGCCCAAGATGCTTTAACGGCATTGCCCACAGCTCTGCTCAGCGAGGGCAAGTAATTGGGGAAGAATTGCTCGGGATGTCTATGTGCCTGCCCCGGACCCCCAGCAAGCCGGGTTTGCAGTGCCGGTGGTTTCCCCCGTATGCAGATGGGGTGTCAGAGTCTAGCTCTGCGCTGCCCGTAACGCAGCATTCAGCACAGCCTGTTGCTGTCGCAGGTGCCAGCCTGCGAAGCGCTCCACGTAGGCAGCAAAACGTGGGCGGGGTGATAAATAACGTACCAGAGATTTACATGACCCTGCAGCTATAAAGCTAAGGGGAAGAGTTAGCGCTGGGCCACTCGAAAATTATGGGGCATCGTAAAAGCAGCCCCTTCCACGCTGCTGCTGAACTCCTGGCGGGGGAGGGTGCTGCTCGAGCTCACGTCCACTCCGAGACCGATGTTGCTTCATCCTGGCTGTGAGCCGCCAGGGAAGGGTGCGTGGCCAAACTGGTATCTGTTAGAGGGGATCACGGGTGGGGAGACAGCCCCGGGACAAGGAGAGGGAGCAGAGGAAGGGGCTGAATGGTGCAAGGAGCAGCGTAGGCGCCCGCCTGCCCTCCGCCCCAGCTGAAGACAAGGGGAGCGGTGCGGCTGGTTGCAGAGATGTCAGCACGCAGGGACCAGTGCTCCCGTGGCGGAGTCCGGCCCTGAGCACTGCCCAAAGCAGCTGTGGGCCGAGCCAAATGCTGTCAGTGTGGCCAAGCTGGGTGTAGGCACCCAGGGTGGTAGGGTGCCAGGGAAGGGATGCCTGTGATCCCCCTCGACTCGTGAGCCAGGGCTGGGTTATTAACGGCTGGGCTGTATTAGCACCTTGCAAAGCGAGTCAGCCAGCGCGCTCGCTCCCAGCCTTTTTTCATGTTTTATTTAAACCTCACATTTCTTCTTAGTGCTGCCAGGGAAAGAAGGTGCCCGTGAATCTCCGAAGGCTTGTGTCCTGATCCTGCCTTTCAGATCCCATTAGAGTCCACATAATGTTTACTCTGGGGTGGCGATAGGACTGAAAGCTGGAGGCAGGGCGAGGGCAGCTGCCCGCAGGGCAGAGCTGCTGGGCTGCGGGGACGGCCCCTTTCCAGTCATGGCTGCTTCACTCCGGAGCTATTGCACCTCGCTCGTGTCCTTTATACAGAGCAACTTTAATTTATAGCGTGCCCTGCTTATCACTTGATCTCAGACCGTGCTCTATTACTTAATCTAAGACCTCTGTCCACTTTGAGTGGGATCATCAGACATGCTGGATAACATCACGTGCGGAGCAGACGGCCCCTTTATATCCATTCCCGTCCGTGCACGCGTTGGCTGTGAGCACCCATGCGTGGTGCAGGGGACATCGGGGCCCTCCCCATGGCCAGCAATACCTGTGCATCAAGGTGGGACTCAGCACCAGGTCTTTCCCAAAACAGCTGGGACCTTCGCAAGGAGAAGGGGCAGGTGGGCAGAGCCAACCGCTCGGGCAGCGGCAAAAGGAGACTGGTGCTGCTGGATGTGCATTTATGGATGGATATCACTGGCAATTATGATAATGGCTGGGGTATCCAAACTTGACACCTTCCTCATGGATGATGAATAAGCTGTCTGATTCCTGTTCATTTTTTATTCAAAACTTCAACACTGGCTAATCCGGAGCTCCCAGTGCTAAATGCTAATGAGAAATGTGTTGCCTGACTCCCATACTTAACAGCAAAGCAACTCCCGGGATCAAGGGGGTTAAGTATTGAAATTGTCTCCTACATTAAATAATTAGTAGACAAACAGATTGACTTCTCAAGCCATCACGGGCCCCATCTGTTCCCTGCGCATTTGCTCCCTCTCTCTTTGCTTGATCAGATAATCGGGTAGGGCTTCACTGAGCGGCACTTTCCTTTATTTGGGCAGTTGCAGCGTGTCGGGAGGGGAAATACAATGTTGTGGCTCTAATTGAGGCTGGCTACGAAGCCGGAGTGGGAGCACACTGCAAGGAGATGGTAGCAGCAAAGCCACGGCGAGACGGCTGGTGTCAGCTCTTGGGTTTGCTCTGAGAGCCGAGGTGGGAGGTAATTAGGCAAATGATGCGAGGGGCGAGGGAAGCGGTTGGGCTTGGTTTGAATCTTTGCTGAAAGAAGGTATGAGCCCAAATCTCTGTGCGTGGGTACACAGGTTGCACGGACACGCGCTTGGAGGGAGAAAGCAAGGGCAGAAACCCTGGAGAAATAATCCGGACGTGCTTCGGTCCAGCGTACACCAAAATAGCGTGAAATACAAACTCCGTGGCCCAACCAGAAGGGAACGCTTTAAAAGGCCATTTGCTGCACTGCAATATTTTTGTAAATGTTTCAAACAGGGGTTTGAAAGCTTTTATTCTTTTATTTCCTCTTTGGTGCTAATGCTTGAAGGTTTCCTGTAATTGCTTCCCTGTTTTTACTGCTCTGTGGCTTTTCTGAAATATTTTTGTTTTAATTACAATATTGATTTAGATACAATGTTAAGAAGACCCCTGAAAAAAGTAAATGAAAAGCAATTACTAGAGAGTGCTTTAATGGAAAGGAGCCTCACGTGGGGAATCAGCCCAGACCTCAGCAGTTATTATTATTTATGGAGCCCTGGAAACAAGCACTTGGCCAGCCTGGCATGAAGAGTTATAGATGGGCAGGCTGTTTCCATCAATAAAACACCCAGGTGTTCGCCCAGCGCCCGCAGACAGGGACCTGTCCATGTCCAACTCCCGGAGGAAGGCTGCCCGTACCGCTCCTCTGCACGCCTGGAGCAGCGTTTGCACCCCAAATGAGCCCCGAACCACTTGGTAAAGCCTTGGCTTTGGCAGAGCACAGCGGGTCCCAGCCTGCGGGAGGTCAGGAACGTACCTGCTGAGAACAGGGCATCCAGGTTAATCCTACCAAAGGCAATTTGAGCACGAAGCCACTTAGGCAACCTTTTGTGGCATGTTTTGTTTTGATTTTTTTATTTTAAAGACTCTCCCATAAGGCTGTTGCCGTGACAGATCACTATTCAGCTGGAATGCCGTGTGAGGGTGATGTGGGCTGGGGAAAGAAAGGCAGGCTTTGAGAGAGGAGGTGAATGTTATCTTGTCAAGGTAATAAAAGAAATGAACCCGAGGCATGCCATAAAGAGGAAGTTGCCTTTTTCCTAAAACACGTAAGACACATTGCTGGGAAAACTCTATTAAGGATTTTAAAAGGTGAAAACCTTTCATCCAGTTGACTCTTGAGAAAGGTTCCTCGGCACCGAATAGATAAATAGAGGTCTTTGCCCTTAGCTATTCTAATATGAAAGGAAAGTCTTATGAATACTCGCCAGATTAATGAGACAGAGGACTCATAAATACGTCAGAAAAACATAATAGTTGGAGATGAAATAGATGCCTCCTTGGGATGCAGATTAATATTCACAAGGCTGAGGGGTTTGCCAGAGGTTGTCCCCCCCAGGGTGGGCTGTGGCCCTGGCCAGCCGTGCCAGGCAGGGTGCCCGCTGCCCCACGCCAGGGCTTGGCCTGGAGGAAGGCGCTCATCCTCTGACGAAGGTTTCACCTTGCAAGGGCTTGGCCAGGGCAGGCAGAGGAGATGGCCTTTGCATCCCTCCAGGATGGCAGGGCTCGGCCATCCCACATCAGCAGAGTGCCTTGCAGCTGGGTTTTGTCTGCTGTAAAAATCCGCTCTTTATGGTGTGTAGATTTGGATGCTCGTGGTTTGCCCGGGTAGGAGCAAGTCCAGGCTGCAGAATGAAGAGCAGCAGCTCCCTTGGCGTGTTCCCAAGATACACTGTAGCCTATAGTGGACCGCTGTCGTGGTCCAGCATCCTACAACAGCCCTGTAGACGCAACTCCTTGCAGAAGTTGTCCCAGAAGTTGGCAAAACAGTATCTGCTGCAGGTCCTCTGCTGCACTGGGCATCTCTGCAGAGCGTGGCCGGGGCTGTGGGGTGCTCTGCTTGAAACAAGGAGTCACTGAGAGGCACGGGGTGAAGAGGGGAGCGGGGGACGACGCCCTCTGTGCTCGCTCGGTGGGTGCTTGCAGAGAGCCTGCTTTCTGGGGAGGATGGGGAAAATGGTAGTTTTCTCCTCCTGGCTCTTTTCCTTTCACAGTTTGCCCAAGGTGTTCAAACCCTGCTGCGTGTAGGTGACCCCTGCAGTGACAACTCCCCCGGGCTGCTCCTGCAAGCCCCCGGGAGCTGTGAGCCCCAGGGGCTGGCGACTCCACGTGTTCAGGCTGGGAAAGGGAGTCGAGGAGCTACCCTGGGCTCTGCAGCTATTTCTCCTGTGGGTTGCACAGAAACCATGTCATTTCTTGCTGACAAATGCTCACAGGCTTGTACCGGGGGCAATCCTGCGTGCGGTCCCCTCCTGCCTCCGCATCCCCCAGGAAACACCCAGCACTGGGAGCAGGGACTAGCGGCGGCATTAGCCTCATAAATACTGAATCAGGGCTGCCGGGAGGAAAGGGATCCTAAAAGAAGTTGCATGTACGACATGGCGAGGTACTTCATGTCGTACAAGTGAGGCAGAGCCACGGGGCCACCACAGGAGTGCGGCCCGTCCCAGGGAGCAGCCCCACAGCGAGGGCTGCACGCAGGCGGGTTACGCTTTGCCATGGCCACGCCGAGGTTACAGAACGGTGTTTAACAGTGTCAGGCTGGAGTTTTAAAGTGCAAGCTGAAGGTGATGCTCACTGCTGGCCCGAGGCTTGTGGGCATCTCGCCTCCTTACACCCGCCGTGCAAGCCTGTAGCTGCGAGGACCAGCACGCAGGGTCGGATCTGCCCTTGCGTTCACCCTCCCGCCAGCCTCTGTGTGTTCCAGGGATTTTGGGAAACTCCCTGGGGATGTCAAGTCGCTGCATGGGAAAATAGAACAAGTCCCTCCAGCGGTCACTGTGGTACTCTGGGGGCAAGGGATGGGCAGGAGGGGATGCAGTTGAGCACAGGGCGCAGGGATAAGCTGTGGCATGGGCAGGGGGAGATGGGCAAAGGCTCCCGAGGGCTTGGGGAGCTCATCCCCAGTGGAAACAGCCCCGCATGTAGGTGTTTAATAGGACTATTGCATCAAGCGGCACTGCATTAATCACCATGGTAACACGGCAGTGGTAAACAGTCTGAAATCATCCCGGAAAATATCACGCCAGTGTTCACATCGGCCCTAATACGAATTAACAACCAAGTTGGCAATGACTCAGTGTAGCATAAACCGCAGCCATGGCATCGGAGAAGTCCCCCAAAGGGTAATTGTGGAGTGTGCCAGCTGGAGAGCGAGCCCCGCACCCCCCGAGAGCGGGGTTTGCTGGGTGCTGTCCCGTACAGGCATCCCCTTGCCTGCGGGCAGCTTTGGGAAGGCTTGAGTAAAGCAGCTAGAAATACCCAGGGCAGAGCATCTCCTCCTGCCTGCCCCGTGGGACATGCTGCGGTATGCGGACAGAGACTCGGGGCTGTGGCAGGACCTGCCACCGGGCTGCTCGGGTGGCCTTGTTCCCCTCGGTGCTGCTCATCGTCACTTGGCATCTCTGCAAAGATGGGCAAAAATTGGCAAAATTGGCAAAATTGGCCCTTCCCATTGCAGCAGCTGAACCAGCAGCTCACTGTGGAGTTCAGCCCAGGGCCAGGCTTCACCAGCAGGAACCCCAAAGGATTTACACTGTAAAACCTCCTTCGTAGCACTCTGTCTGGATTTCATCCTCATCCCTGGCTGGATGACAGCCCACCATGTGCTGTTCCCCCTCCGTTGGACCCAGCAAGTCAGTGCCTCCCTGGCACGTCGCATTAGGGTCCCTGACCATCCTGCCCCCCAGCCACTGGCAAGCAACAGTAGTGGCTGAAATACGTCCTCAAGCACAGTGTGTGCTGCTGGTTCCCAAAATCACCTCCCTTGGGGATGTCCCTAAGCTCTCCTGAGACGTAAGTCTTGGCAGAAAGCTTTACACAAGCTCCCAAGGTATTTGGGGTATCCTGGAGGAGAGCACCTCTGCAAGCCCCCATGGCAAGGATTTGCAGTTGATTGCAGCTTCACCAAATCGGTGCCTCAAGTCTTTTCCTGTCTTTCAAATGTCGCTGCCTGAGGCCAACACCTGCCCTGGCACATACATGGAGATTGTATCCCAAAATTGTTGGCAAAGGGGAGAATGGGGGGGTCTGCGGGGACCGGGGTACCACGCGCAGGGAGCTCCGTGCGGGGATCAGCACAGGGTGGGAGATCGCAAGGACAGAGGGATCGCACCCAGGTGAGCAATTTTATCAAGCACTAACAGCAAAATAGGGAGAAGGGAGGCCTTGGAAATTTGTGGTCGGAGTCTAAATGAAGGCGTTGCGCCCCAAGCGTCCCCCCCCGGGCCCTTTCATCATGCAGTGCTAACCCCAGCTCTGCTCTCTGCGCTGACCCCCCCCACGTGGGGAGCGGATGACGGTTGCGATCCACAGCCAAGCCTTTCACTTATCCCCTTCGCTCTTTATAGGACCCTCCAGACATCCCTTGAGACCACAGAGCACCAAGGACACTCATGACGCCTGTAATTGCCTCCAGATCTAACTGCTTTCAGCTTAAAGCACCGCAGTCAGGAGCTGAGCTCTCAGTCCTTGAATTCAGACATCAGATCTCATTCTCCACTGAAAAAAGGGTACCAAAAGGGCAGCCCTCCCATCCTGGGCATTGCCTGACTAACTTACCCTGCACCTGAGCTCTGCTCTCAGCCCCAGCCAGGCTCCGTGGCAGGTACTAGGGGTCTTGGGGCTGCCTGGGTGCAAGTGTACTGGGTCTGTGCTGGAAGGGCTGCCCCAACCACGGCTCGATCTCGGGTTCAACAAGGAGCATTTTGCTTTTCCTGTTACGATTAATCCCTCTTGGTCCAATAGATGCATGTGTTGATTTGTCTGGTTTCAAACTGCCATGCTCCCTGCCTCCCTTCTGCGGTCTGGGTGCTCTGAAAGGTGCTGTGTAAATTATTGCAATATAGTCACGATACTTGTGCAGCACTTGTGTTACCCGGATGGCAGAGGGCTGGGTTTGGGACCTTTCCACCAAGCCTGCAAAGGTACCAAACTCCCGTAGTTTGGGATCTTCTTAAGATCGGCTCCAGCATGAAAGCAGGATGGCACCTGCCGCATCCCTGCCGTGGGTGATGCTCGCCCCCAAACGAGCATCTCGCTCGCACGGAGAGGGGAAACAACCGTAACGTGCTAGCAGATGCTGTCACCGTGCCGGGCCTTTCCATGATGTCAGCCACCGTGTTAGTCATCGTCATGGAAACAAGGAGCTGGTGTTAAACAACAGGAGCCATCCCCAAAAAGCACCCTGCCATGCAGGTCTCTGCAGCAGGACCAGCTGCCCAGGGGGAGATGACTCAGGGTAAAGTTGGACCTAGCCAGAAAACAGCCCAGCAGCTTCCCTCAAAGTGAATTCCTGGCACTGCCTAGGGAGAAGCAAGGAAGGATGGGGACCCCAATGGCCCCAGCCCTGTTGTCACCTTGTCATGCAACAGCTCACCTGGGCAGGGAGCTGGGGGAGCCACCAGAGCAGCCCGAAGGCCACCTCATCCCTCCCTGCTGGGTCCAGCCCAGCGTGTTGCACCAAAGAAGGGACCCAGAGCCAGTTTTGGTCAAGATGTGCAGTGGGTGATGCCACACACCATGAGAAAATAACAAACGATCCCCCTGCAGCAGCTGTACCGTGCACCGCGGGTCTCATTCCCAGAGCCGCTGTACTGGGATGTGGCTGGGCTCATGTCCCTACGGCCACCAGCCAGCCCCGGGAGCCTGCTGCGCCATCAGCCATGCAACCAAAATCTTGAAGCCTCAGCAGTGGGGCGAGGTGCATGCAAATACCAGCCTCTTCAGGTCATCTGCAGTTTCTGGGAGGGAAAGCCCCATGGGTTTATGAAAGGCAGGTCCTGCTTGACTAACCTAATCTCCTTCTATGACCAGGTGACCCGCTTAGTGGATGAGGGAAAGGCTGTGGATGTGGTCTACCTGGACTTCAGTAAAGCCTTTGACACCATTTCCACAGCATTCTCCTGAAGAAACGGGCTGTTCATGGCTTGGACAGGTGGACTCTGCGCTGGGTCAAAAACTGGCTGGACGGCCGGGCCCAGAGAGTTGTGGTGAATGGAGTTAAATCCAGTTGGCGGCTGGTCACGAGCGGTGTTCCCCAGGGCTCAGTTTTGGGGCCAGTCTTGTTCAATATCTTTATCAATGATCTGATGAGGGGATCGAGTGCACCCTCAGTCAGTTTGCAGACGACACCAAGTTGGGCGGGAGTGTTGATCTGCTCGAGGGTAGGAAGGCTCTGCAGAGGGACCTGGACAGGCTGGATCGATGGGCCGAGGCCAACTGTATGAGGTTCAACAAGGCCAAGTGCCGGGTCCTGCACTTGGGCCACAACAACCCCACACAGCACTACAGGCTTGGGGAAGAGTGGCTGGAAAGCTGCCTGGCAGAAAAGGACCTGGGGGTGCTGGTCGACAGCCGGCTGAACATGAGCCGGCAGTGTGCCCAGGCGGCCAAGAAGGCCAATGGCATCCTGGCCTGTATCAGAAATAGTGTGGCCAGCAGGAGCAGGGAAGTGATCGTGCCCCTGTACTCGGCACTGGTGAGGCCGCACCTCGAATACTGTGTTCAGTTTTGGGCCTCTCACTACAAGAAGGACGTCGAGGGGCTGGAGCGTGTCCAGAGAAGAGCAACGAGGCTGGTGAGGGGTCTGGAGAACAAGTCTGATGAGGAGCGGCTGAGGGAACTGGGGTTGTTTAGCCTGGAGAAAAGGAGGCTGAGGGGAGACCTCATCGCTCTCTACAACGCCCTGAAAGGAGGTTGTAGCGAGGTGGGGGTCGGTCTCTTCTCCCAAGTAACAAGCGATAGGATGAGAGGAAATGGCCTCAAGTTGTGCCAGGGGAGGTTTAGGTTGGACATGAGGAAAAATTTCTTCACTGAAAGGGTTGTCAAGCATTGGAACAGGCTGCCCAGGGAAGTGGTTGAGTCCCCATCCCTGGAAGTATTTAAAAGACGTGTAGATGTGGTGCTTAGGGACATGGTTTAGTGGTGGACTTGGCAGTGCTAGGTTAACGGTTGGACTTGATGATCTTAAAGGTCTTTTCCAACCAAAATAATTCTATGATTTTAAGAGCTGTTGGTGTCCGCACCATGTCCCCAGGCTTTGTGCCCATGAGCCCACCAGTCCAGTGCAAGGAAAGGTTTCTTTCAGAAAGCCTTTTTCCATATCAGTTTTTAGTATTTGTCTATTAAGACCTCAAATCTCCTGCTTGCCCCTCTTAACTTCTCTTACTGAGTTTCTTCGTGCTGTAATTTCAGAGGCAGTTTCAAGGTTAGAGCAAACTCCTCATGCTGCAGTGACTGCAGCTCTCCGGGGGAAGGTTAAAGGATGCAAATTGTTGACAGAGGGCTTTTCAATTTAGCATGCAAAGATTTGATGGTTGAAAGGTGAAGCTAGACAAATCCAGGGTAACAGGACGGGTGATCAGCAATTGGAACAATTTGCCGAGGCTTGTGATGGATTCTCCTTCACTGATGATTTTAAAATTAAGATTGGATGCTTTTTCAAATGATGTGGTCACGTTCAAAAAGCATTAATTCGGGGAAACGCTTCAGAGGAGTTCAGACTGGTCCTACCTACGAAGCTATGAGCCCTGCATCCCTCTTAGGCTTTTCCGTATCTCCTCTTTCTCAGCCTTGAGCATATAATTGCATGGTCCATGGGGCTGCCACGGGTCACCTGGCAGAGAGTTGCTAACCTCTCTGGATGCCTGTGGGTGGCCCAGAGCGGCCCCAGCCAGCTCCTTCAGCCTCCCACCGCCTCCGCTCGTGGCCCTCGTCACTGCAGCAGCGTGGGCTGAGCCCACCGCGGGGCTGCCCCCGACGCGGTGGTTCACCCAGCTCCCTCCCGCCTCGCTGATGCCCTTTGTCGCCAAAGCCTCCGGGAAAGCTGGCTGGCCTCGGCAGGGTGAGAGCTTTGGGAAGCCACTGTGCTTATCAGCGGCGTCTCACCTCTGCTCGGAGCTGCCCCCAGCCATCCCTCCAGCTTCAAATGATGGATGGCATCTCTGCCTCGGTCCCTCTCACAGACTGATCCCACTTTTCGTTAAGTACGACCTCCTGCAGCAAATGCCAACTTTTCCCCCTGTGAATATTACTGTATCAGAGCACGGTACAGAACATTTTGGCTCAGCGGCACCAGTGCACGTACCCGGCAGCCAGCTCCTCCCTGCTCACTGACACTCGATGCTACAAAGAAACGGGGGAGTTTTTACGTTATTTTTATTGCTTAATGTTTTCAGCGCATGGTCTCCAGAATGACTGTCCTCTTCCCTGCTCTGTAATTTGGATGTGCCTCTTGGGTTCATTTAAACTGTTTGCCTTGCTCTTTCATTTCTTTTTTTCTACTGCAATGTAGTGCCCAGCTGACAGATCTTGAAAACAACATCCAGTCCTCCATCCTTCCAGTGCTACATGCACCGCGGCTGCCGGCCTCGCAGCACGCTGGGCAGCCCTGGCCAGACCAGGGCCACCTTTCCGGGGGTGTAAATTTGTTCCCCCCAGTTTCTCACTTGTATTTTTGGCTTTTCTACCTGCATGAGTGCCTGGTGATGTCCCTGGGTTCTTAGCACTGGTGAGCACTGGTTTTCCGTGCTTGAAAATTGGTGGGGTCCACCTAGTTACCATTAAGCGGTGGTGGTGTTTATTAGCAATAATTGCAGTCGCGCTCATCATACTTTTTTATTCTTTGGGTACAATACGGGCATCACCTTCCAGCTGTACACTGAGACTGCCGAGAGCAGTTCAGCCTCTCCTGTGAGCACGCCCCAGTTGAGCACTGCCAAACTCACGTGAAATGCAACAGCCAGGGAGTGAGAGTCTCTATATATTTTCATCATTCTCTTGCTTTTCATTTAATTTAAAGCTGTGTCCTTCATAACTTTCAAAAAACCACTGTGTAGCCTTCTTGAGCATTCAGACCTAAGAATCCTTGTTTTGTGCCGTATGGAGAGAAAGTAATGAATGTCTCTAGCTTAATGGTCTAAAAGTCTTTCTTGCTGTGCAAAAAAACCCAGCATCCCCAAATCCATTTTCGTTTATAACATTATGAGTAATTCTACTGGCAGCGGTTTTTCCTTCCCGTATATATTTATTAGAGGGAGAAATTCCCCATCCTAAAATAATGTTCTTGCTCGGATCAAATAGTTTTCAAACTCCAACTCCGTGTTTAACCCTTTCATTGCTTCCCACATGCTGTTTCATCACACACCGTGTGGGATGGAGTGTTCCTCTCAGAAAAGGTGACACCTGGGAACGCAGAAAGCAGCCGCAGCAGATGACTGAGAAGCAGACTGAGGCAGTGCTCGGAAAACAAAATTGGAGCAACTTCAGAGTGAGCTGTGCCATTTTTGCAAGAGCAGGAAGCCACAAGGACTAGCACCCTTCTCCCCAAAGACCAGAGATCTGCCTGTGCTCCTCAACTAATGACCATGAAGTTGTAATTAGGGTATTGCCATCTGTATGCAGACATCCTGAGCTCGACTGGGCTGCTAGGGGACACGGGCGGGTGTCCGAGTCCAGCTAAGGGGACTCTGCAGAGTGGGCTGAAGGTATCTCTGAGCTCTTATGGACCTCAACGTGGTGGTAATCGCGCAATGGTTCATAGCTTCTTCTCAATGTGGTGGTAATTGCACAATGGTTCATAGCTCCTAAGACCAAGTTGCCTGCGGAGGGGCCACCTCCCAGCTAAGCCTGAAGGTAAGGGGCCTTGAGAGGAGGGGATCCCCCCTGTTTTCTGATAAAATATTCCTGTGGCATCTATTTCTGGCAATGCGGGAAGGAGAGGGAGAGAAGCAGGTGCTGCCTGGGAGGAGGAGGATGAGGCCACCATGGATGGGGCTAGAGACTTCAGAAATCTTGGTCTGCTCTGACTGTTTGTTGGTGACTGGGGGCACCGTCTTCCGATGAGCAGGGTATTTTTCATCATGTCGGTGACAAATGGCTCTCGGTTGAGTAGAAAAATGGTTTATTGATTAGCTAGCAGAGGTGCATGCGGGGATTGCACCACTAACGAACAGCGCCTGTTCTGCCAGCTGCTCTCTGCGGGCGCTGCTGGGGAGAGGCGGGGGGACTTGGCCAAGTGTGGCCTCTTCCTCCTGTGGCCACGGGTCCTGCAAAATAGAGAATGCCATGTAGCAGAGCTTAGGGGAGCCTTGTCCTGCTTCTCTCTCTGGCTCCTTTTTGGGGCTTGCTAAACAGGGACATGTCACTGTCCTCGTAAGCAGGCGACCCCCTGGCTTCCAGGGACTATCGGTGGCAACCTCCGATATGCAGCAGGACCACCTTTGCAGGTTACCTCTTGGCAGTCAGACCCTCTGCTTTCCCATGTCTCTCTTTTCCGTGTCCACCCAGTCTAAACCCAGCTCTAGCAAAGCACTCCAATGCTTGGTTTTAAGCAGGCAGCAGTCCTGCTGAACTTGGCTGGTCTATCCAAACCAAAGATGTTTGGATGCTGCGGGGCAGGAAGCCACACCAGTTGTCTGAACTGCCTGGGAAGACTGCAGTTTTGAAGGATTTCTCCCTACTCAGAGCTTCGTCACTGGAAAAAAACAGCCCAGTTACTTTGTTTTCCCTTTTTTTTTTCATCTTTAGCCTCCGTGTGTCTACCCACAACACACCTTGAGCAAGTTGAGCATAATTAATCACAGTTTGCTTCCCTGTGTTCGCATGGGATTCCTAATCCGCAGTAAATCCTTTGGGGAACAGATGCAATTATGAAAGAAACGCTTATTAAAAAGAACTATATGTGCCATAAGAAAATGTCAGGACAATTGTCCTTTAGTTGTTTGTAATGTTGCCAGCTGTAATATACGATCCTAGTGCTACGTCCCAGCTGTCTACGTCCCCTGGTACAGTGTGCTTCAGCGATAGCTTGTGCTGGATTTCACGTGCAGCTGCACAAGGCCCCCAGATTTCAGCTGTTCTTCCTTCTCTCTCCATCCTGCGAGCACCTATTCTTAACTCATCAAGCAAAAGCCTGTCACAGCCACGAACTTCCTGTAGCAAACACTATTTTTGATCTCTCCTGACTGAAATGGATGATGAGCTGCTTGGAATTAATATCTTCTGCACGTGTCAATGTGACCAGCCACTGGAAGAAGATATATTTGACAGCGGTTTGTTGGTTTGACTGGCTTGGCAGAAGAAGGACCACAGCAACTGAGCTGCGAATGTGTACCACGCTTTTCCATCTAGTGGCATTTTCTTGCCTGGTAAGGAGTGAAGGAGGAGGTTACAACCAAAATCCATGTGTTGGGGCTTTGTTCAGCATTCCTAAGGTGGCATTAACCACCTGAGGACAGCAAGTCTAAGGAAATGAGGACTTTGGGGTTGTGCTCTTGGATTTGGCCAACCAGTTTTTCACTCTGTGGCTTAGCTTTTCACCCGTAAGACTGATGAAGTAATGTCAGTCCACTTCCCCAGAGACTTTGAAAGAGCAGCCAAACAGATACAGACAAAGAGATCTCCAGGAAAGCTCTTTAACAGCACAGTTGGGTAGCCCGTGACCGAGGCCAAATAATTCTTGTGCATGGGATGGTGCTAGAACAAGGAGCAACTTGTCTTGGAAGAAGAAACAGAGGAAAAGGGAGATGGTTTTGCTATATGTATTAAGGATGCGCATGCTTGCTGCAAGCGCTGGAGAAGAAAGGGATGTGGGACCTACTGAAAAACTATGAGTGATTAGTAAATACGGTCGCATATTGTGAGGCTGCTGACCTCAGCCTTAAGGTGAAGCAAGTCTTTTTGTGGGCAGATAGCAGAACCATCCAAACCTTAGGAAACAGAAGGATGGGAAATGGAGCAGGGGCTGTCTCAGGTCAGCTCTAGCTCATCACTGACCTGGGGGAGAGGAGGAAAGACTGCAAGGACTAAAAGCTGGGTCATGTTCCCAACAGCAAGTTGGGTGGCATGAGCAGGCAGGGACAAAAGCAGACAGCTCAGGGTGTGAAATGCTGTGCAATAAACAGGGATTATAAAGGGTAATAAGGATCAGTTGCAGTTAAGTAAAGTATTTTCAAACTGACGAAGGCCAGAACTTCATTCTCAGTTAGCGAAGGGACTGGCAGAAGCCATCTCAGGGCTGTTACAATGCTCCAGGAGATTGGCAGAGGCAAAGGTAACATCTGTATTTACAGAGGGGTAAAAGGAGAATCCCCCCAAAAAGAAAAAACACACGCGTGTCAAGTCAATCTCATGTCCCTGTGTGATGAGACTAAATGTTTTGGATTGAGAAGAAGCCAGAGATGTCAGATGTCTTGGCTTTGCTAGGATTTTGCTGTGTTTCATGTAATATTCCTTTTAACAAGGTTGGTAAGCAGGTCTCCATAAAACTACCATGGGAGAGGTGCAAAACATGGTTGGAAACCAGACAAGAGAAGTCAATGATTTGCTGTCAAACGAAAGGATGGATTGAGTGACTTTCTGCAGGAATCTGTCCTTGATCTAATAGGAGTTGGTATTTTCCCTAACGATCTAAATGATGGAATATTCTCTGTTCAACCTGCAGAGGTTCAAGATGGGAATTAGTGCTGCAATTGCAGAGAAGGAGATTTCTAATCTTGTAACAGTAAGGACAATTAGGTGCTGGGATGTTTTGCCTGGGGAGGCTATGGAGTTTCTATCATTAGAAGTGTTTAAGAAGAGTTTGGAGAAACATCTCTCAGGAATAATACAGATCTAACCCTACCCTGAGGCAGGGCCAACGCCTGAGGTCCTTTCCAGCCTATTTTCTGTGATTCTGCATCATTCCAAAAGCAGCGGCATGTCTTCTATGACTTCTAGGGAAAAGTATGAAAAATACCACAAAAAGCTGAAAATGTGTGACGACTTTAGAAATAAAGCCTCATGCTTTTATTTACCAAAATCTCAATATATTAACCCAGTTCTCCAAACAAGTGGCAGAAATCGAGTAGCCTGGCTTTTAAGCCTCGTTGTCTGCAGATCTGCTGGAGCTCTTGCTGGCTTCCTCCGCCCTGCATTTGGAAAGCCTGGGTGGTAAGGTCTTACCGCTGTGGAAAAGCGTTGGATTTCTAACACTGAAATACGAACAAGGGTATTTGTATGAAACGGGAATGAAAAAAATTTTTTCATCGACTCCTCTGGCAAAGGCAGCTGGGCATTTGGAGTGATGGTGTTTGAAATGCAAAATGCACCTCATTGGAGAGTTGTTTTGTGCAATTCATCTTCAGAGTACAGTCTTACTGCTTGTTCGCAATGTGCAGCTATAAACCATGCTTTCTGAAAGTGCTCCGGCTGGCTCAGTGGTAAGGAAGAGGGGAAGGACGGTAATATCAGACATTTCAATCCCCACTGCAGCCTACATTGCTCAAAGCAAGATGACTTGCAAACATCTAACACAAATGAGGAAGATGAATCGTATGCAAGGTCAGGCACAAAGCCAGGAAACTGATAGAGGCAAAAGCAGTTAATTGCTTTAGATTCCAACAACCCCAAAACGTGCCCTGGGTACAGACATCCGTTCCTTGCACAGCGGTGGACCTCACCGTCCAAACCAGCAAATAAAATAGGCAATGGAGGTGCTCATCATACTTTTAATGTCAAAATTAGATTCACTGTTGCCTTATGGTCCCTGTAATTACTAGACATCACTCATCATTTTTCCCAGCTCAAGGGATACTCTGTTATTGACCTCACTGGGAAGATATAAATACATTACTGAATGGAAATATCACCATTTACTATTGTGGAAAGGTCTACGTCGTAGCTCAAAGGAGACTGAAATCTTTATCTCAGTGTACCTACAGCAGAGGAGAATGCCTGATACTGTTGATATGATGGCAAACCGCTGCTGCTAAGGTCTTATCTTAGAGGAGAAAAACCTATTACAAGTTATTAAAGGAGAGCGACAATAGCAAACACAAGCTTGAAGGAACTTGCTACAGTCAAACAGCTAAAAATATCATACCAGGCTAGCACAGAGCTGCCAGCGATGGAGGTGGCCAGAAGGCATGGTGGCCTCACTGGTCCCAAGCTGGTGGGGCCACAAAATCTCTTGGGACCGTGGCAGGACCACAGAGAGCCACAGAAGATGAAAGAATGTTATTTCCCCTGAATGTGATGAGCACCAAAAGCAGGGAGAGGCCGGTGAGATGCTCTTGTGAGGCCTTGCATGGAGCATCGTGGTGGCGAGGTGCTCTTGTGAAGCTGTGCATGGAGCACCATGGTGGACGTTCAACTCTCTGGTTCACCCCTGAGGCTGCCTGTGAGAGGCAAGTCGCTCGCCGGCTCGTGTTTGTCTCTCCAGAGCCTGCGATGGGGATATTTTGCTGTTGCCTCCCTGCTGGTGGCAGCCCTGTGAGACATCCCGTGGGTCTGGCAGTGCTGCCTGAACTGGGCCTCCCTCCTGTCTGCTAGGGCCGGGTGTCCCTTGGGGACCATCTCCTTCCTGAAGGTCGAGGTCATTGCAAAGGCAGTGTGTGCCATGGGGTGCCAGCTCTCAGCCGGGAGGCTGCCCGTGCTGCCTGGGACCTGCCTCTTACTGCTGGGTGAGTGGCATTGCCCACTCCAAGCCCCCAGTGCCCTGAAGCTGGGAAGCATCTCCGAGCCACAAAAAAAGGGCTTTCTAGGTAGGGATCTTTGGAGGGGATCAGCTGTCCTCGTCTGTGGGAGTCATGCGCCTTTGCTTTCTGGGTCTTTGGGCAGCCGCAGAGTAAATGTCTATGCAGGCAGGGCATGTGCTCAGCAGGGGACACCTTCTTCCGTGCAATCTGCATCACCCTTTAAATGAGAAATCATGACCCATGATGCTCAAGCTGAGAATGCATCTCCCCACCAAAGGGTTTCGGTTTAGCCCCCAAGATCGCTACCCCCATCAGCCCCCCACATCCCTGCCCGGCGCAGCTGTGGTGAGGTGGTGGGAAAGGCCACCCCTCGGACAGGTCTCACTCTCCTGCCCGCCTGGCTCAGCTTTCTTCCTGAGTGCATCTCCGATGAGAAGGAGAGCTCCTCTGTGCCCCAGCAGTTTGTGCTGATCCACACGAGCCCTGCTCGAGCATCGTACCTTCAGCATGGTACTGCCGGGGGCTGGCGGGAGCCAGCTGGCCCCCACTGCGTGACGGCTCACGCGTTCAGGAGCTGGAGGGCTGTTAGCAAAGGTTCGCTGGGACAGGGCTGGCAGAGCTCTTTTATGATTTCCAGGCTTTTTAAGAGTCCCCATAAAAGAGTCCCATCCATTTTGAAGGGGAAGTGGCTGTTTGCAGACAGGCACAGCAGTGACAAAGCAGGAATCAGATCCGCAGACCCCTCCAGAGACTCATGAGCCATTAGGTTGCAGCTGGTTTTTCGGAGATTCATAGATTTTTCCCAGGAAGGACCAGTAGCTCAACATGTGCTTGGCTAAAGTAGGTCCTGGCTGACAAAGACACTGGGACTTGATGGAAAATAAAGAGATGGTGAATCCCACCACCTCTTGGTGACTTATTCCCGTGGCTAATCACGCCCTGCCGTCTAAAATTGTCTTTGTTTTGGGTTGGAGTTTGCGTCTTAAAACTTCTCTTTGCATTAGTCCGTGCAGGAGCTGGGTCCGTGTCCTCACAGAGGAACGGCAGCACCAGCCCTTGGCCCAGCCAGCATCTCCTCTCCTCCTTAGCCAGGATAACTGAGAGCTCGGAGGCTGCTTGAGTTTGTCTCATTCGTTTTTAAAACGGTGTGTCACACAAATCTGTCGGCTGCTTTGGAAAATCCCTGCCTGCACTCACTGGCTGCTTTGGAAAATCCCTGCCTGTACTCTTAACTTCCCGCAGGAGCCTCCGTGCATGGAAAGCCGCGCACCTCTGAGAGCTGCTTTAGGCACCGAAGGGAGAGAGGACCCAGTGGCTGGCGAGCCAGAGCCCTTCCCGGGGTGACAGCCGCCGTGGGGATGCTCGCCCTGCCGGGAGCCGTGTCACTAAACCTCTCGGTGTGGCATTGCTGACGGGGTAAACAAACTGTGCAGGCAGTGTCCTACTGTCCCTCCCCGCTGCTCTCCGCACCGCCAGCGCCCCGGGCCAGAGCTGCCTGCAGGTCCTGGGGGGCGTGAGGGACATGGGGGACGGTGACCCACTCACCGGTGCGTCCCAGCAGAGGGGGGATCCTGCTTACTGCAGGGCAGGGAGTGAGGGGACTCCTGGTATGGGGAGGAGGTGGAGGAGGAGCCCTGGCCTTAGAGGACATGGCAGGAGGGGGGAAGGAGAAGGGATGTGCATGTGGGCACGTGTTTCACCTAGATTTGTTTATTTTTTTATGGTGCCTAAAGAAACAACTGTGACTGAGCCCTCTGCAAGGGCTGCACTATGGATGGGTGTCTCTGGTGTGGGGAGCTGTAAATCGGATGTGCCCTTGGCTTTGGGCAGGGACACACATGGCGGAGGAGACCCCCGGGGGCGCGGCGGTGCTCAGCCCTGCCTCCCAGCACAGCCCCGGGCAAGGACCAGCCTCCAGCCCGCAGCATCGGTGGGGCAAGGAGCAGGGCAGCCCGAGACAGCCGCTTTGGGGCCAGGCCCCCCTCTTCTCATCCTTGATGGACCGTGATGAAGGGAAGCGAGCCGGAGCCTGGCCAAGCCTGCATCCCACAGGGAGAGCTGGCCCTGCGAATTACAGTTTCTCTGCCTGCAAGTGCTTATTATAGTTTATTGAGCTAGGGAGGTTTCTCTGCTTTCTATTTTGGGCCAAGCTCCCCTTGTATTTATTTACAATCAGCAGAGCAGCTTGTAGCCATTGGAGTTGAAGAAAATTGCTGTGAAAAGCAGGAAATTGGCTTCTCACCTTACGAGAGCGGGAGTGGGCTGCGCGCCCGGGAGCTGCGCCTCCCCCGGAGGGACCCCAGCCCTGCACTCGCTGCAGCACGGGTGCCCTGCACCGTGGGGTGGCTTTACCCCCAAACCCATGACGTCGGTGTCTTGTCTTGGTCGATGTGGCTACGAGTTCAGGTCTCCCAGGCACGCCTGAAGTAACCTCCAATGCTGGCTTGAGGCTACACGGCAGCGTGTGCTTGGCGCTGGCTGCAAAACCTGCCTCAGGTGGTCAGTGCTGCACCTCATATCAAGACACCAGTCAGCAACCTTAGTGTCAGCTCATACGTATCTTTGAAAGGTACCTGAAGTCTTTCAACAGTGCAGTTATCCTCAGGGATATATCTTGGGAGGGTGAAGGAGTGGTGAAAGCCTCTGCAGAGGTCTCTCGGGTGCATAGCCATGTGCAGCCCTATGTTCTGCGCAGTTCTGGGCTCTCCTGTGCTGCAAACCGGCCTCGCCGGCAGTGCTGCGCACCCACCCAGGCGTTGCTGCTCCTAAAGTCATAGCAGTTTCCAAGATGAGAGATGAGAAAGCTGCTGTGAGCTGGGGTGACTGCCCCCAGAAAACCCTGCAGTCCCTCTGGTTTAGGAAATGGCTTACCTATCTGGCTTCAGCGTGCCAGCGAGGTGCTGAGCACCCTCCAGCAAACCCCGTCTCCGAGAGCAGCGGGACTCAGTGCAGCCCTGGCTCTCCCCAACCAAATCAAGTCCCTCGGAAGAGGAAAAACGTGCAAGTGCCCGTGCAGTATCTCTCTCTGGACCTATTGTAAATGTCATGGCAGTGTCTATAAGTGGCCTAACATATTAAAGATCAGGCAGCAAGGGGAGGGAAGATGACCTTTTGCATTTTGCCCAGAGCAGGCAAGGGTAATGTAATTATAATTTCATGTAATTCATCTCCTGACACTGTGTAATAGCTGAACTTCACTTGGTCAAGCCAGGGATGGAGTGGAGAAAGACAGGAGGAGGGGAGCACCTCAGCCCCCAGCTGGGACAGCCTCCCCCGGGCAGAGACCCCCACCCTCGCACGGCTCATCTGCCGCTGCAAGAGTCCTTGGTCTGGCCCGGGTGCAGATGGAGCCTCTCCTCCTCGCGGGAGGCTGCCAGGGCCGTTAGCTCAAAGCTGCTGTGTTTGGAGGCCAGCAGCTAAAATGCTTCCCAGCCTGTGGGAGCATCTGGCGCTGCCGGGGCCGCTTGCTCCGCCAGCCTCAATCTGCTCCTCTACGTGGCTTAAGCTCTCCTCCTTCCCTTCCCGACATTGTCTTCTGGGGTTGTGCTTTTCGAATCGCACCAAGCACAAAAGCTCTCTCTGGTGGCAGGGGGGGTGGAGAGGGGCTGTGCCCCCCCCCCAAATCCTAGAGCTGAGGATGGAGCAAACCCACCCCCAACAAAAACCAGCCCTACTGGTTTTGCCCTTAAATAAGGCTTTTCTCTTGTCCAAGCATGCTACACCTAAAGCCTGCATAGTGCCAGGCTACTGTTAATTAGTTCCTTGTTAATTTGCTCTGCTGTCCCTGGGCTGGACCACTTTGCTGAGGTATGCTCTGGCTTGTCCATAGGGAATGGAATGATAGACCAGAGCACTCGCAACCCCTCTGGGCTGGTAACGAGGGATGCCATGCCTGCTGCGCGTAGTGCGGGTTTGGGCAGGTCGTGTCTGCAGGATGGTTTATTAGCAGAGCAGATACCATGTTTTCAGAAAGAAAGTTACACATATTTAAAAGCTGCTGCCACTTGAAATTTATTTTTCATCACTAACTGATTAAATTCTGCTAGTCGGAGATTTTATCCTGGAGAAATCCTCCAGGAAGCTCTAATAGCAGAGTCAATCTTTATAACATTGGGAACAATAAAACAAGAGACCTCATTTTGCTGCAGGTTTTATCTGCGGGTGCGTGGCTCCGCATGCCTACCAGCCCCATTATCATCCCAGCACCCACGAGGAGTCATTAAATATTTATTTAAAAGGTTTTCATTCCTGAATGGCAAAATAGAAAACGGCAAAGATTAAATGGTTTTGTTAAGATAAACAGTCTGGAGGACAGAGCACCATGGTGCGTGGCTCAGGGGACTGGGCAGCGGGATGAGGGGGCTGGGTCTGGATGCTGCATGCTCCCGCACTGCTCCAGGGAAGATCCCGAGGCAGAGTCAGATAAATTAACCACAGGGTTTTGTTACCGGATTAATATGGTGTTGGGTGATGCTGAGCCCAGAGGAGCTGTGAGATCTCTGTGAGCTGACGTGGGGACCCGGCGCGCCGTGGGCACAGCGTGGTGGCCATGGTTTGCCACAGGAGGAAGAAGCAGGGATACTGGTTAGGGGGTTTTATCACCAAATCTGCTGCACTCTGGACTCTCAAGGCCCAGAAAAATGCCCCAAGTCCAGCTACTGCAAGCGAAACACCTTCATCAGCATCGGGCTGTATGGGCAGCTCTGCTCTCCACAAAGGCTCCATCAGTGAAAACAATTCATCAATATCCTCCTCTAATTCATCTCCCCGATCTCACCCCGCATGCCTCCTGTGGATCCATCACGGCAGTCATCTTGAAGCCCTCAGTAGATGTATTTTTTCTTACTAAAAATTACCCTGACCTTGGCTAGATGAGAGAGATTTGCTGGTGTTTCCCACCCTGCGTGTACTCTGGGTTTGCCTTCTTGGTGGCAGGGCAGGACGTTCCCATCTTAAAAGTTCTCTGTTCCCCGCATTAAAAAGTCTTTCGTGGTTTCTCTACCTCTTAGAAAAAGATGTTTACAGGCTCCCGTCCTCCTCCAGCTTTCCTGTAACAGCAGCTCCAACGGGCAGCAGACCTACGTGGGTGAAACGGGCTGTGCCTCGGCATTGGGATTTGCCACCTTTGGTGCTGTTGAAGGAATTTGGTTTCCACCAGGAGGTTGGAAAATGGACACCGCATCCTTTCTGCTAGGAGGAGCTTCTGAGTTACATCCCAGCCCGGCTGAACACGTAGAAAAGCAGGCTGGTGTCGGGCTGGGGGACACCAGCAGCTCCAGCACTGGCGAGGCAGGAGCCAGCCCCGTGCTGTTTGCACCCCCCGAGCCCTTTTAAATGCGGAAAGAAAAACTCATGTTTTCCACCTTGCTGCAGGCAGCCAAGCTGATCTGCCTTTCCAAATCTATATCGACACCTAAGGCTTTTATCGGGATTTTTTTTTTTTTTTGAGCAGGCTAAAGGGGAAAGCATAGCGGTTGAAACAACACAGCACCTCCCATCTATGGACTGAATATAATACTTACCCTGTTATTTTATAACATTAAAAAAGGAAGCGTCCTACTTTGAAGCATAGATTTTTCTGCATGATGAATGGGAAGGAGGGTTTTTTTGGTCAATGCGATTTAATTATGCTACAAAGCATTCTGAAGAGCTGAGCTGCCCTCCCCTGCCTCCCACCCCCCTCAGCTCGCTGGGGAGGACGGGGGCGCACCGGCCAGTTCGACATCACCCTACAAACTTCTCTCCCCCTGCCTGGATGCCTCCAATTTTCTTTATCATTGCACTTTAGAAGATGGTTTGCCAAATGCCCTTGATCTGCCCTGAATCGAGAGCCTCCACGTCACACAGAGCTGATCCTGTCACGCGTGGGCATTCAATCCTCGCCACAGCCACCGCATCCACGGCAATTCGGGTGGCCGGGTCCCGTGCAGGTGGGACTCCCCAGCTCCCTCCCGGGCTGATCCAAATGTCCATCCAATGTAGGAACCTGGCCCCCTTGTCCCAGCGAGACGTTGGTCCCAGCTGGCCTGGACCATGAAGTCCCTGAAGCCCGTTTAACCTCCAGCAGGACTGGCAGTGCTGGCACGAGCAATGCGTGCGGCGAAATCAAAGGGCACTTTGAATGCTGCAGAGCATTTACATTCAAAAGTCTTCAAAAGGTTTGGGATTTATCTCCATCCTGGGAGGGAGCCTTATTAGTGGCTTTTGGGTACACCGCTCCTGAATAATGAGGACAATCCTGTCTCAGGAAGATAAATCCAAATATAATGATGCCATTGTCTTTCCTTATTGTAACTCTCCATCAGCCCCTCATTTAACTACTGTTTTACCCAAAGATTTTGACAGCCTGTTTTAGCACAGGAAGGATAATACAATGCTTTTTAATTGCCACCCAATCTAAAATTAGCCCTTTCTTCTGTGGCTAATGAGCCACCCCGCATTCCTTTGGGGACCATGGTTTGAGCGTGGCCAGTTACATCTCCTAATCCTCATGGCCATGCTGGATCTCCCACTGCTGTTCCGTGCCCTGATGGGTCTGGCACATCACCTGACCCCCCATAGCAGCGGATGCTTTCTGCTCAAATCCCTTCTTTCCTACGCCTGCCTGCTTCGCATGGGAAGAGCAATCAATGGGGAAAAGTTTTTGCAGCTTTGCAAATTCTCCTACAATTATTGCATGAAAGAGAGTGGCTGAGAGAAACAACCTCGGTACAGAAATACTGCTTGGAAATAAATTTGTGAGAATATATTTCTGCCGTGACAGGTACGGGGAGTGCCAGAGCTGGACTAAGCAGGCAGGAGGCTCATAGGTCATTACAAGTTCGAATCAGTTACCAGGGGGATGCAAAGGGAGCTGGAGAAGGTTTTCTGGAGAGGATTTGAGCAATTTCAACTAGCTGCCATGGTTGGGATCAGCTTGAAAGTGTCCTAATGAATTTCTTTGTCAGGAGGAGATTGGGCTGTTGAATGGAGGAACGCGCAGAATAGAAAAGCAGGCTCTTTCTGTTGAAAATCCACCAGTGAAAAATCCAAATAAAGCTAAAATTCCTTAACCTTTTGGCGTGGATCCCCTGGGAGCTGTAGTTTGCCATCTTTGTGTCTGTAATTCTCCTCAGGCACTCGAGGCAGCAGTGGGTGCATCCCTGCTCTGCGGAGGGGTGGTGGGGCGTGGGGGCAGAGACCTGTTCCAGCTCAGTGCAGCAGTGTGGAGGGAGTCAGGTCTGGAAACCACTGCCATGCCGGGATGTGCAGGAGCACAGCCTGGGCTTTTCTTCGCATGGGGCATCCCCAAGACCTTTATCCCCAGGCTAACAGATCCGTGACACACACGCACTCGGGTGGCAGCATCCCTGAGTCGAGGGCTCACAGCTCCCAGGCACTGCGCTCCACTCGCTGTCGAAAAGCCACGTGTCCCTGAGGAAATTTTGGAGAGCGATTTCTTGGTATAAATTTTCCAGCGGTTTGCAATCAGTGGTAGGCAGAAGCCTCTGCCCTGCACACTGTCCCTGGGGGTCCGGTGGGGAGGAGCGCTCACAGACGCTGGCCTGGTATCCGGAAAAGGTACGAACGCTGGGGCGCGGGGCTGTTTTCCTCCACTCTAATTTTCTGTGCTGATTTAATTTTGTTTTTTTCCCCAGAGATTGGTGTCCCAATGGAGGAAATCTGGAGTGGCCTTGCAGGGATTCTCACCATTCCCAGGAGCGTGTCTTGGACTCATCAACGAGGTACATATCCCAAAACCAAATGATAGTAGTGCTGTGGTTATCTCTGTTATGTGCGTAAATCTCCTGGTCTCACAGGAAGAAAAGGTCCTCAGCCATTAGCTGGTTTCTTGGTGTTGAGGTCATATAGGCTTTGTGTGCTTTGGACCGAGACGGTAGTTGGTTAAAGGAAGATCCCTCAGGAGTCTGAGCCGCCTTTTGTATTTATTGTAGGTCTAGTGCTTTCGAATCACTTCAAAGGTCTAATTTTCCTGCTTGTGACTCCACAATCCAAATTTAGCAGGGACGGTGTGATCAGTAAATAGCCATGAGAGATGCCACGTGCCTAGTGATGGCTTTGCCATGTAGGTGCTCACAGAGCAGGTGTTTGTGGTACCTCACTGGTACAAAGGACCCATAAACCAGTTCAAGCAGTAAGAGAATCTCCATAGCTCGATGCAGAAGACAACTGAGCAAATGGTGAATCCAGACCCCTGCCCTGCTGGGGATGCCATTAGCGGGTGCGGGATTTGCTGCTGCGGTGGGAAGGTTGAGGTGGACCCCACAATCGTGTGTCTGGCTCTGTTTGCACTCATTTTGCTCTGCCTGTGCCGTGAGCGCTGACCCCACCGTGAGCAGGTGTGATGCCTTTGCTACCAGCTCATGTCTGGACATAAAGGGCAACATTTCTGTTGAAATGGACTGCCCGGGTCCTCCTCACCCTGGAGCGTTTCAAAGTTGGAGCAGAGTAAGTCGTGCTGAAGCTGCTGGCGGCTGTGGTGTTACCCAGAGCTGGATGCCACAGTGCTCCCTCTCAATTAGCACGGCCGTTAAACCAAAGGCCGGGCTGTGCGGCCACCTACGAGCCCGCAGAGCGGTGGGACGTGCAGTGGGATGCATGGTGACAGCGGGGGTTTGGCTGGTGGGGGTTGTGGCTAGCAAAGAAGGTTTGCAAAGGAGCTGGCTACTGCAGCTCTGCTGGCCCACAGTGCTCCTGCCAGGGCTGGGTCTGCCAGCGAGCGCTGGGGGACACGTTGTGCCCGTTCCTACGCAACCCCCATGACATTTGCTGCCTGCAGTGGCCACCCCATCACCGGGGCGAGCGGGACGCAGTAGTGATGTGGTTTTCCTAATTCCCGGTAACCTGCAGGTGGGGATGCTGGTACCCAGGGTCTGCTTTTCACCTTGCCTCTCCATTGAAAGAGCCATAACCTGTGGCTCTCATGACCCCAGGGTGGCATTGATTTGCCACCAGTTTCCACTGGAGCGGGCACACGGCACTGCTGGAGATCTCCGCTCGGGGTGGGGGGATGCTGCAGGAGGGTGAGGAGCAGCCACGTACCCGCAGGCACAGCCTCGTCTCCCCATCCTGCTCGCTGGCTGCAGGCGCAGACCGAAGGACTACAGCACGGCGTGGTTTTGCGCGGAGCTGCCCTGCTGCAAGCGCAGGCAGGATGGGTTTGTGTCAAGGAGCCGGCAGCTTGGAGAACAAGTTTGTCCTTAGGATGCAGAAGCAGCCTGGAGGCTCCTCCTGACTCTTTTCCCCTGTAATGTGATGCTCTATGAATATTGTAAGAATGAAAACAGTTATGCCCTGAAAAAAGAAAACTCATTTATTTATAAGGCTATTTGATTTCCTCTGAAATGCCTCATCTAGCAGCCCCCCTCCATTAGGAACCCTCTGAAGCTATGCAAGAAAAGCCATATCTTATTATTTAAATTAATAAAGCAGCTGCAAATTTTTGCTTCATTTTAAAATACGACTATAGAAAATATCCTTCTATGGACCATTTTTCCTGTGGTTTTCTTCCTGAATATTCCTAATTATGGCCATAATTAATTTTAACGAGTCACCCACCATCAATTCCACAGTAATTTGTAAGTGTCCTGCAGCTGACTTAAAAAAAATTCAAAGCGATGCCCTCCTCCGGCTGCCTCTTTAATGAAACCTGGGATTACTTAAGGAATTGGCACTTGGCCCCAGTGACGCAAAATTGCCTGGTCCTCAGTCAGAGCCGATGCTGTCTGCCCGTTGATGGATGGCATCATTCAGAGCTTTTATAGGCACAACGAAAGAGGCCAATCTGTCCGGACTGATAAATCTAAATCTTTTATAATATTTCATAGTTCTACCAGACATACGTATGAAGCCAACGTGATGCTTTATTTTCCTGGGGAAACAGCTCCTCCGAGGCCAATGGTCAACACCAAAGTCCTTGGACAACCTTTGGCCTCTGGGGAAGGAGGTTGGGAAGGTCTGGGAAGGAGGTTGGAGGGTCTGGGAGGGAGGTTGGGAAGGAGGTTGGGAAGGTCTGGGTGGAGGAGGTGGATGGACAAAGGAGGAACAGTAAGTGCTATGGAGTCTCATCTCCATCTCCCGCACCAGGATGATGTCAGATATCTCTACCAGAAGAGATTCCAGCCTCCTGTAGACACCCAAGAGGAGCCCTCAGAGGGCACCTCAGACTAAACTTCGCCATGTTATTCTCATAAGAGCAAGGAAATTAGGTGAAATACCAAAGTCAACAGAATTTAAGAGCAGAGCTGGCAGGTGGGACGAAAGGGGGGGGAGGGAGGGATCGATCTGCGGAGCAATCCCGCATCTTCACGAGGACAGTTGCAGACGGAGAGCCCCCGTTATGGCACCCACCGCCCTGGCGCCGCTCTCTGCCGGGACTCGGGGTCACTGTTCACTCGCCAGCAAGCACAGCATGGGCTGGGCAGCGGCACGCTGCCTTCAGTCATTTGTTTTAATAAAGAGCGTCACTGATGTCCTCATTAGAGCCTCGCAGCCGAAAAGCGAGGGCTGGAGGCCAGCAAGCGGCTGCACGCTCATGGGAGCTTGCTGCTGACATTTTGGAGCTAATCAGGCCTGCCGCTGCTAGCCAGGGGTTTGACATGGAAAATAAAAAAACAGGTAGCAACAAGATCCTCTGTATTATGGCATGGCCGATGGCCAGGTCTCTCCTTTAATTCCTGTACAAGTATATTACTGGCGTTCCCCTCCTTTGATTTGCCTTGGCTTTGCAAGCACGTCCGGAGCCGGTGCAGGTGGCCGTGGGGTTTGGGATTGTGGCAGCAGAATCTGGGACGTGTTCATCTCTACTCCCACGAGTCCAAGCTTGGGCTATTGCGACTGTATGCCGCTGCTGGGAAAATGAATTTTTCCTGCTGGGGTGTTGCTGGGATCCCCCTGCAGCACATCCCCTTGTTTAACTCCCCCAGCTAAGCTGGCGGTGACCCCAGGCTGGCTGCAGAAGCAGGGCTGTGGTGGTGGAGCTGTGCAGTGCTGCAGGAAGGTGGAGTTGGGAGGTACGTAGAAAATCCTGACCTCTTACGGCAGCTATGCCAACCGTCCTTGTTACAGCCCCTGGAAAAGCACTTACCGCTGGGTCTTAATCTGCAGCAGCTACAAATGGGATAATATGTCTGTCTGGGGAGCGCCGGGAGGCTTATTGATGTTTATAAAGAGCAGCATGGAGAGGGACAGAGTTCAGAAACCCTGAGTCTGTCCCTGGCATTCAAGGGACTGGCTTCAAAATTGTGAGAATATTGAAATATGATCTATTTTTTATCTCCTGGTCTGGCACTGCTGACTGCACAGGTCACGTTTGCAGAGCACTGTGCGCAACCAAAGCTTTCCTGGCTGTTTCCGAATGATGTGCTGAGGTTTCTCTGCTCCCCGCAGCCGGCGTCCTGGGGAAATGCCCATCTCTCCTCTTGGGCTATGCATCTGATACAGGCACCCTGGGATGGCAACAGTCCCCGAAGGAGAAATACCTAGGTTAACATTAGGAAATCAGAAGTAAAAGGGGGCCCAGAGCCATAACTTCGCTTTAAATGCTTGATTTCCATCGCATTTGATGGGTGTCGGAGGCCCAAGCAGACATCTCAGTGGCAGCGTGCCTGACTCCCGAGCACGGGGAAGCGTGCACATTAGCATCGCGAGCAAGGAAAGCGGGGTAGGGAGCGTATTAAAAGCATTCAATTGACTGAAAAGCCCGTGAGGATATAAAAGACGCTCACTCTTTACATATGCAAGGTTTAGCGATGATAGCATGAAACTGTGAAAAAAATGGTTCCTCTTTACTGCAACTTAAAATGGTGAAATATGGGCTGACCAGCAGCTACGGCAACTCTGTTTTATCCTCCAATTTACTGCTCTCACTTCCAGCCTGGCCCCGAGAGCCTGGCTCCCTTTGTACTGTTTTTCTATTAGTGGGTTTTATTTGCGGCTGGGAGCTTTGTACTCGCAGAGCAAAACCCGTCTTTGCTCCTAAACCATCCTGCCTGGGCACTGCTCCAAGCCCCTGCGCCGAGGCCGGGGAGAGCTGCTGTACCCGGCTGGGTAGTGCCGGACGGTGCGACCGCTGAGGTTCTGCCAGATTATAGTGCCAGGAGCAGGGGTTGAGCCATAGGAAGCTTCACATCGCACAGCCATACCAAGAACAGGTCAAGGAGAGCAACTGGGTCCAGCAGTGCCTCAGTTTCCCCATCCCATTTCCCCCCCCTCCCCCGGGGGCATCGCAGGTTGAGGAGGGGCACAAGAGGCTCGGAGGCCCCATGCCCTGGCATGGCCACCCAGGAGGCACCTCGCCAGCCCAGGGGACCCTGGGGACACCTGGGGCTGCTCACCAGAGCAGGGAGCAGTCCTGGTTTTCAGACAAGCTCAGTTTTCCAACAGACTCCAGTGAAATTTGCCGAAGGTGCCAAACCTACCTCTAAGCATCATTTTCCAGCCTCTGCCCGGCCAGGATCTTCCGCGGCTTTCTCTGGCCTCATTCCCAGTCCTCCCAGTCCCCAAAGAACAAACCCAGTTGAAGTCGCCTTGTGCTTGCCTGAAGGCATTTAATCACTGTCTTGGCGTGATGGAAATACAAGTTACTCCTGTGCCAGTCAGGACACACTCTTCTTGCACGGACAAAGATGAGCAAGGAGCCATCCGAGCATGAAATAGTTGTCAGGCTTCCAGAGGGTCACAAGATATATGGATTATGAAGTAGAGACTCCCACAGATCTGAGATTATCAAATATAAAGTCTGCAGGAGAAGATTGCTTCAACGTGTTAGATCACAGGAGTGCTGTCCTGAATTCAGAGCTGGGCTGAAGCACCAGCCCAAAGGCTGGCTGAGTCCATGGGACTCTTGCTCATAAGCTTTGGGTTCACCCCAAATTTAGCCATCTCTGCACAAAGCTTCTTGGTCATCAGAATTATCTTGTCCCTGTTTCTATCTCCGGCTCACAGGAACGGGCAGGTTTTATGCCCGGGTGTGCTATGTGGAGCAGAAGCCATCTAAAGGTTAGAGCACTTGAAGGACTGGAGATTGGGATTAAACAGGACACTTCAGGCAGGTTGAACAGAAACTAATAGGATTAGCGGCATTAGGTTTGACATCGGTGGGAGCTGTCTCGTGCGCGTGGATCAAGTGCCTTTAGCAGAACAGGCAGTCGCCGGGGGGAAGCCCAGCAGCGTGATGGCAAACCCCGAGGGGCTGTCGTAGACGGGGAGCCCCTGTGTGCCTGAGATCCAAGGGGATGCTTTTGCTGGTGGGAGGACACTGCTCTGCCCTTGAGCCTCTTTCCTAAGCCCCGGAGATAACGAGTAGCAATGCCATCACGGGTGTTAGTGCTCAGAGGCTGAGGAGGGCTCGCTGGTATCTTGCCCGAGGTGGGTTTTATCACTGCACTTGGCTCCGAGCTGCGACATGTAATGGCCTCTCACAGGCGATCACGGCACTGTCCCTCTTTTCCAGGTTATAGGAGATGCAGCTGAGGGTCACCTCCCTGTTCCCATATCTCAGTGCCCCACGTGCATCGCCGGCAGCCGGGATGCTGGACCGCTTTCCACCAGGAGGAGCTGAGCCACTAACAGAGATGATGCCTGTGAGATGCCAGGGCTGCAAGAGCAGGGGATGGGCTTGGTGACCCGGGAGGTCCCTTCCAGCCCAGAGTCCCTATGTCCCTGCTGGCCAAATCCTGAGGTCACCCTCAGGCAGTCCCTGTTCCAGATTTAGGGGAAACAGAGAAAAGGCTGTGTGTAAGCCAAGGAGCCAGCAGAGAGGTGCAAGCATGCCTCCCTCTCTGTGTCTCCGCTCTGCCTGTGCCCCCTCTCTTTATTTCTCCAGCCCCCCCAGCTGCCCCTAAAACTGGGGAGTTTCACTGATATATTCTTACAGGTACTGAACAAGACTGTTGATTAAACCCAGCCCTAATAGGGACCACGGCCACACACCACCCTCCAGCTCGGTACACAACTGCTTATTCTTCGCTTTCACTGCCACCCACCAGTTATTCTTCCCCAAAGCCCAGGCTCAGCCCAATTTGAATTAATTGCAAGAGTCAGACGTCAGCTGCTTTTATGTAATGCTCCTGTGTAATTCCATCTACTCGTTTCCGCTCCCCCACTAATTTATTCACTCCAGGTTTGTTTAAATCAGCCCAGCCTTTTTTCTTTTTTTTTTTTTCTTTTCTTCACAAGGTCTCTTCGTAAACTGTGTTCCTAATCCAAGGACTTGACACTCCCCAGGTAGCCGGGGTGAGCGGGAGCAAGCCCTAGGGGACCGTAAACAGCAGGGCAAGCGCCTTCGCGTGGGTTTCACTGTGCTGAGCGCTGCTCATGACTTGCCTCCTTCCCTAATTACTTCTATTTTACTGTTTTCTTCTACTGCTTCAGCAAAAAGATAAGCTAGACTTCTGAAACAGACCCCCTTGCAGCGTTAACATATATTTTTTTTTAATATATATATTTTTTTTCTAATATATATTGAGAATTTCTGGAGAACAGCTGTTCTTTACAGTAAGATGAAGAATGATCTTATATACTTATTGATCTCCAGGAAGTCTAGTACTTAGAAAAACAATCCTGCTGGAGGAGTGGGAATTGCCCTTCATCTCCTCTCCCTGGCTCAGCACCGCTGTGCACCGAGAGGTGCCGGGACGCGCCGGCGGTGCAGGGCCGTAGCCCGTGGATGCACCAGCTTGCCAGCAGAGCTGCAATGGCTGCAAAGCACGCTGGCCCCGCTAATGAGCTGCCTGGCTCCGCACGCTGAGAAGGGCCTACCTCTCTCTTATAGCTCTCCTTCAAATAGAAAATGGCTCTTCATTTAGCTCTTGTGTTGACAAGACTCAAATTAAGAGGCAATTCAGGCGGCTCTCAGAGCGAGAGATGCACGCAAGTCCTTCTGAGGAGGCAGCGGGGCTTGTAGGGAATCCAGTATCCCAAACTCCTGCAGAACTTAGTGGATAATTACCTCGGGCTTCATCTTCACGTCACGGTTAACCCCATCTCATACTCATGACTTAATCCAACCCCACCTGCCAGCAAACATCCTGAGCAGAGTTAGACATGGACTATCCATCACAACGCTGTCAGAGTCTTGGAGCGGGTTTTGCAATACCTGGGCCCTGCAAGAAGAGCTATGGAGGTATTAGGACCGAAAAATCATCTTATTTGCTTATCGATTTCCAGTAAAATCTAATAATTAGAAAAATAGTCCTGCCGGCTTGTGTGTGCCGTGCTTACAAAGGAAGGAGGCAAAATCATTCAGAGGATGACAGTGCTTCAATACTCGCCCTGTAATTTCTCTGGGCAGACAGACAAGTCTCCCTGCAGCTGGCATTAGTCTGTGTCTCAAGGGAGAGAGCGGAGAGCATCAGCGCCGGGAGCCTGGGGTGTCCCTGGAGCATGTGCAGGGCCAGGAAAGGACTTTTGTGAAGATAGGACTGCCATAGACAGGACCACGAGGCCAGCGCTGTGGCGTGGGTACCAGTCCCCTGGGCTAGCTGCGGTGACATTACAAGCCTATACATGATCCCGACAGAGAGCGGCCGCGCCGCGCACTCGCCTCTGCCAGCATCACCCGCAGCTCCTGTTTGCACCGGCAGGGAGATGCTGCCGTGAAAATAGCTGGTGCCACATCTCCGAGCGTGTAGGGCGAGGCTCGTCCTGCTGTGAAAGGACCGTCCCCACAGCCAGTGCCGGCACAGCGGCAAAGGTGACGTTGCCGAGGATCAGATGTGCCTCCTATGTGAATAAATAGAATATTTTGCTTTCCACAGATTCCTAATATAGCACCTTCTACCATCTGTAAATAGCACACTTAAATAGCAGTTTATCAAAAACAAGTCTTGGGGAATTATCTGAAATCAGCTTGCGTGATGAAAGGCATGTGAGCTGGAGGGCCACATCCTGCACAGGAGTCTGAGAGCTGAAAAATAACTGCAGTATTGAAGTCAAAACACATTTGCAGCGCTTTGCTGCTGTTCTGCTACCCAGACTCTGAGCAAAACACCCCCGAGCCCCTGACGTTACAGTGCCGGGCACAGTAATGGGCTGTAACCCACAGCTCTGCACACTTTGCATGTGATCAACAAAGTAATCGGGAGGTTTTAGCAAGCGAGCTGATATTTTACCTCTGGATAATCAAACTTTGAAACATTCTCATCCCAAATAGCTCGTTTGCTTTATTTCTGCTTCTCAACCTCGCTTGCCCCTTCCTGCTGAACTGCACTACCTTTCCTCGCGGCTGTTCTGTTGCGCTTCCTCTGTTGACCTGTTTGCCCCTCTATGTCTAAGAAAGCTAACGAAGCGTTAATTGCTGGAGTGCACGGCACTTGTTGGAGATTCCAGGAATCTCCCAGAGCTGGCACCCCAGCACAGGCGTGCGGAAAGCGCAGGGCTCCATGCAGCGCACGTTAGCGCAGGCAGGGCAGTCATCACCACCTCCAGCGATGATGAGCATCATCCTTGGCCTCCAGAAACCATTCGTCCTGTTTGGTAAAGAGGGCAAAGAGATAAAGCATGATGGCTAAATAACGGACAGATGGATTCCCAGTCCCCGGCTGCTGACTATTCCCACGGTGGTTTCACGCTGCGGGACAAGGACCGTGTCCGGTTCAGCACGTGTGCCACGCTCAGCCCCAGCCAGCGGTCCCCGGCGTCTCAAGGCTCGCCTTGTGTCCTTGGTATTTATCAGAGGAGCAATAATCAAGGAAGGAACTGGGAGGAGGCTCTGCCTGGCGGCCAGGCGTGCTCCAGGGTAGGAGCAGAGTCATTTGTAGAGAGACAGGCTCTGTGCACAGAAAACACTGGGGGAGGGAAGCTCTTCTCCTTTTGGCTCGAGTTAACTCTTGTGTGGGTCAGGAGCGGTAACTTCATCTTGCCAAGTCTCGCCGATTAGCATTCTGCTCCAGTCTGGGTTTCATAAGCTGGTCTGACTTCGTAAGATAAAAAAGTAATAACACTGCCCTCTATTATTTATTAGCAGCCTTTATGTCTCCAGGCAAAAAAAGTCCTTCCTCCTCCCTGGCTTCCTTGCTGGGTTCCTCTGAACAAGGCACAATGCTGTCACTCCACAGGCCCTGTCACCCAGGATTTCGCAAGGCTCCAGAAAACCCATCTCGTGGCTCAGGAGTTACATTCCGGGCATGACAGGCACTCGTTCGGCTCCTGTCCTGCCTTCCTGGATGCCCGTGGTGGCCTCGTGCTCCGGCTGCAGGCAGCCTGGGACAACTCCCTGCACCCGGCGAGGGAAAGCATGGCAACTGGGGTACGGCTGGGTGGGGTCCCCACAAGAGCACTTGCCTTTTGCCCCAATTTCAGGGCTATTAAGCTCTTGCATTCAAAATTATTTTGCCTCCAAACTCTAAAATTACTACTCCAAACAAAGCATGCGTTCATTGTTCGACCTGGGCTGCATGGGTATCTCAGATGAAGCTGGCTGCTGGATCTGTGCTGGATCTTTCGAGGTCTTGTGGATGTTTTTTGAGTAGATAGGAGTCCCTGGTGTCCCGGCCAAGTTTTCCTGGGGTGTTTGCCCCACCTGGGAGCTCTGCCCAGTGTCCCCCTCTCTGCGCTCAGCCCGGGCACGGGGGACTCGAGCTGCCCGGCACGGCACCGGCATCCCTGCATTGCCCATGGTCTGTGTTGACTGTATTGACTGAATTAATTACAGCTGAGGTTCAATACCGAAATTACTCAGAACTCCGGATAGCCAAGCTGAATCAATTAGTTTATTAGCAAGAGCCAAAGCCGGCTGAACAGCAAAGGGACGTTGCACCCTCGGAGAGGAGGCAGAGCAGCCACCCTTCGTCAGAGATCGGCCCCCACGATACACATTTAAAGAAATCCTTGTGGTTTTGCCCAACACCGTATCTTTGTTTTAGCCCTAATACCCCAAACCTGGCAAGTACATAACTTAACCTCTGCTGCTTGCTGAGGCTGAGCTGGCTCCTTGGACAGCCCTGCAGCAGCACACAGCGTCCTCACGTACGGCAGTGCACTGGGCGTGCCATGTAACTCTAACAGAAGGGAGGCCTTGATGTCTGTGATGTCTGTGATGTCTGTGACTGACGTATATGATATTTCTAAGCCCCAAATACGGATGTGAATAACAGCAATAAAAATATATCACTAATATACAGATGTAGGACTCGGATTAACATATGGATATGCGCTATTGGAATGCTTCATCAAGCATCCTGGGATTTCCGTCAAGGAAAGACTCTACCATGCGAACGCTATATTCATCTTGCTTACTGCAGCATACCCTGGCCATGACACCAGGAATTAAACGACTATTTCCAATTCTCTTCAACTCCAGGTATGTCTCTGCCAGGAGGTATCGGGTAGGAGTTTGGCTCTGCTTGCAGTGTGCTTGGTGCACGGCCCATAGGTGTGCTAAATCTTCTGGCTTTAAAATCCGTCACCTTTTCACCGTCACTGCTCTAGCCGTAGAAACAGCAGCACCTTTGCACACGCAAGCGTCCGGCTGGAGATTTGCTGGGTTTTTGCTGGAGAAGCACCTGGAGGGCTGGCTTTGCTGGGGCGTAGCTGGCTCCTCGCAGGTGGCAGGGGGTGGCATTGCTATAGCAATTGTCACCTGGGAAACGGAGAGGTATGGAAATGTCAGAGCAGCGGTATTCTCTCACATTTCTTGAGTAGGTTGGCTCAGTTTGGCATCCAGCCCTGGCGTGGAAACCCAGAGTAGAGCCCAAAAGTAGGCCCACCTCCATGCCTTATCCTTGCAGTTGGCCACAGCACGTGGATGGCACAAGCCACCCTGCGGCAGATGGCCACCATGGCCCATCAGGTGTCTCTTGTAGAGTAGAACAGGCTCAGGATCAAATGGGATGGGCTACACCCAAGGGAAAAGATCCCAAAATGGAGAAGGCTGAGCCCTCCTGAGGTCAAGACTTCAGCTCCTTTCCAAGCAGAGCCTCCTGCTTTGGACCAAAAAGCTTCTTTCCTCCTCCTGAAACCTCCAGGAGCAGAAATTTCCCAACCCGCATGGGATCAGCTCTTAAGCTGCCAACACGTGTCTCACTTAAATAAGATCTTCACAGGGATGCTCTTTGGATCCCTGCAGTTTTATTTATTTAGTTGGTTTAGTTTAAGATTAATCAGAAATCGGGAAGGAGCCAGAGACACACAAAAGAGGCTCTAAATAATTCTGAGTGATTGAGAGCACCATGATTAATGGGATCTGCTGATGCCATTCGGGTGGAAGCAGCCTTCCGAAAAATAGATTTATGTTAAATGGAAAAATACAATAATGTCATTCACAACAGGAGAAAACATGTGGTGGAAGAACCTGCCTTGAACGGTCGTCACATATAATTCAGGCTCACAATGAACAAAACTTAACTTCTCTAAGCTCTGTGTGTCCTGATTCTAAATTCATTCATTATATTTGATTATCTTCAGTCCTCCCCAAGTGTAATATATTATTTCTTACAGAATTCACCATGCTTCATATCAGGCATGGTTTAATATTTCATACAGTTCATTAAATAACACATTCAGCTCAGCTCACAATGCCTTATTCATAATCCCATATACATCCCTGTGAAACCACAGAGAAACAAAAAAAAAAAAAAAAATTGATGTATGGAGAAACGGAAGAGCGAAGTGGAATGGTTCTGTAAAAGGACCCTTTGCAACCCCGGCAATTAAGGGAGCTCTGCAAAAGGAGAGGGAGAGAAGATGGTCCTGGGTCCCTGTGTGCTGCGTGGGCAGGAGAAGCAGCGATGGGAAGCGTGGCCGCAGGGCAGGACAGCTCGGAAGAGGACGTCTGGATTTCCCTTTTGGAAAAAAGGAAATCCTTTGGTCACGCTGAGCGGGCTTATGCTTCCTCCCTCCTTCTGCACTCCAGGCATGAAACAGAGAGAGCTGCCTCTCGTCTCGTGCTGACCTCGCAGATTTGATTAAAGCAGTAAATACGTATTGCCCGCTCGCTGGAAGCAAGCTAGGAAGATGGTGAACAGATATCCAAGCTTGCTCTGGGGATGTGGACAGCGAAGGCTTTTTACAGGCTTCGGGTGATTTTAGGTGCCTGATTTTAGTTTGGAGTGTCCGACTGAACTGACCCAAGCGAGCCGTACCGCCGCAAGGCACTCTGTCTGCCTCCATCAACACGCCGGGTTTGCATCCCGCTTCGATGAACTTCAGCTCGAGGACAGCTCGTCCACAGCTTCACACCGGGAGCGTGTTATTGCACGGCACCCTCGTGCAATACAGGGTGCACAGGCGGCCCCCGCGGAGCAGGCGGGAGCGGGACCATCGGCTGCGCTGATGCAAGGTTTTGCTTGGTGGTTTGCTCTCTAAAGCTCACGTGTGGACCAATCTGAAACAGCAAAGCAAATTTTAAAGGCTTTCTCGCAGGCTTCCACGCAGTGAGTAACATCTTCTCCTAAAGGCGGTTTCCCTGATTTCAGGGCAGGACTTTGACAGGAGGAGACCAAGGGGAAATAATTCACTCCAGGCACAAGAAACTTTTTTTGGCAGGAAATTAGAAATATCCAGCAGTGGGTTGAAATTCCTTCCCCGCTCCAGAACACAGCAAAATACTGCAAATATCTCCAAGGAGGGTGAATCTAGTCATTGCATCGCAAGGACACTCTGTCTGATGGGCAAAGGCTAGTGTGCAGCAGAGTCTATTATTTCTTCATGTGATTAAAATTAATAATTTATACGGGGATGAAGTGACTTCCTCATAATTTCTTGTGAGCCGCGATTCCTCCTCGGCAGCACCGGGGGTGCCGGAGGAGACCCGAAGAAGAAATAATGGGAATGGATGAAGATGCCCCTGTGAAGGGCAGAGTGAGCAGCCCTCGTCCTCCTGCTACGCACGGCGTCTGCTGCCCCATGAACGTACAAGCTCCGTGCTGGGATCAGACAGTCGCCCCAGCAATAAATATCCCTAGTTAAACCATGCATACCAAATGAAGATATACATTATACCCAGTCCTCAAGAGCTGCAAATATCATCCACTGTTCCCTACCAGGATTGTTCTGTCCTTGTCAGGAGGACCCTGTGGAGTGCCTGAGCTTAGAAAGGAGGACCTCAGGGGATGCATCATTCAAAGGCTGGGAAACAGCAGCTCGCTAGGGTGGGACTGCCCGTGCCACTGATCGGTGTACGTTCTTGGGCATGTCTCTCCACTCCTGCATCTCTTTTTTTCCCTCCAAGACCTGCTTTCTCTATTTATGCACAAGCTGTCAAGGCGAAGACGGTCTCGTTCCTTGTGTCACACCCAGCAGAAGGGGAGCCTGGCTCTGTGGAGGCCCCTGGTTCCCGCTCCCCTGCAATCCTTCCTGATGGCAACACGCCAACCTGCCAGCAGCAGATAAGCCGAATCCTGCAAAAACGCTGTTTTTGAGCTGTTCGCTTATATACGTGTTCACGCTCAATTATTTTCCTCCCTTTGCAAAGGGAACCTGTGTTCATGGATAATGCAGAAATAGTTGGGAGTGGCTGTATTTAGACATCAGAGCCTGTCTGCGAAAAGCATGCCAGCCCTCCAGGTAGAAGGGCAGAGACAACATCACGCAGCGGAGCCAGCCAGTTGCAGATAACTGTTAGCAGAAGCAACAGTTTTGTTAACATCTCACTGGCCCAAATCCGCTCCTCGCTCCCGCCTGGTGCTCCATCTGCCGCAACGGCGGTGGTTTCGCTCCACGTTAACGCACTCCCACGAGCAGCTGCTTCGTGGCAGCGCGGCGGCGCGCTGGCGGGAGCAGTGCAAGGCGCTGTGCACGTACGAGCCGGCAGTGATGCTCCTCGCCAGTGCCACCCCGGCTGGTGACAAGTCCCCAGGGTGCATCCTGCGTGTCCTTGTCCTCGTTAGTGCCGCTTTGCACAAGTGTTCCCTTTGCACAAGCGTTCCCTTGCTCTCATCATTCTGTCTTTCCGCATCTCTCCCTCTCTTTTCAGCCGTCTGTTGCCCTAATCCCAAATGCCAGAAGGTGTTTGGTGTTGGGTCTCATCCCCCCTCTCTATAAAGATGAAAACTTCCCCCAGCGTCTGGCGTACCCAAGAGTTAGGGCTGGGAAGAGGAATTTGGACTTGAGCATTTCAAATGGTGGTGGATGGGTTTAGCTCCACACTCTTTTGCTTTTTTTTTTCCCCCTTTCCAGCGCAATAATCCTTTCTCCATCAGTGGGCTGGATTTTCTGCCTTTTTTCCTTTTCCTCCTCCCACCAGATTTGCTAGCACAGAAGAATTACAGGAACAGAAGGTG
Organism: Aptenodytes patagonicus; assembly: GCF_965638725.1. NCBI lineage: Eukaryota > Metazoa > Chordata > Aves > Sphenisciformes > Spheniscidae > Aptenodytes > Aptenodytes patagonicus. The sequence continues at coordinate 20,550,488 of NC_134960.1, read as the reverse complement.
AAGCTAGATCTTCCTCCTTTATTTTTATTTTATTTTTTTTGGCACCCATCCCTTGCTCTTTTGCCAAGCCGCTCCAATTCCTTTTCCCCAGTGCCCACGCTGCCTGCCCAGCGCGGGGGATATGCGGCGCCCATGGAGCACGGTGCCGTGCGTGACGGCCATCAGCTCCTCCGCGGCCAGAGGAGGGGGCGGCAGAAATACCAACGCGAAACCCAGGGGAAGCACCTGTGTGGATTGAATCACCCTCTGATGAGGAGCCACTGAGTCAGGGGCTGCGCCGTGGCCACCGGCTGTCTCCCAGCAGGTGGGAAAGGCTTGTCATCATGGGTGGAAGACCATGGTGGAGCTCCAGCCTTGGAGCTCCCCACCTGTGTCCTCATTCCCTGCCCAAAAGCTGTTCAGCATGTTTAACCATCCTTCCCACCTTTCTTCGAAGCCTTCCCCGCTCTACTACATCCCGTTTCACCTGCGCAGCGGTCAACGTGTAGGTGCACAGGGGATTTATACAGCGACAGCGTGATTTTTTCTGTTTTGCTCTCTCTTCTTCTCTGAGTAATTCCTAACATTCAAGATGCTTTTTTTTTTTTTCCGAGCTCTGCTGAGCAATGAGCTGATGTTTTCAGAGAACTATCTATTATAACCCTGAGATCTTGTTCCTGAGAGTTAATAGTCAGCTCAGAGCCCATCATTTTACTTCTGAAGTTGAGAATGGTTTCTCCCACGTGCACCACTATTTATCCACACTGAATTTCTCCTGTCATTTTCTTGGCCAGTCACTCGTCACAAGGTCCTTCTGCAATTCCTCACAGTCAGCCCTTGTCCTTAATATCCTAAATAATTTGGGAGCATCAGTAAAAGCTGTCATTTCACTTTTCACTCCCGTCCTCTCCTGTTCTGGTGAGCCTCCGTGTAGGGTCTAGGAGAAATTTTGGGGAAACCCGTGGACCCACGGGAAAACTGTGACCCATGGAAAGGGATGGGAGAGAAGAGCTCCTGCGGCTGCCCATGGTCCCGGTGGGCATCAAGCATCTGGGAGCAGTGGGGACGGGCTCAGGCAATCCAAGCAACAGATATCTGCAAGGACAACTTGTTTTGATACATAGCCCCCAGGATTTATTGGGAAATGGGATTGAAGGGCCTTTAATGACTGTAAGGAGTGAAAACTTCCAGTGGAGGAACAGCCATGGTTTTCCTGCACGAGCAGATGCTCGGCAGAATCAATACTCTCCAGGGAATTGTTCCAGAAGGTGGATGGAATAAAGTGATTCACAGTATTAAAAAAATAAAACAAAAAGAGAGACATCAGAGCTCCTGGAAGCTGTTCAGTTGGCATCACGAGGTCTGCGAATAACAGACGCCCAAGGGAACTAATGTTTTAAGCCAAAGCGATTTGGGTAACAGGACAGGCTTTGGGGGAAAAAACCCACAGTGCCAGATTTTGGATTATGCTGCACATCAATGGTAAAAAAGAAGACACACACGTTGCGAATGTACAGCGAAGGAACACATTTTATAAGCATATCCCTAATGTGGCACGTGGTCTGCTTGTTCTTATTATTAATAATAACTAACTATATCTTCTCCTTTAGCCCTTCTTCCTGCTTTTCCCCGTTCAACTGTGGGGTTTAACAGGCCAGTGAAAACATGTGATCCAGGTTCTGTTAAACAGCTTAAAAAATTTCCGGGTGAACATATTGGTTATTTTGAGGGTCTGCCTTGAACTCGCAAGGCTTACATTGCAGAGCAGTTGTGTCCAGGCTGGAATGCGATGAACCCATTCCTTTCCTATATTGGCATCCAAAAGGGAGGGCTGGAGAAGCATCTTCCATCCAAGCAGCCTAGGCATCAGCTTTATTTGATCAATAAGGCTGTGTGGCAAGAATGGCAGGATTCAATCTGTCCAGAAGTACTTCTCTTAAAAAACGTCAGATGATGCTTCGAGCCCCTGCAGAGCTGAGAGTGTGTGTTTTCCTTCTGCAAACCAAAATCAAACCTCTCTGTTCCTCTTTATCCCCTGTAATAAGTCCAGAGGAATCACTGGAACCTGGTGATAAATCACCTTTTCTCTGGTAGTGCTTACACTAGCCAAGGACTTTTTAGTTTCCCATGCTCTACCGACTGAGAAGGCTGGGGGTGCACAAGAAGCTGGGAGGGGGCACAGCCAGGACAGCTGACCCCAACTGGCCACAGGGACATTCCATACCATGGGACGTCATGCTCAGTACATACACTGGGGAAAGCTGGCCGGGGGGGCCACTGCTCGGGGACTGGCTGGGCATCGGTCGGCGGGTGGTGAGCAATTGCACTGTGCATCACTTGCTTTGTGTATTATTATTATTATTGTTATTATATTATTATTATCATTTTGTTTCAATTATTAAACTGTTTTTATCTCAACCCACGAGTTTTTCTCACTTGTGCTTTTCCAATTCTCTCCCCCATCCCACCGGGGAGAGGGGGGAGTGAGCAAGCGGCTGCGTGGTGCTTAGTTGCCGACTGAGATTAAACCACGACAGAGGGGAGGAAGAAATGTTCTTCCTCTTCCTCCCTGCCCCCAAATCCAGCCTCTGTGCCCTCTGCATTTCTGTCCATGTAAAATGATGAGGGGCACGTCACTGCTCCGACAGCCCACTTCAGCAGGGCCAGCAGCGCAACCCTGGGCAAAAAAACTGGCAAGTTTTGTACATCTGGCCAACCCTTAGTGTTGTGTCTGCTGGGAGTGAAGCAGTACGAAATGATTGAGACGCGCCAGCGTGTCCCGCGATCCTTTATGACTGCGTTGGTCTCATTCGAGTGCAACATTTTTTCGCGTGGCTAGTAATATCTTCAGTGACCTTTCCATATCTGACCCCAATTCTATCTGAAACTTCTAAAAATTTATTTTATTGAAGATTTTGGGGAGGTTTATCAGGCTGGTAAAACGACTCCATCTACGTCTGAAATTCATGTCCCTGGGGGACCTGGGAGATCGCTGCCTGAAATGCAGATGGTCTGTCACCACCGGGAAAGCCCATGTTAGTCCCGTTGCCACCAGGCTGTGCCTTCCTCGAGAACCGCTGTAGTACCATTCCCCAGGGAGATCCAGCGCTGGAGCAGGCTGCTCATCTTCGCTGACGAGCTGTCCGCAGCCAGGTCTTGGTGCAAACCACTCCTCGGGGGTTCCCAGCGTCGTCGCTGCCGGTTGTGTCCTTGGGTTATCGATACAGGCGGTTCTTGTAGCTCGTGTGGTGTTTCCCCTGGAGTTCTCACACACAAACATCTCCCTTCTTTCCACGTTCACAGCAGTCCCCATCTGCTACGGACCTCTGCAGCATCACAGACCCGGTGCTCTGTTAGTGTCAGCCCCGAAGGGCAATAAAAAATCAGGTATCTCTGCATCTACCCCTTTCCACTTGGAGCCCAGAGATGTGCTGGGTGATTTGCAGACCAAACTGAAGGGGTTTGGTGGTTCTGGTCCCCAAGAGCTGAGGCATGAGCCATCGGCTAGTGGGGTGGTCAGAGCGCCCCGAGGAGCCGCCCCGTGGCCGGCCATGGGCAACGTTTTGCAGGTGGGATGATGAGTTTCTGTGGGGACTGGCTTGGCCACAAGCCAAGTGGGGTTCCCATGTGGTGGGGAGGAAAGGTGCCTGGGGGGAGGTGGAGCAGAGCAACGGCGACAGAGCAGCTCCAAGCTGAGTGTCCATGGTGGATGACAAAAACACCATCAGATTTCAGATTCTGCCCCAAATCTCCAGTTCCTCCATTTTTCAGCACCCTGCGGAGGAACCCACCCCATCCACTTAATCAGGTGTCACCTTGGGCCACCTATCTCCACCAGGCACAGCCAGATGGGGCCGGACACCGCTCTCCAGAAGCGCAGCTCCTCCTAACACCGTAGGAAGGCAGCCTGGGCAGCCAGCTCGTCCCCCTCCACGGTACATCCCGGGAGGGAGGTGAGGAGCCGGGCTGGAGCCGGGTGCCAAGTGGGAGGCAGCGCGGAGGGGACGGAAGCACGGCTCACCCCCATCCCTTGACTCATGGTGGGTCCCCGCGATGCCGCGGGGCTCAGCGTGACAGCTCGGCTGCCTGCGGTCGTCTATAGCAACTGAACCACCTTGGAAGGCTGCGCTGCCTGTGTGGGCTTGAAATTATGTGGTTGTTTTTGTTCCCTCTCAGAAAAAAAAAGACAATCTGATTTGTATGTAACTCTGAAAAAATTCCTTGTTAACCTTTACAGCCATCTGGAGGGAGAGTCACTCCTCGCTGCAGAGCGCACCGTGGCTGTAGGAGGGAGCGATGCTTCTGCCGGCAGATTTTGCAGGAGCTGGCGTGGAGGGAGCTGGAGGCACCGCGCTGGGCGGGAGCCGAGAGCCCCGACTCAGCCCGGGCAGAGCCGGGAGGTGGAGGATGTTGGGGTTCGGAGTGTCCTGGGGTTGTCAGGAGCCAGCTGGTGTGTTGGTCTCCCCCTTTCACTCCCAGCCCTGGGCACAGGGGAACGGGAATAGCTTCTCACTGCTTGTCTTAGGTAGGAACAGAGATGGAAAACCCCTTTCTGAGAAGCCCCGGGCTGACAGCATGCTGGGGGTCTCCATCTACTGTTTGGGTCATGCTGCCCCAACGCCACACTCCCTGCGTGCCCCTAGCCCCGCTGAAGACCTGAGCTTTGGGGTTTGCATTTGAGGGTTGAGGATTCAGGTCTGCTCCGGGTACTCAGAGAGTCTCTCATGTCACATGGGAAGAGCCGGATCACACCCGAAGGTCCATCCGATCCATCCACGGTCCCCAGGAGCATGATTCAGCTTGCCAAAGACATCACCCTCCTTAGACTTCTCTGCCTTGGAGCAGTCCCCTGGTAAGTCTGCTTTGAACCCGCAGGGCATTCGTTCGCCTCCAAGTGCTTCTTGCAGAGTCTCATCTCTGCTGGCACTGTGTCTGGCAGTCTTTACCTGCCATCCTTGCTATTCTGCTGACTTTCTGGACTGACAAGACTGGAAAGTTCATCACCTCTCAGCTGCAGCTGCAGCATCCAGCTGGGTAATGACTTTCTGCGCAAGCCTGGTGCATCCCTTGCTGAGCATGTTTGATGCCATCTCCTCCCACAGTCGCTTCAGTACCTGCGTTTTTCCCCCATGTAGGTGACGGCTCTTTAAATCCTTCGTGTGGTTTCCTCCTGGCTGGGCTTGGATCCCAGGTGCAGCATTGTCCCGGGGACACGGTGCAAACCAGCAGCTCCTAACCCTGACGCTACAGCAGAAGTTCCACAGGACCCACCAGTGTCTGGATGCAGACACTTTCTGGGCATTTCTATAGCTCCTAAAGCTTTCTTGGTTATTCACATCCGACTGTGTCAGGCGAGAGGAAAAGACTGCTCCTCCCTGGCATTTTGGGGTAGCGAGGGGCTGGGAGGGGAGCAGAGGACCCTACGGAGGAACGCTGCCCATGCCATCGCTATGGGGGATTCTCTGGTATGGGGATTTCCAGCAGCTCCTTTGGGCTGTATGTGCGTTGGGTTGGATTCATGTCTGCCCAAAGACCTCAAAGCACTTCCCGAAGCAACACAGTCACAATAACCCTTTTTAAAGACGACCCCTGAGGTGTGGGTCAGTGGGCACACGGACCTCTGATCCTTGGTGTGGTGGCCCTTACGCTCAGGCGGGCTCCCTTAGCCCAGCATAGCACCTCACGCTTGGCTGCGTCCCTGCCCGGCCCCGCGGCAGCGCTGCTCAGCAAGGAGGGGTGAGCGGAGGGGAGAGGTAACACTGGGCATCCATCCGCCTGCCGAAGGCAGCCCCGTGGCAGCCCAGACAATAGGATGAATTACAGTTCCCGCAGATGAGAAAGAGAAGAGGAAGCACTAGCCAAATAAGCACAATGCAACTTTATTTTCTTTCTTTCTCTGCTCCCTTTAAAATTTATAAATATTTTGAAAACTTTCCAAAGGGAGGGAAAAAACAGCAAGTTGCACATCAGTGACTCAATGCAGTGTCACTCTGTTCATTAAGAAAGAAGGAAATCAAATCATTACCGGAATTAATAAAGCAGAATCTCTTGGTTCACTAGGAGAGGGGGAGGGGGATGCACTTTAAACGGGTCACATATAAGGCCACCATGGCTGGTTCCTAGCCACGCTGAGCTCTGTCTGAAGGTCTTAATTATAAGCAGCTCAAAAAAAGCCAATGAGAAAAGGAATTTACAACACAAAAGAAATAAATTAGATCTCAGATGCTTCTATACATATTTAATCGTTGGGATGCTGATGAAGAGGAATCTTTAATATTAGCTGCCACGATCCAGCTTTGCTCACGGAGGGCTCTGGGGCGGGCGCCGTGCCCGTCCGCCGGTGGATTTGGCTGGTGGAGAGGATGCTGCCGTGCGTGCGGCTCTCAAGGCACGGCCGCCGGCCGGCAGCCAGAGAGGAGAAAAAACACAACCTTTGGGTCTGGAAACTCGGCTGGAACAACGGCGGGATCGGGCACCTCCTTGGAGCGCTCTCCAAGCACAATGACTTGGCCTTCAGAGATGCTGAAGGTCAGCGAGATGCTGACGAAGCCCAAGAGCATCTAAAGCCATGCAGGCAGGGCACCCGAAAACCCTGGCTGAGGCCTCAGCTGCCGCGAAGCGCAATGGATGATTGCAACCCTCTTTCATTTTTAAGCCAGTCTCACTAAGTCCTCTCTGAACTCATTTAATTCATTTTGCCATCTTAGCTCTGATAACCACAAAGATTATTCGCCTTTACCCCACGGCAAATTCTGACTCTCCTGAACCTTCTTCTCGTTTATTGATCCCCCGCAACCTCCTGGGTAACCGTTTCCACTGTATCTTTTTAAGGCTCGGTTTAGATATTATCTCTCCTTGCTTCTGTTTGTGTTTGCATAGCGCGTCCTCATTAATTAGGATGTCTTGTCGGACGGAGTGTAGTCTTCAGGGAGTTCCTCTAGTGATTTGTTTACAGATGTCAGGTTAGCAATAAATTGGGAGAAATAATTGACCTTTGCTGTAAGACTTTGCTAATCCTGTTTCTTCTTAACTGTTTCCAATTTTTAGTGTACTGCAGTGTTTTTCTTAATCAATTGTTCAGACTGTGAGAACATTAAGGGAGATGCGATCAGGAACACGTCGCGGTGATGCAATTTTAATGATTCATTCTCTGTTTCTCATTAATTCATTGCATTTCATGTTTCTTCAAGTGCTGACTTTGGAAGTTTTCAAGACTCTAAATGGTTTTTTTTTAAAGAAACAATTACAGTAGCCTTCTCGGTATGAGTTGTGTTGCTGTAGCAGGCTGTGGGCAGGATCCGCTCGGCAGGCACGAGGCGGGCGCAGAGCAAGGAGCTCGTCCCAGCCTCCAGGACCTGACGTTGTGCCAAAACAGATCCCAGCTAACGTGCAAGGAGAACAGTCAGCAGAACATTTCTATTAAAAACTGTTACTTTTAAACAAGTTAATTTCCCCCATGAATCAAGCCACTGTAAAGAGAAATCCCGAGTGGCAGGCTAAGTATAATTGTGATACTCTCGTTAGAAGTGCTTGGACTGAATTTTTGTATCTTTTTTTAAACTGAAGAATTCAAACTTTTGGAACTTAAATGACTTGGAAGAGATCCAGCTTTTGTTTTAAAGGAAATTGTTCCGTTGTTATATTGCATTTCAGAAATTATGAAAATGTTTCAGATTTTGAAAACAAAACCTGGGGAAACGGAACATTGCATTTCATGAAAAAATGAAAATATTGGGGCTTTTTCATGTCAATTATTTTAGGAGAGCGATAACATCTTTGTTAAACCAGCTGCGCTAGCATCTAATGCTGCTACTAATATGCAACTGCAAGTCCTTACTACTGGTTCTTGACAATTAGCAAAACAACAATTAAGTGTTCTGCAAGGAAATCCTTTCTCCAGCTAATCCCCTAATTAGGAATTCAGAGATTGACTTAAACTTATCAGATACAGTCAATTCAATGCAACCCTGTCTCTCCTACCAATGGCGATAACCCACAGCCAAGTGGTTTCTGCTGCGGCGCGGGCAGACGTGACATGAGATCAGCCCCAGGTAACATGTACCCCTAATGTGCCTTTACACAGGTCTTATGTCACATTAAAAACACTGTTAGACCCATCAGTTTATAAATCACACGTTCATTAGTACAAGCTGTTATCTTGTTTCACACGAAGCTGCCAATTTAAGGCAACATTGCAAATTACGTGTTATCTCCGGGCAGTAATTGCCTTAGGGATGCTCTGCGTTATCATTTCGCGGGGTGGGAGACACCAGCAGCGTCCTCTGCCCAGGAGCACCGGGATGAGGAGGTGTGATGAATTCTCCAGTCCCACCACTCAAATCACCAGCAGTGGTTTCGGGCGTCCTGGGTGCAGCTTGTCCAGGAGCAGAAAGACAGATGTGCATCTGAATCATTTAGTCTTTTTAACCCAAGTATGTCCTCCGTGAGAAATATTTAAATGAAAAGCCGAGCCAGTGGAGTAAGACGCAGCACCTGCCATTCATCAGGTGGAAGGAGACTCTGGATGTCCCATTTAGAATTAAAAAGTCATGTTTCTAATTAAAAAAAAAAGACCCTCCACTCATTTCAGGCAGTCTCTCGCCAAAGGCGCTCTTGTCCCCTTGGGTTTTCAAGCAAGCCTTGGGAAGACGAGTTGGTGGCTGAGCCTTTGTAGCCAGGAGGTAAATCTAGTTTTCTTGCTCTCATTCAGGAGTTTTGGGCTTATGGGGCGCAATTTTTGAGCGCCGGTCCCCAGAGCACAGCAGCATCGCCCAGCCAAGGACCAGGCTGACACGTCCAGCGTGCAAAGCCGCTCACTTTGGACTCACTTCCCAAAGCACTTCCTTAGCTGGTCTGCGCCGGACAGCAGTACGGGTCTGTGTGTCTGTTTGCAAACGCCCAGTCCATAGAAAGCCGGTCTCAAGGGGGCTGAGCACCGGATCGCTCCCGTGCCCAGGCAGACGCTGCTCACCATGCCACATCCTGCAAGCAGCAATCCCTCCAGCTATGGCTTTAGTTAGGTACTCAGGGGGAGACGGATGCTAATCAGCTAATCTTGCTTTGCTGGGCCTTCTATTTTATTTTATTTTATTTTATTTTACTTTATTTTATTTTATTTTATTTTTTATTTTCCCTTTTCCTTTTTTTTCCCCTTTTCCTTTTTCCCTTTCCTCTTTTTGTTTCAGACATCCCACGTACCAGGGGCTTTCCATGCAGCATGCACGCAAAGCCGGGGCTCTGACGGCACCTCTGCGGTGGCTGTGCCTCATCCCCGAGGGCATGGCAGCCTCCTGGGAGATGGCACTGCAGCTCTTCCAGCAGTCCTTGTACGCCAGTGATGGTTATGTTACCCTGTCCTGGGAAAACCTTTTGATCTGGGAATATTTCTTGCCCATTCAGGTCTGCTGTCACCGTGTACATTTGTGATAGCGCTCTCCCCCTCTGTCCAAAATCACCGTGGGGAGGGATAGACAGAGAGACACATCACTGCATACGTACTCAGAGGGACAGATGGCATCATCGTCACAGAGATTTATGCTCCTTAGGACAAAAAAAAAAGCTAACCGTGTTTAAAATGAGGCCATTTCCAGCTGTCAGGATAATGGAGCGTGCCGGGAGGACTGCGAATGCCTCTGCCTTTCTTCAGTTGCTCATGACTGGAGCAAAACTCCTCCTTGCCGGCAAACAGCCTGGAAAGGACCTCCTGCTCCCTCTCCAATTAAAAAGTGTGCTCTCACTCCCATCCAAGAGGGTGAGTTTAATTATAAACTAAAAACAGACCCATCTGGTTGGGTGGGTGGGGTTTTTTTCCCAAACTAATGGATTTTGGTCATTTTTCTCTTAATTTTAGGCTCAAAGAAATAAAAATGATTAACTCTGGCACCAGTGAAGCCTACCACAAACTGTCCCTCACCGAGCTGCTTTATTGGCGGTGATGTCTCTTCTGCTTTGGAAGTACAAAGCAAAAGAAAAGGGTAATGAAACCCCGGTCCCACGTGTCCATCCCTTTCCCCGGTGTTAATTCCCACCCTTCCAACGTGGTGTCATGGTGCGCCGTCAGGTTCCCACAGGCTTTGCCTGGAGGAGCACAGTGGGAGCCGTCCCCCTTCGGTTTTGGGTTCATTCGGGGTTATTTTTATACATTTCTAGTTCATGCCTGTTTGTGGGTTACACTCTCCCCTCTCCCATTGGTCTATGCAATTAGTTGTGCCATGATTATTATGGTTTGTTTGAACTTCTCCCTGTATGAGATGAGTTCTTTAATGGAGGGGAAAATCATGCAATTGCACAAAGCTAAGCAAAACTTAAGCTAAAAGAAGTCGGTAATAATATAACTAAAATAAACCCAAAGCAACAGGGTAGACAAGAGACATCTGACTGCTTTACAGCTCAGACAAGCTGCGCGAGTCATCTGATCCTAGAGAAAGTTGCAGTTATAGCAAAAGTTTCTTAAATAATTTTTGCAAAAATTATTAAAGCTAAAATATGTCCAAAGCCAGACAAGGCCGGAAAACTCCTGAAACTGGTGTGGCTAATTACTGAAGATGCTTGGCAACCCCAAACTGGCTGGGTCACAGGGCTGCACTTCTCGGGCAGGTACAGTGAGATATTTGCCATCACCACGCAAGAGCAAAAATGTGTGCTGGAGCTCAGTGCCTTACATGTACGGAGCCCACCATGTCTGATGGGGATGGGAATAGGAGCATGGCAGAGAAGCAAAGGGCTTCAGGCCCAAACAATGCAAATAGAAACGAGAATATTTAATGGTAGAAGCCTTTATTCACAGGGCTGCATCTTCCCCATGTATGCACCAATGCAGCTGAGCTCTCAGGTATACCCAGCTGTTTTCACTGCTTGGCAACTCCTTCATGATCTCCTGTAGGGTTATTCCCGTGTGAGGACCTTAGTACCTACTTGCCAGCCAAAAAAAAAGAGTTTCTAGGACTGTTGAGGAGGAGGATTTTGACTGAAGAAGGCCATTAAGCGCTGCAGGTGGAGGGGTCGCTCCATCCATCCCTGGCTCCCCGGCAGGATTGACTGCGCTGTTACATGGTGGAGGACCGCAATCTCTGCATAGATTTAACCGTCTGACAAATGGAGGACCCGAGTTAAGGTATCTGAGTTTAGAGCTTGCTTTATGAGATTGACCATATAATAAATCTAATAGCGCTGAGCTCAGCAGCCTTCCCCAAGCAACTGCAACTAATGACTACCTCCAGAATTGATACAAGTGCAGCACAGTGCGATGTCTGCGAGGCTGTAAAAACAGAAATATGCAGATGTAAAAACTGCAGCGAGCCGGCGGTGGGAGCCAGCCCTTTGCCAAGAACTGTTAGCAGACCGGGGAAAAGTGCCTGAAACTTTGGGGCATGCATGGTCAGATAGAGAGAGAGAGGCAGATGGGCCATCCTGGGCGACGTTCAACTGAAACGTCAGACCTGCATCCCCCCAGCTCCATCGGAGAGGACGGTGTGTGGAACCGGGGCCCTTCCCAGCAGCAGTGACACTGTGACGGTCTCCACACAGTGTTTAAAACCAGACCACCTCCAGCGCTTTGGGCTGCAGCCTCCCCTTAAGATGACCAGAGCCCCCCCCGCTTGGAGGGAGGCTCTTTCTTGTTGGGTTGACATGATGCAGTTACAATGGGTAGGAAAGGACAGAGGGAAGGACAGCCCTGCTGCATTGCCATTGCCTTGGGAAAACAGCCAAGAAACACCAGCCCCAAGCCACAGCTCCTCCAACCCCCTTCGCAAGCCTGTTGCATGGTAAAGGCTGTGTCCCCCATTCAAACAGCTCCGCGGTCCCAAGGATGGACCTGAGGGGACCACAGCATCTGTGCTGGCTCTGCTCCTACATGTCATGGGTGAAAGTCAAGGCTAGGCACATCGTAGCTTGTTCTTTCTGCTTCCTTAGAACCCAGCAAAGTCGTGGGTTGACTCAGTGGTGTTTGGGGTGGATGTGGGGGAGGACAGCTTTGTCCTTATGATGCCTGTGTTCCACAGCTCCTGCTCCCCAGCCAGCCCCATCTGAGAGATGATCTGAGCTTGACCTGCTTGTGGAACTTCTGCTGACTGGAAATAACTTTGTCTGCTGGTAGTGGTGGCGTTAGGAAATGTACTGAACCCCTCCCATCTCAAAATGCCGACAGGCCTTTGGTGGGATGTGGGGGGGCTGTTGGGGGGTGGCGAGTCCCATGAGCAGTGCCCAGTATGCACATGGCAATGGGCACCGACTGCATCCTGTAACTGGCTTTCGGATGTTTTCCTCTTCCCCTGTCACTATTAGCATTTGTAGGATAACAGAATGAGAAAAAAATGGGGGAGATTTCTGCTCTAACCCTGTCTCTGCTGCTGAGCCCGTGTGTGGGTTTGGACACCTCTCTGTCGCTTCTGTTCCTGCAAGCTTGCACTGCCCCCCAGCAACCTGTAACATCTGCGGTTTTGCAGACTAACGACATTACAGAAGCAATCAAAGACCATGCTCCAGGGCCCAAGTTAATCGCCTCTTCCCGCTTCGAGGAAAGCCTTGCACAGCTGCCACATGCGCCGATGGAGACCTGCACTTCTCAGGAGCCAGGGTGGACCATTGCCCAGGACCGGACACTCACTTGGTAAACCAGTGCCCTCCCCCAGCACAGCAGCGACCTCCCGAGCTGTAACATTATGGTGAGTGAGGCCTGGCCAAAGAAACGGAGAATCCCTAGGGCAGAGACAAATTACAAAAACCCAGCTACCCTCCATCCACAAGCGGAGGGCACGGCAGGGCTCCTCCTGGCTCGGGTACAGCTTCTTCATTAAGGAAAGGCAGCTAAAACTCACATAGTATCTACCAAGACACTATGATATCTATATTCAAGATCTAACAGGCTTCCCCTTCCTTTTCCAATCTAAATTTGCTCATTTATTCAGCTTCTGAGTGCTGACAATCCCTTGTGCCAGTTACTCGTGTTGGAGGAGAACAAGTCCATCCAGCACCGCTAGTCCTCGGCCAGAAGCTCTGAGCCCGCAGAAATAAGAGAATTTGTGCTTCTTTGATTTGCGCTGTGCCTGGCTGGGAGATACTCTTGCCATCCCTCTGTGTCGCGGGCAGAAATAGTAATTGGATGGTTGGCAGGCAATCATCATGCATTTCATATTTTTAATAAGCACTTGCAAGAGAAATGATCCGTTCGTCTTCTCAAGCTTTCCGTGAGGACACATAAAGCTGTAGAAAGCCTACAAGCCCCTTCAGCCAAATGCCCGAGCACTAACGCTGCACAGAGCAGGCCTCCTTCGCCGGTGGGTTGGAGGAACCAAACCAAAACGGCACAGGGATCGGTTCAGTGCAGCATCCAGAAGCAAATACCAGGGTGAGCTCATCAGCTTTTGCCCATGTAAGTGTTACTGAAGGGATGATTTCGGCAATTGTGCCTTAAAAAGCAAGATAATACTGGGTCTGTTTTTAAGAAAAGTCAGCAATAATTGTATTAACAGAATAGGTGCTGATGATTTCCTAGAAGATGTGAAAATCCCCTGGTTATACTATTTTAGGGTCATGGCATATTGGGTCTTCAGTGTTGAGTGTAGCTGCAGGGCACGTTCATTTTCTGCGGGCATGATAGGACCGCTCCAGGGCTGTTTTGATTCAGCTATCAGAGAAGCACCATGATTTCACAAGGTCCTTGATTACATCCACCTCGAAGCCAAGACCCTTTCCAGCGCCTCGTTCTCATGTGCTTTGCTACCTTTGCAGGGCATTCCTGGCTGATGGATGACCACGATGCCGGTTCCATGGCGCGAGTTGGACTCTAAGCTATCATGACACTAAGAAAAAAGAATTTTTTTCCTAAAAGAGTCATGTGTAACCTTTGAGAGGTGTCCTGGCTTTTGGATTGCATCTGCCCCTCCATTCCCTGGTGTAACGGTGCATGAAAATTAGAATTTTTTTTTTTTCATTGCACAAATCAAGAGTGACATAAAAAGTGCAGAAGGAGACCAAACACTGGGCAGTTCCTAAGATTTTGGGGCCGGTATTTTCAGAGGAGTCTCATGGAGCTGCACTGCCATGCATGACTGGCACGTATGCCCCCAGGCACGCTTTAAAATCCTGGCCTTAAAACTCAGCTTGAACCAAGTGCTGCTGTTAGTACTTCTAGTAACAGCAATAAAGATTTCTTTTATTGTTGTTTAATATAGGAATTTCACAGCATGTGCCTATTGTTATTCTGAGGTCACTCCTCGGATCCAGCTGCTACAGCTACAATAATTGAAGAGGCCAACGCCGAACGTGTTCCGCACAGCGTCAGGATGGGCTGTAGCCATCTATGAAAAGCTCTGCTGGAGCAGAGAAGGATGCTCATACTCCCTTGACATGGAAGCCGTGGGAGCGCCTGTGGCTGCTTCCAGAGGAGGACTGGGCTCTTGGGAAAGAGCTACAAGGCTTCGTGCAGTGATTTCTCTAGCAGAGAGCCAGGAGCACAGAGATGCGTGGCAATACCTGTGCTCCCATTCGGCTCCCAGACCCCGCCGTGCCCCCCAAGTGCCCTGCAGTGGCACGAGGAGCTGACGGTGGCTTCGCAGCGTTCATCCCGCCCGGGGGGTTCAGCAGCTCAGCTCCTTTGCCGGAGGGGTCGGGGCACTGCGTGAGCTGCTGTTTTAACATTCCTGAACATAAATCCTCCCTCTAACACACCGACAACTGATGTGCACGCTGTTCCTCTTGTAGATCGGCAACGACGCCCATCTGCCGGAGTGGCACTGTGCCCACGAGGGTGGAACGCCAGTAACACGGCTGAGGTGCCAGCTAAACAAGTGTGGAGGGGAACAGCCTGCACAACACGGAGAGCCAACAGATCCTCCTGTTTGCAAACAGTGCCAACTTTGGGCAGCTCGCTTCACTGCAGAGCGTGCATCTGGAGCGGCTCGCGGGCACTACACCCCTGGCACGCGCCTCAGCGGTGCCGCTCTTCTGTCCGGTTGCCTCCACGCCTGCATTTCTGCACGTGGGCGGAGAGCTGGGAAGGGAAAAATATGTTGTTCGCTTTTCAGGACCAAGGGCAAGTGATAACTCATTGGAGCAGAGCTTCTCAGGCAGTTTTTGCCAAAAGCTGGCTCGTCAGATGTTCCCAGTGCTTTTCCTCCCTCCTCTCCAGCTGCTAAGCTGTCCATTCCTAGTATTCACTTTCACCGTGAGTTTTTCATGCCTGGGAAAGGTAGTCCCTGCAGTCGCAGAAGGCGGATTCATTGCCCTTCGTACAGGCTTTGCACTAAAACGTGGTCTTCGCTAGGAAGCAAGTATGGAAACCACTACCTTTAAAATGTAAGCCTTGATGGGAAAGTTGCTCGGGTCCTCGTGCCGAGAGCAGCCGCCTGCCCACGGCTAGGGCAGTTCGAGATCAGAAGGGGTGGCAGAGATGGCTGATGCTATTTTGGGGGAGACTTGAGTTTCCCAGTGTGCAGATACCCTCTGCCAGACCTTTTACTTTCCAGATAATTGGAAGGGTGCTCGTTCATGGCTTGGTGCTCTTCACTGGCAACTGGAGATGGTAGGAGTCGGAGCGAGGATTTGTTTGGTATTAGGTATCCGTCCCAAATCATTATTTTCTGCATTTGCACTAATCGTGACTTCTCGGAAAGAGGTAACGCTATGCAGACATAACGATGTTCAGATCATAGCTGGACTTAGGGAAATACTTGTCATCGAGAAATCTATTTTTATACGGGTACTGGTTAGCCTGATGTTGTAGCTGAAAGGCATGAAGGATGAGTAGGAAAGCAACTGTGACTAATGGAAGCTTTTCTCAAATATATGTAGTCATAGGAGTTAATGAAAAGAGGAAAAAGAGCTGGCTCTTGAACTCTCCATCAGGAGAAGTGAAGTGTAACAATATGCAGAAAAAGGAGCTATCATTTTCAGATTCCTTTCCAGCAATTATTTTGTATTTCCAAGTCTCTCCGACCTCCCAGATCAGCTTAGGAAACTGTATTTTCTGAATATTTCCTGGAAAGACCCAACACTGCTACAAGAAATCCTGCTCTCGCCACGTTCCTACTTTTCCTTGCAGAAGCAGCAAGTGCGGGGGAGGATTAGCTGAACTCCTGTCCTGCTGGATGCTTATCCCGAATGAACTATTTTATCACCTCTCCCTGGGTATCTGGCTGCCACACAGGCAATAAGCAGCTCAGCTACCAATTCAAGCTACCCTTATTTATTGCATTCAGGAGCGTAAGTCCTCGCGGCTTAACTTCATTGCACTAGGAAAGTTTGCAGGGAAGGCTCCTCTATGAATGCAAACAGGGGAAAGCAAGCAGCACCACAGCACCGAAAAAACTCTTGGTTGATGTGAAAAGTTAGAGCTGGATTAATTATTTCTGGCTCTTTGTAAGAGATGACTATGTGTTGTACAGTGGATTTGGGGGTCTTGCAAAGAAGAGCTCCCTTCCTACTCTTCAGTCTGGGCAGCAAGTTTGAAGAATTACTTTTTCTACATCTGTGGATTAATCGGCACTTAGTCAAGGCTCTGTCCTCGGCGGGTTGCTTGGCACATGGGCCGAGCACACAGCTCGCAGCCTGGGAGTCTCTGCACTGCTTCCCGTATCCTCTAGACCCAGACCACGTTGCTCGTGTCATACTGATCATTTAGTTAGCATCTGTTTCAGATATTTAAATGGAAAATGCCTCACATGATGCATTTATTTGATTAATGCAAAATATGTCCTCCAGATCCTGAATTCAAACATCCCAACTGGAGCTTTGCAGCAACCCCCCGTGCCAACGTAAGCCTTGGGAGTTCGTGCTTTCCCAGGCTGCAGGCAAAGCACGGTTTTCTCTGGTCCGGAGGGAGAGAAGCGCTCAACCCACTCAGCACCCGGGGTGGGCTGTGCATCCCACAAGCCTGAAACCCCAGGGCTGCTGCCAGCCGGGGAACCGCAGCGTAAGCAGAGCTCTTGGCACATCCAAACCCTCCAGTCTGTGGCAGGGCAAGGATAAAAGGAGCTTTCTTGAATTTGGCTTTTTTTGTTCCAGTTACATAAAGCTATTACCCAGCTTTAAGAGAGCTGGCCTATACCCTGCTGGCTTTGGCTTGCGTCTACCCTGGCAGATAAGAGCGAAGCTGCCTGCTTCCATCAGACAGCAAACAATCTGGGTACAGCAGGTGCTTAAAATATCCACAGGAAGGAAAATCAATTAAAGAAATGAAGGGCTGCTGGAGGAGGCCAGGTGGTTAAGGACTGGAGGAGGGCGAGGACAGGAGCTGGAAGGGCTTTTATGGGTGGGGGATGCTTGGGTAGAGCAGAAAAGAATAGGCTGAGGGGGGGTGGGTATGGGTTAGGGAAGAGGTGTGGGATGGTGTTATGCTCTGGGATCGCTGGCTCTGCATGAGGGAGCCACCTCCCTGCTCCTGTGTGTAAGCTGGAGCCCCTGGGCTCTCTCTGTCCCTTTTATCTCCCCTCGATCCCCGTTGCAGGTTTGTAAGGCAGCGTGTTTGTAACCTGACTGCCTGGGTTGCTGGCATGGGAGTAGGGAGACCTACAAGGACTTTCTACCTGTTTAATTAAGCTGGTTTTTAACAGGAAATCTCCTTGGGTAAAATCTAGCCCTGATAGCAGTTAATAGCAAAACTTTATTGACGATAGAGGAGTTAGGATGGCCCCTAATTAGTCTTTGATAAGCCTGTTTTTTCCTGGCTCTCTGGACCCAAGGGCTCTGACTGCAGAGCAGGGCTCACTCTGATCCTCGGTACAAGATTTGCTCTGCCTTTGCTGGGGATGCACAGTGCTGGGGATGCACGGCCCCGTGTTCTGTCCCCATGCCGTGGCAAGCACATGGTTCAAGCCCTTGAGAGGCTGGGTCTTTGCTGCCCTCCCCGAATTGCCGCGCGTGTCTGGGAAATCCCTGTGGATGTGCCGGGGCGGTGCACGCCGGGGAGCACCGTGTGCCATTAGCTCTGCAGAGGAGGCACATCCAAGCAGGGTGAGATCTCTGTAAAAAGTAAATGCTTGAAGCCATCCCTTGTGTTTCTGTCTTCTTTGCCAATGTGTTTTTTCACCTGCCCCTTTGTTTGGGGTTTCAGCCTTAAAATCAAGATTACCGCTGGCTGGGAGGCAAGTGGCAGCAAGAGCCATGGGAAAGGAAAGTGATGGGTGAGGCGGCTTTGGGGACAGGCAGGGCTCCAGCAGTGCTCTGGTTTTATTTCACCTTCCTTTGCTTCCCCTTTTTTAGTGCTGGTGAAAGAGCCAGGCTGAACGAGGCTGGGGTTTTACTGTTGAGGTTTTTTTAAGGCTTCTTCCTTTTTCCTTTTTTATCAATAAGCCAACTTTGAAACAGAGGCGGTGAGTTTCCCAGCTGGTTTCTTCGGGGCTTCTCAGTGACCGCAATAGCTGTCAGACACATACAGTCCTGCGTTTTGTACAACTGAGCCTACATCCCGGTGTATTTACCAGAAAGGGTGTTAGATTCTGGCTGTATATGTTATATTCTGGCTGTTCCTTGTCTTCTAGCTTTCAAACATGTTGGAGATGCTCATTGAAATCAATAGCAGCATCGACAATGGTTTTGCTGTGGATTTCATGGTTCTGGTATTTTGGCTCAGGTAAAGCTCAGGCTGTATTTGTGGACACAGCTGAGGAGTGGCATTGAACATGCACCCTGGGGTGTGCAGCCGGCTGTTGGGGGGACCCAGGGCACCCTACAAGTGCGGGGCGCATCTCCACGTCTGTGGGACCTTCAGGCAAACGAGTCAAACCCTAAAGGCGTTGTGGGCTTGGTGCTTCCCATGTGCATCTCCTGTAAATCATGGTCTGGAAAGCAGCAATGTACCTTTGTGGATCTCGATGTGATAATCTCAGTTGGCATTGGAGGGGAAAAAAAAAATCTGCAAACCATTGCTAGCCCCTAAAATTAAGGGGAAAATCCTGGCAGTGTGACCTCCCTGGGGTTCAGGGCTGGTGAATGAGACCCAGCATTTATTTAGGCTTAACCCTTCTGATGTTCGAGACCCTCATTTCTGGGGGGAGCTGGATGGTCATTATTGAACGCTTGCAGTCAGCCACTGCCACCAAAAGCGTTTGTCTCCCTGGACCGCCGGCGGAGGTGGGTTGGCCGGGGCTGCACTTCGTGCCTGACCTCTCCCATAGGCAGATATTTACACCAAGGCAAAGTGGGGTAAGTTACCCCCAAGCGTGAGCCATGTTGGTGTAAGTGACTCTGCGGAGATGCAAAGCAGTCACTGGTCCATGGGCCCTCTCCATCGGCGGCTGTGTCCGTCCCTGTGCCACCAGCTGTCTGGGGCTCCGTGTGGTTGCAGAACAGGGGTATTGATCCTGCGATTCGGGTGGCGATGGCCCTGGGGGTGCATCCAGCACAGGGGGGGTGAGACTGAAGAGCTTGCTGTTTCATGGAGCTGCTGGTTGTTCAGAACAATGGTGATGACCTGCTAGAGCCTGCCCAGCAGCACAACCAGCAGATTTATAATGACCAGGAATAAACATTTTGGTAAAA